>NC_081381.1:38424158-38729783 GCF_030684315.1 Stegostoma tigrinum | reverse complement strand
TCCTGATATTTGCCCTGGATATGGCAAACAGAAGAAATTGGTGCCCTGCTTTGTGGGACCTGGAGGTCCTGGTAGTTGGGGTGGTGCTTAGGTAGCACTTGCTCTTCCCAGGACTAGATGAAGCCACAACACCAAACCATGCCAGCCTTGTCAGAGGTTGTCACCCAGGTTACAGCAGTCTCAGCTGGAGGAATACCCAGTAGGTAGAAAGCCAATATCCTCCTATACTTTGCATGCCTAACTGGTATCATCTCTCTTGTACCTCAAACTTACTTTATCTTTGCTACTGTACCAAACATCCACAAAGGATCATGCTCTAGTATTCACTATTGCATGCAATATCTTCCCTCACACGCTGTCAACTCCGACCCTGACACCAGGAACCTTGCACAGCCTCAACTCTGCCTACTCACTTACACAGCAAACCTCCCTACCCACTGGTATAGTGATAGCTGTGCCATTCTCTGTAATACCTGCCTCTGTATTTCTAGGAGGAATCCAGCCTTCAACAAGGAAAAAAAGTGGGCTGCCTGACATTCGGCTTCTCGCCTCTTATGAAAGGAGAATCCTGACTGAGTCCAAGCCTCTGGACTGGTATCGGAGAGCTGCCCTTGACTCATTGTTCCTGGGTTTGCTAAGTAAAAGCCATCCTCCTCATCTTTCTCAGGCCTGCTGACAGTTTATGACAAACTTGCTACATTTGAGTTGGTACTGAATGGCACAAGACAAAAATAACATGAACCTAGTATCTCTGGCTTCGAGGAAAAAGTGCAGAAAGACAAGTTAAGGGAATGTAAGCCAGTAATGCTGTGAACATTCAAGTCTATGGGCTTAATGCAGAAAAGTTTGACTAGTGTAGGTAATAATATATTTTTGTCGGTACAGACATCATGGGCCAAGGGGCCTCTTCTGTGCAGTATGATTCTATGACAATCCAGGTTGGCTCAGAATGAGCAAGCTGTATGAAAGAAAGTGAAGAGCCCAGATATGGAGCCTGGCACAGTCCACTAGATGTTCGTGTTTCCCTGAGCTCATGGTGTTCTTGATGCAGCCTTACAATGATTGTTGATTGTGCAGTCCAAGATGCTGCATTGAAGTGCAGGAACATCCTGTAAGTGGATCAGAGATATGCCCCAAGGGTTCTTAGAGACGGTAGATGTGGGATGCATATGGCCAGTGTCCATGGAGGGTGCCCTGAGATGTTGGTACCTGGTGTTCAACAGAGTAAGCATTGAGCTGAAGTCACCAATATCTGTTCTGATTTCCATGTTGAGACTTCCTAACATCTATCTTCTTTGGTGCATTTGGAGGGACAGGAAGCTGAATATTAATGGGGGTGAGTTTGCCATTAAACAAGGCATTCAGTTAACAATTAGACTCTTCAATCAGCAACTCACTATTGCTTAGTAAGAAACTTGTCAAACTGCTCATTAAAAGTGTATAAGCTGAAGTGAGATGCTCCCAACACCTTCACAGGTCTCACCAGACTTCTCACATCGTTCTACCACCAATCTCACCATAGCCCACATTGCACAGAACTCTGTAATATTCAGCTACAGAAATTTCTGGTCAATATAGTAACTAAAAATTGACTAGTAAGATGTCGCAAAGCACAGCGATGCTGCCACATGCAACCAACAAGAAATCCGATGGCTTCTGAGATCTTGAGACTCCAGTCTGAAATCCGATGGGCTTTGACTGTCCTCATAAAAACTATCAACTGCCTAAATATTGTATTTCTGCCTGAGTCACTAAATCTATTTTCTATTGTTGCAGTTTTTCACATGCAGCCTTTACTTCACTGGAGTATTCTCAGCTTATTGAAGAATATTACAACTGGAGGACAGGCTTCCGAAGTTGGCAAATTCTCATGTTGTGCTCTGGACAGCAGAAAATTCACATATCTGAACTGTTGCATCAGTATCGTGTATTGTGTTCGTTGAGAAGTTCCATTTCGTTAATAGCAGGGATTCTCTATTTTGCAGCTGTTTAACTTGATTGTGTTATTTCCTTTTAAACATTAGTAAAAAGAAAATAATAAAATATTCAATGTTGTTAGCTGTGTTTAGGAATTTCATACTTTTGCATGTTTCACCAACTACAAAATTTGGGCTGATTTCACCAATTCCCCCAGGAGTAAAGTCCTTGAAGGAACAGTTCCAATAATAGAGGTGTGCTCGGATTTGTTTTATTTAGCACACTTCATACCTCATTTTGATTCTCTCTCAGAATCTTTCCACTGTTATTATTTTTACTGGACAGGGCAAGTAATTTACATAAAATAAAGATTGAGGTGACATATGCTGTTCATTGCTCACTCTCGGGCTGTTTGCTATAGTTTTATTATGTATAAATTCTGAGTTGCAATGCATTAGGAAGACAGCTTCACTTTCAGAGGCTGAATTTAATCAGAGATCTGGAAGAATCAGAGCTGATAGCTACACTAAAAACATATTTGCACAATCTCAACATCACATTCATAACAGATAAACACAAAATAAAGAGTAGTGGAGAAATGATCAAATATAAAGGGCATTTCACAGCAAAGATGAATCTGGTATTCACTGAAAGTGTATAGTTACACTACTAACAAACACGGTAAAACATTATTGGAATTACACAATTATCTATTGTAACAAAGTATAACTGTCAGCTCAGCTTACTCATAGCACTCTTGCCTCTGAACCAGCAGATTGTGGGTTCAATCTACTGTAGGGCTTGAGCACATTATCAAGTCTGACACTGCAATGCAGCACTGAGGCAATGCTGGCTGATGAGATGCTAAATGAAGATTCTGTCTGACTGTCCAGGTTGAAGTAAGATTTTTCACATCTCTTCAAGGAGCAAGGAGCTCCCCAACTACAATAAGAGAAAAAAATTAATTCTTCAATTAGTCATCCCACTTTTATTGTTTCTATGACCTTGTTTTGCAAATTTCCTGAAGCATTTGTCAAAAAAGATTGACTTTATCTCATGAACAGTATTTTGTCAGAGAAGTACTGATGTTATTTATTTGGAACAGCATAATGCCATATAAGGTGGTGGTTTTGAAAGGGTTAAAATTGTAAACTGCATTAACCTCCACCCATTCTGATGATTTCATTCAGTTTTGAATGGCAATATCAGGAAAATGGTTCTGATAGACTTGATAACTGCACTGAAGTAGCTAATGTGACACGTAACTAATTGCTGTCATGTAGTAAACAACATCTTAAGAGAAAAGCCTCTTTTTGTTAAGACTCATTAGGGATTGTTCCACTGCTACTGTAAACCAATTAGGCCCTCAATCCAGTCAAGCAAAAAATAATAGTTGCAGAATCCTTCACCCTGCAAACATCATGGTTATTTTTTTAAAAAGCAGGTTCATTCCTTCAAAGTGTTGTCATCAGAATTTCACACAGTGTGGTATGATGATTACTCATTTTACAAAGTCTAGTTTCAAGAGTTGCATTTAATAATACTCCTTCTGGCTTTAGACTTCACTCCCAGAGGTCTCTCCTCTGATATCACATTTCTTTGCCATATAACACATCACCCATGAATTTCTTTATTTTCTCTTTTCAGATACTTCTTGGTCTTAGGGAGCTTAATGCAGCTTAAAATTAAAATGGAAAGAGAAACCGTATTATTTATTTATTGACTGGATTTTGTCATGCTTTCTTTTGATGTGTAGAACTGAAACTTGCAAGCTTGTGTACTATAAAAGTTTTGCAGAGCTGGATGTGGGTCAGATAGCATTTACATAGAAACAAAGAAAAGGTGAACTTGGTTAGATCACTTCTACTTCTGAAAGTATCTCCTTTTTCCAATCTGCCCTGTTCTAAAGATGCTGTCTCTTCCTGAGACATAGTTCCAAAATATCAGCTGCATGCACATGTCCAAAAACTCAATTAGTGACCTCTGTGTCCACTGGTACAATGCAACAGGAATTACTCTCTTCTTATCCAACGCACACTGTCATGCCTCACTGGAGTGTGCACAAAAAATCAAGCCCTGCTATTTTCAGAGTCATTATAAAAGTTAAAGATTTCATAAAATTATGCAACATTCTCCAACTTACCTGGCTTTATTAATGGAGGATGACAAAACATGTACCAGGTTTTTGTAACTGACAAGAATGACTATTTATTACAAATTAATAGGTTTTAAGTACAGATAAACAATTATGACTCTTTGGCGTATAATGGTCCTAGTTTAAACTCTGACTCCCTTATAAAACTCCCCTTACGTATACATATGGAAAAACAAAACACCAATGTTATGGGTGTAGGGGAAAACTGGGAAGGCACTTCAGTAATCCCTGTTCCCAGGGCTTGTTGAAATCATCCTTTTGGCTTGCGAGGACTTGTTGCTCCTCAACCTCTCTTTTCCCACGTATTTTCACTTACTTGGAAGAGGCACAGAGTGACTGATTCACAACTTATAAAGTTTCTGGTTGAAAGGAACAGCTAACAGCAACTAGCAAGGGAAAATGAACTGGGTTTCTTCAGGCTTTAAGTCATCAACTGGTCTTAACTTCAAAGATCAAATCAGCTATGTGTTGCCCGCTGAATCTTATCTTGTACACAATTATGCCTGTTCATCTGAAACTAAACCTTCTTATTGGTTAAAAAAAACATAAATTACAAGAAGTGCTGGTAGCTTCCAAAAAGTACAGCAATCCTTGATGGTTAGGCTAGTCCTTTCCCCATTTCAGTCCATAAATCAAATATACTAAAAAAGAAGATGGTATAGTCTTTAAATACAGACAGACAGACACACACACATGTGCGCGCACACAAATTACACTCACATGGCCATCCTAGCTTGGTTCATTTATCAGGTACTGAGCGTTGTTGGTGTGGCTCTGGCTCTGTTCAAGTCATTGGGAAGAAATTTTTTTTTGGCTCAACCTTCAACAAATTACTTTTTATAAATCAGGTGCCACTTTCAACCCCTTTTCTGCTGGCACTTTCAAGTGGAAACATTTTGTCATTATTATAGACTCCAGCTCTTAAGTCACCATAAGTATTTCAGACAAAACACTTATTTAAATTAGTAAATAGAAACCAAACTTACTGTGATGAGGTGGCAATCATTTCAGTAACTACTAACAACAATTTTAAAACATAATGGTAGCTCTCTAAAAAAAATGAAATTGAACATTAGAATGTAGAAAAATTACAGATGCATGATGTGACATGATGACTACATTCGTTATGTATTAGCAGTGTGATGTGATTTATTCTACTCCAAGAATGGTATGCTGAAGCTTGTGTGGCCATCAGCAATGTGTATGTATCTAATCTAAACGAGATCTGATAACTCCCAACCAACTGAAAAATTTTGATCTCTGCCCACTTGCACCCTGAAAAGGATAATACATTTAGTATTATTCAGATATGAATTAATAATACTGTATAGGACATATTCTGTTACGCACTGTCATGTATCATCTCCTCTGTACAAGTTAAAGCAGCAGTTTCTGAATTTCAAGTTGAGATCCAATTTCACAGCAGGTTGATTTGGTATTTTGAATGCAGTTATATTCTGAGCTTAAAAGTTCAACTGCACAGTCTTTGAAAAAATGGGCTCATTCACAGAATGCAATCACATGCAACTGAAGACAAATCGGGGCAAATTATTCAATTCATTTTCCCTCACATTTTTACTTTGTATTTTGTTTCAGCATTCCTAAATGGTACACCAGTGACTGCAGTTTGGTGCATTTCTTTCTGGAAATTACAGATGCAAAATGAGCTGAACACCAGCAACTGTGGCAGCCTCATCCTGCCTTTATCTCAGGTGGGGTTTCTCTTGCAGCTGCCTCAAGTTAAACAAAAGCTCCAATCGTTTCCAGCAAGGGCTCTAACCTTTCTCAAAAGGGTATATGTTTCTGTTGGAAATAGTCACTTGCCAGATTGCTGAGTTATAGACCATATTATAGTTATGGACCCAAACCTGTGCGGTGCTAAAAGGGCAAAACTCAGAGCACTGCTTAGTTTGTGGCACTATAGAACCACAGAAACAGACGAGTTTGCTATTTTTGAGATTGTCAGCGTTTCTAAATCAACGATCCTGTCATTCTTTGAGATGCCTGTATGGTAGTTGCAAGGTCGGTCATGGAGATAATGCTTTGACATGTCACTATCAAAAGTGGCCAACAAGGTATTAGACCTCAGTTTCTTGCAGCTCCCACCAGGATTGATGGTTGTCACTTTCTTTCACTCTGAAGTTGCACATGTGACAACATTTATTCTAAGCATGTGTTTACAAAATGAAGCACTCTCAGAAAATAATCATAAGTCTAACTCATCCCATCAAAATCCTCAAAATTACCACAGACCAACAACTTATATGGACTCACCACATAAGTACTGTGGAACGACAGCAAGTCACAGGCTGGTTAATTTAGCTGTCAGTACCACGGACAGAACAAAGCAACACTAGTGGGAACATCGGTTCCAAGTCACCTACCATTCTGATTTGGAAATACATCAGTGTTCTTTCATTGTTGCTGTGACAAAAATCCTTCACCACAGGGAAAGAAGCAGTTCAAGCCGCCTCTCCACCATGATCTTCTCAAGAGTAATTAATGATGGGGAATAAATGCATGCCCTACCAGTGACATGACATCCATGAACGAATAAAAAAAGAACATATACTAGTTAGTGATGGATCCATGAGCTTACCTGAGCATGTGATGCAGGAAATGCCCTCTGCACTGAGATTATACTTGAGATCGAGGAGGACCTGAATGTTGGTATCAGGGCTGAAGAGCAGTGGCGTTCTGCTGGCTGCTCGTAGTTGGGTTGCAAATCCTATGGACATCACCAGGGTAATGATATAAAGGCCTGAAAGAATGAAACATAGAATAAACCGAAGAAATGTGCCTTTTTGATTAGAAAACAATAGGTCTCTTTTCTAAGAAGTCCTCAGCGTAAGACGGTAAATTTTCTGATGCTACAAACCTGGTGTGCAGCTGTGTTCGAGCACAGCTTGGGGAAAATTGATGTGGTGTCATTACTTCAATCCAAAATGCATTGCCTTGGTAGCATTGATAAAATTAGCATAATATATATTAAAAGAAATGTGAAATTACACATTTTAATATAGTGTTAGTGTCTTCACAATGGATGAACAAAATTACAATCTTAAAATTTGAGCCAGGATATTCAGGAGTGAAATCAAGAAGCACTTTTAAGCCCCAAAACCACAAACAATTTTTTCTCCCAAAAAGCTGTTGAAGCCAACTGTCAGAAATTTTAAGATGAGTATCAATAGGTTTTCATTTGGTAAGAATATTGAGGAATATGGAACAAAGGCAGGTAAGGGGATTGAAGCACAAATCAGACATGATTAAATAGAATAGTAGAACAAGTGCAAAGGACTGAACAACCTACTTCAGTCCTATGTTTTTATTAGTATTAAACCAATAAATAGCATATTTCACAAGAATTAGACACAACATGGAATTTAGCAAAGTATATTTTTAATGTTTACATGATAATGATAAAAGCATAGAGTTGATTTTAAACTCTGATTTGAGCACATATAAGTTTAAATTGAGAAATAATCAAACATTCTTTGGTGTCCGACAGGCAAAGATCATACGTTTACACTATATTTTCATCAGTCCATATGGCAAGGTTCATGCATGAGGGAAAGAGCATTATTTCATTGTCTTCTGAGAATGATCACTTTCATACTTTTCTAGACAAACCTCATCACTATGAATTTGGAAGAGACATGGTTGTTACAAAGCTATGCGGAGTAATCATGAATTGGAATCCAGGAAGTTAGAATTTGTATGTTAAAAAAATGATAAGGGAGAAGAATACATGGCTCCTTTAAGAGGTAAAGTGCTTTTCTAAGCTTAGAGATTTATACAGAAAAAAAAAGTGTCTGTAAGTAGCTGAAGATGTACAACCAATTCTGAAATTTAAACATATCAATTGGTTGTGTGATTGGAAATCTTGGGCTTGTTTTGATGTTTTGACAACTAGCAGAATCAGACAATTCATTTAAATCTGATGGTTTTGCCAACATCAGACCAATGTAAAAAAATTGATATATCATCCAAGGAATATGAGGAGAGGGTTTTGAAAATTGGTGTGAGAGCAAACCGCCATCTGAGAAATAAGCATCTAGATTGCACAAGAAATCACTAAGCTCCCTACGAAAACACCATCTACCCATAAAAGGTACCATGGCACTTCTAGCTAAGAATCCTCACAGGAAACTTCACAGAGAAAACATCCCCGACAGCTGAATCAGGGGAAGAAAGGCATTTATAACTTGAGAACAGCAAAAGAAAGGTGTGTAGACTTTGAGAGACTAGGTTTTAATTTATTTTGTTATTACTTGGGTTTAAATGAGTGGGAGAGATAACAGGAACTGCAGATGCTAGAGAGTCCGAGAAAACAAAGTGTGGAGCTGAATGAACACAGCAGGCCCAGCAGCATCTTAGAAGCACAAAAGCTAGACCCTTGGTCTAGGCACAAAACATCAGCTTTTGTGCTCCTAAGATGCTGTGTTCATCCAGCTCCACACTTTGTTATCTTATATAAGTGGGACTTGTGTTTCATGGAACAGCATATCAGTAGAACTTTAAGTTCGGGAATAGTTAGCAGTTAAGGAGCAATTGTTTAGTTTGTTATTAATTCTGTTAATTTGTTCACTGTTAAGGTTAAATAAATAAGTTGTTACTTGTCACTTATAAAGTAAATATCAGGGATTTTCTTTCATCCTCCCCTTCTCCATAACAGTTTAATGGGTTAAGTGAGATGAGGCAAGCTTCTTTGGGTTTAATTATTAGAAGGGGACCTCTACTCCCACCATAACAGACTTGTCTTTTGATTTTAATTATCAGAGGGGTTTGACCTTCCCTTCCATAACAGTGGTAACCATATACAGTATGGAAGTGATTAGTTGCCAAAGGAGTGCGATCTTTTTGGAGATAGGCCAATTCTCTCCAAAATTCTTAACAATCCTGCAGATCTTTCTGCTGACATTTGAACCCAGTTGCAGATTAACTCTGCAATTTTCCACCACACCTGGCAGGGATCACACCTGTGCTCCAACTCCTGTTGTTATCTGATATCCAAGACCAGCAGTAGGTTTACCAGCAGCCATACCCAGCTCCCAACCCATTACTATTATCAGTGGAATGGCAAACTTTTGGATCTAACATTTTCAACCAGTTGTGAAGCATCTAGCAGTTTTGCATGTAGGCCTAGTCAGTCAGCAATAAATTAATCCATTAGAAAAATTCGCAAGCAGTTGAAATCTTGACATCCATAAAGGCTCCTGAGAAAATCTTTCAATTGAGAGATTTTTGGCCCATTGAGAACACAATGGAAATAAGCAGTACAAGTGCAAATCGGATTAATTGCTGAGAAAGTCAACGATGTTTGAAACAAAGTTTATTCCCCCAATTGTGCACTTATCGTTTAATTGCTCCCAGTCACATTTAAAATCCATCTCATGAGATAAAGGGAGAAATTATACCCTTCAAACCCACAGAAATAGAAGGGAAAGTGACTGATCCAACACTCCCAGTTCCACTAGGGCTGGCAACCTAGTGCTAGTCATGTAGTTCTTTCTTAGATTTGCACTGACTTCAAGTGTGGATTTCCAGCTGGGAAGGTACGATTAGTGAATTTACCCAAAAGTCACATATCTGAAATGGAATGAAATTCAAAAGAAAAACATAAATCAACTAACTGTGGAGATGTTGATTCAACTGAAGAATACAGAAATAATAATGGAAGCAATTTCTGTTCCCACTGTGCACAGCTGACATGTGTTAAGCTTCAGTGCATTTATTCTCAGATGATCAAACAGGAATAATAGAAGAAAATTCTCCTAACAAAATCCCATGAACTAATATTGTAAAGTAGAAATGGGAAAGGTGTTGTGAAACTGAAGTTTCAAATTCATCAGCAAATTATCTTCGTATCATATCTCAGATTTCACTATCTTCTTTCCGCATTCTGCTGAGAAATAAAGACACAGTTTGAGGAAGCAAAAATTTGATAATATATTCCAAAAGGTAAGTCATCAATTGTATTAAATGATGAAGACATTTAGCTATTTTTAAAGATGAAAAGTGATTGAGGCAATTATAAGTGATATCAGTGACCTGATCATTGTTGAAAAAATCTTTTACAGTACTATAGCATTTAGTAATTAGTGATTTTTGGCTGTTGCCCCAGTTCAGCTCTCATCTGCCCTCCCTTAAGTCCAAAGGGTGCAAATTATGAACAATTCTGGCAGACACTGGATAAGCCATTTACTTCCAGATCTGACTGGATAATACATTGCTCTATTCTGAAAAAAAAATTTTGGATTAATCTGGAATGCAAAGGGCAAACCCAGTTTATTTTCTCTACTGTAACTCTCCTTTACTTAAACCTCTTTCCCAATTTCGTCCAAGTTATCCAATCAGTTACGTCCGTCATTTCCTTCTCTTCCCCAACCCACTGGACCATATCTGCTCTTAAGGTTGTCCCTATGCTTGCCCTGAACATGTTTCTTTCTTTCCCCCGCCTTCTCTGAACTTATCCATGAGACCCATTTTCTGGTATCCTAAACTGCTGATCACCCAGACTCCCTTACGAGTTCCCATGTAAACTTACTTAATTAATGGGTTCCCTCCCTTCACGAGTTGTCGCTCTCTGCTTCATATCTGTTGTCTTCACTGCTCTGTTAAAAAAAATGACCCCATTGACTTTGCAAGTGACCACCCCATCTCCAATTTTCTTTCCCTTTCCAAAGTCATTGAGTGTGTAGTCACCTCCCAAACTTGTGCCTAACTTTTCTGGAACTCCATGTCTGAATTCTCCTATCAGGTGTCTGCCCATACAACTGTACCAAAAACATCTCTTATCGACATCAAAAATGATCCCATGTATTACTGTGGCAAAAACTAACTATCCCATCATGTTTTTCTCAATCTGCAACCCACTTGATCACTTTACTCTCCTCCAACACATCTTCATGGTCATCTAGCCATTTGGTACCTGCAATTGCCTGGCTCCATTCTTATTTGTCTAATTGTAGTTAGAAAATAACTATCAATTACCTTTATTCCCACTCAATATTTCTGGTATCACCTAAGCATTTATCCTTGGACTCTTCATAGTTGTCATGTAAATATCGCCCCTCAGCAACATCATCCAAATGCTGTTAATTTCCGCATGTATATTGATGCAATTCAGGTCTCATTCATGCCTAACTAGCTCAACCTTTGTAAGCTACAGAATTACCTATCCAACATCCTATAACAAATGAGCAGAGACTTCTTCTAATTCAACATTGGGAAGACTGAAGCTACTTCCTTCAATCTGTGCTCCAAACTCTATTTCATCACCACAGATTCCATCCTTTTCCATGGCAACTGTCTGAGGAGAAGCATGTCACAATACTAGTGTTATAAATAAGTACAAGATGAGTTTTCTACTATACCTATTAAACCAGCCTATTTGCAATTCCATAAAATTGACCACTTTTATTCCTACTCACCTCCACTGCTGTAGAGACTTTCATTCATATTTTGTTACCTCCAGACTTGATTCTTCTAACACACTCGTGGTGGCTTTTACATCCTGCAAGCTCTGTGAACATGATTTCATCCAAAACACTGCTAACATGCGTCTTGATGTCACTCATCCATCAACCTGGAATTTACTGGTCTGTACTAACACCCTGTTAAATAGTGGTTGAATTTAAATTCTCATCCTTGTTTTTAAAAGCCTCCATCTGTGCTTTGGGAATTTCAATCAGGTTATGTACTAAAAACATTTTACTGAAACGGTCTTGTCAATGAGATGGACAAAAGGACATGAAAGTCTGTTTGTGAGCTCAACTTGATTTGATTAACAAAATGTTCCTTAATAAAAACACCCTGTGAACATTTCCCAGAACCCCGCAATATTCATTCAATCTAGCGAGATTTTTCTGAGAAATAATATAACCCACAATGATGCATGTGTTTGGGCTGGTTTGTTCGAATCTCCATCCTCTCTGATGTAGGATTGGCTCTCTTCCACAAGCTCTTCCTTGCAGGTCTGGGTGGATCTTTTCCTGGGTCTCCTTGGGTTGCCGCACGATCTTCTGCTATGAGACTTCCCTGTGAGTCTTTGCTGAGTCTTCAGTGATGTCTTCACGTAATCTTCACCGAGGGGGTGGTGTCCAAGTGTGTGTTCTTATCCTCCTTTGCACCATATATTCCAGAATGTTATGTGGCTTTTGGCCAATGGGGTCATCAGCTGAGTACAAATTATCCAATGGGGTCAAGCCAACACTGTTCACTGTTGATAATAAAATGTGAGGCTGGATGAACACAGCAGGCCAAGCAGCATCTCAGGTGAGGTTGGGGTTGGAGCGGAGGGAGCGGAGGGCTGCCCGTTCTGCGGGGGAGAGGTTGGAGTGGGTGAGAGGGGTGGAGAGGTTGAGGCGGTTGATGTCTCGACGGCAGTTGGAGATGAAGAGGTCGAGGGAGGGTAGGAGGCCTGGGGGTGGTGTCCAGGAGGAGGACTTGTGTTGGAAGCGGGTGAAGGGGTCAGTGGAAGGAGGGTTGGGTTCCCGGTTGAAGAAGTAGGCGTGGAGGCGAAGACGGCGGAAAAACTGCTCTATGTCCGACCGTGACTGGTATTCGTTGATGTGTGGTTGTAGGGGGACAAAGGTGAGCCCCTTGCTCAGGACTGACCGTTCGTCCTCAGTCAGTGGGAGGTCTGGGGGGATGGTGAAGATGCGGCAGGGCTCAGTGTGGCTGTCTTCTCTGGGGTTGCAGGCTGTGGAGGTTGTGGGCGGAGCGATGAGGTCGTCGGCCGTGGGCGGGGTTCCGTCGGCCGTGGGCGGGGTTCTGTCGGCCGTGGGCGGGGTTCCGTCGGCGTCGGCTGTGGGCGGGGTTCCGTCGGCGTCGACCGTGGGCGGGGTTCCGTCAGCGTCGACCGTGGGCGGGGTTCCGTCAGCGGTGGGAGGATCGGGGTGGGCGGCAGCAGCTGAGGTGAGGGTGGTGTGTGGGCTGTAGTACCTGGACGTGGAGGTGGTGAGCTGAGATGCTGCTTGGCCTGCTGTGTTCATCCAGCCTCACATTTTATTATCTTGGAATCTCCAGCATCTGCAGTTCCCATTATCTCTGACACTGTTCACTGTTGCCTTGCCAGGAGGTGTAAAGTATATGTCCTCAAATATTCAAGATACCAAAATGTCTAACTGTAGGGGCCACATAAGGTGGCTTGTACCTGAACACACTAAGTGGTCCATGCCTGCTTACAAGATGGCAGACAGAAACGAAGCAAAACTAAGCATTCTGCTGACACAGTGAAATACAATGATACCTTTGAACAGAGCTACTAGAAATGTCAGTAAAAGAACACGGTTTGCTCCCAGCCGAGACATTTCTGATAAAAGGATGCCTTAAATGACCAATTCCAGCTTTATTAGTGAAAGGATGATTGTCCCAGTAAATGAACAATGTCAGGTGCTAGATTAAGTCCTCAAGCAGCTGCAAGGATAACAGCTAAAGTTATTTTGCAGTAAATAGTTGCCTCTTTGAAGCTACCAGCAATATCAAATAGTTTCCAGTTAAAAATGCTTTAATCATAGAAATTGGTTTCCATACATAACCAGGATATAATACAAGCATTAAAGAAAACATTTAAGCTTAGATGTAAAGATTAACCAGCCTTAAAAGACTTCTGTTATGCCCTGAACAAGACAGATTGATTACAATCCAGAAATTACAAAATGCTGACAGTAGTAGTTGCTTAGTGTTACACTGACAATTAACTTTATAATAGAAGTTAACCTTCTCACCAAGTTAAAACTAATTGTCTTTATATTTTTATATTATGTTGTTGGGACACTGGGAAAATAAAAGGAGTGATTGAATGTAATAAAAGACAGCACCAAAACACAATGGGTAATAGAATTTGAGCTGTCTTTTCAGATAAACGATCCTGAGAAAGACCCGAAGGAATATAGCCATTAAACTTTTAGAATGTGAATGAATAGGATGCATAGGAAGATCCCAAGGCCTAGTGATTACATGTCCAGCTAATACCACAATATCGTGGGAACCTGGGGCTGTCCATGGAAGTGCCCATCACTGATTAGGAGTCCCACAGGATTGGGTATTTGAATTAAGTGGAAGGATGATGGGTACATTGTATTTGATTACTGTTACACAAAATGTACAAAAACGCTGTAATTCTTTGTAAAAGCAGAGGGTGTGTCTGGTCTATCCTCCGCAGCCAGTTTTGGGAAAGATCCTTTGGCCCTCTCCCCGTACAAACCAGTTTCTGCTTGAATAATCATCTTTCACTTGCCTGAATCCTGCATCTTTGTTCCAGATCGGGAAAAACGCTCCTACACTAATTAACACTTAACCAATTTTAACTGGATTCCTTTGAACATTTGTAAACTCTTTGATCTGGCTTTGCACTGTTCTTTGTAGTCGATAGCTGCTGGCTGCTATTTAATTTAGTGTTGCCATTTTCCTGTCAGGCGTGATTTCTTCAACTGTAGGTCAATTTAGAATATTTAATTTGGCCACAATAGCCTCAGCCTTTCGTCTTCTAATTCTATAATCCTTGGAGATAGTTGCACTCCTTTAATTCCGGTCCCTTGTAGTTTAATTGCACCAGAATTTGTGGCTCTGCCTTCAGTCATCTTGGTGTTATGCTCAGGAATTCTCTTCCTAATCATCAAATCTTGAACTTATTTTCCCCTTTTAACACATTCCTTAAAACCTATCTTTATGGCCAAGTTGTTGGTTTAGTATTCTAGTATCTCCCTACAAGGCCCTGGTTGCTGTATTTTGTTTTATAATGTTTCTGTGAAGTGATTTGCGATGTTTTATTATGCTAAAGTTCATTTAGAAAGACAAAGGGTTGGCCTTGGAGCATATGGGCATCTTGAGGCTATGAGAGGCTCTATGTAAATGCAAGTCTTTTTGTCTTTTCATAACTATAAAAGTGAATACTGATAACATTCATACTATTTCTTCCAGTGCATAAGATCACTATTTTACTTATCGTTTTTTTAAAGGTCTGTTCTCTCATTTTGGACTGAAATAATATCAAAAGTCCAATCATAATGTACTTAATTCTTACCTAAAATGATCCATTTACTCTTTACTGCAGGAAGTGCAACAAAGTGATAAAGTACATCTTGCAGTCTTGTTATCATTTGACAAGGGTTATGTCTTCCATCTTCAGGCAGGGGTGCCTCTGGCACCAGTGAAACCAAAGGCACGTCCCCATTGTCCAAAGAGGCTTTAGAAAACAAAAGTAATGAACTATTTTAAAGAAATGCACTTGTACCAAAATATAGCTGATATGTTTAAATCATGGAAATAGTCCACAATTTTCTATCTCAAAATAAATAGGTCTACTAAACATGGATTCAAATAAACACTGAGTATTCAGACATATCTTGTTCAGCATCAAATGAACATTGGTGAAAATTCATACTGGTGTTCTGAGCTGCACCTTTAAGATGGCCCAGGCTTAAGTCTTGATTTTAATGCTGTAGCATTGCTTCATCCAAGAGGCCAGTGAACATACCTTAATAACATAACAAAGGTTATTTGTAAAGTGACAATCATCTGCCAAGAGATAATGGGAACTGCAGATGCTGGAGAATCCAAGATAACAAAGTGTGGAGCTGGATGAACACAGCAGGCCAAGCAGCATCTCAGGAGCACAAAAGCTGACGTTTCGGGCCTAGACCCTTCATCAGGCTGATGAAGGGTCTAGGCCCGAAACGTCAGCTCTTGTGCTCCTGAGATGCTGCTTGGCCTGCTGTGTTCATCCAGCTCCACACTTTGTTATCATCTGCCAAGTATTATTTTGTTGAGATGTTTCCAAAAACTTACTAATTAATTAGAATGCTGCAATGGAGAAAAAGCAGCAAACTCGCTGATTGCGCTGGTCATGATCTCTCCCTCAAAAAAAAATGCCAAAAGCGACTAGGTTAACTGACCTATCTGTGGGATGCCTACGCTACAGAATGGTTACTTGTTAGTCACTGCATACCAAGTTCTTCACTGGTTGTAGCACATTAAAAACCTCTGATGTGGTAAGATGTTTAAATAATGTAATACTTATATACAAACATAAAAGCAAGAGGTTATTCAATCCTGAGAGCCTCTTTGGCCATTCTAGATCGTGGCTGATCCTTTATTTCAGTTCTACTGTCCTGCACTATTCCCATATCTGTGATGTCATTACTATTCAGAAATCTACTGATCTCTGTTTTACAAATACTCAATTACCAAGCCTATGCAGCTCCCAGAGGTAGGAAATTTTAAAGATTCACTACTCTCTGAGTAAAGAAGCTCATTCTCATCTCAATCCTCAATGCTGGTCCCTTTTTCTGACACTGGGCCCTTTTGTTCTCGAGCTCCACTGTCAGGGTGAACATCTTTTCTGTAACCACCCTTTAGTCATTTAAAAATTTTGTCAGTTTTGATAAGATCATCTTGAATTCTTCCAAACTTTACAGAATTCAAGCTCAGTTTCCTCAATCTCTCCTCATCAGGCAGTCCTACCAGCCTAGGAATATGTCTGCTGGATCTCTTCTGCTTTATATCTGTAGCAAATATATCGTTTCCTTAGGAAAGGGGACCAAATCTGCACATAACCGTTCAGGTGCAGACTCAAATAGGTTCTATAAAATTGAAAAAGAACATACTTACAGACTCAAATTGTCTTATGACAAAGACAAATAGCATTCGTCTTTATCATAAAGATGCATGCTATTTGTCTTTGTCACTACTTGTGGTACATGCAAGTAAGCTTTCAGTACACACAAGGATAGCCAGATATTTTTGACATCAACACATCCCAATTTCTCATCATTTAAAAGAATTTTCTGCACCTCTGTTCCTCCTATCCAAATGGGTAACTTCACATTTATAAACATTGTATTTCATCTGCCAAGTTTTTGCCCACTCACTCAGCCTACCCAAATCCTCTTGAAGCTTCTTTGTTTCAAATTTCCACCTGATTTTGTGTTGTCCACAAATTTGGAAAATTAAGTTTTAATTTTAACAACTTAATTCGGTCCCCATATCTACAATTTCACAGTGCTTTGTATAATTTAATCACATGCATGTAATGAGAATTAGAGTCTTTTTATACATTAACCTCCAGGAAGAAAGGAAACACCTGCTTCTTCCTCAATGGCTAGAAGAGGAATATCATCATCCAAGTACTGAAGTATTCCACCAATCACCAATAAATCCTGGTCTGTGACTAGAAGTGACTGGTCACACTCTCCTGAATTCTGGGTCGTGCTGCTATCTTTCTTCTTACACATATGTTGGCAGCTGAAACAGAAAGTTAAACATGAAACGTACCATCAGGACTCAGGGTTTTTGATTCTGACACTTGTACTACCAGACCAAATGGTATGTAATTCAGCATAGAGCAAGGACTGAATTCTGAAACTTGCTGTTCAGTTCTTTAAATATTAAACAGTGCTGAATTGCTTATGTGTTAAAGATCAAAAATTGAAGTGTCAACAGTTACTTGTTTATCTGGGAGAGATGCTTTCACACTGGTGTATTTTCTAATCATCAGAGATGCATTCGATCAGATGTTTGTTTAATAATATAACAGCAACAGAATGAGATATGTAAATAAGGGAAAAAAAATCAGCATTCTTCAGATATTGCACTCATCGTGTATCTGCTGGGAGTTGGAACTTGGTCATAGCAAAACATTTCCAAGAGGACAGAAGAAAGTGCTTGAGGGATTTCCTCAAAGCATCCCTTAAAGGGGGTCAAACCCTGCTGATTCATGCAAATTCCTGATCTCTGACTGACCAAGATGGAGACCGAAAGCTTGACAAGGCATCAAACACATTGGATGGAATCCTTTGGACCTGCCTGGAGCTTTTAGAAGGGTGGTCAGTGAACCTAACTGGATAGAGGGCAAAATTTCATTTCCCTGATGGTGAATTAATATCTTGGTCTGAAATTATCTGAGCCTTTCAGGGAGGTTGGCCTGATGATCAGGAACTTCATTTGCATGCATTAACATCTATGAATATTCATTACTGCCCCAGTCCACTGGGAATTTTTTTTCATGGTCATAGTGAGAGTGGGATTAGGTGTATAGTTATTAATAAAGAACAAAGAAAATTACAGCACAGGAACAGGCCCTTCAGCCCTCCAAGCCTGCGCCAATCGAGATCCTCTGTCTAACCTGTCATCTATTTTCTAAGGGCTTGTGTCCACTTGCTCCCCGCCCATCCATGTACCTGTCCAGATATATTTTAAAAGACGCTAACGTGTCCGCGTCTACCACCTCCGCTGGCAACGTGTTCCAGGCACCCACCACCCTCTGCGTAAAGAGCTTTCCATGCATATCTCCCTTAAACTTTCCTCCTCTCACTTTAAACTCATGACCCCTAGTAATTGAGACTTCCACACTGGGAAAAAGCTTCTTGCTATCCACCCTGTCTATACCCCTCATGATTTTGTAGACCTCAATCAGGTCCGCCCTCAATCTCCATCTTTCTAATGAAAATAATCCTAATCTACTCAACCTTTCTTCATAGCTAGCACCTTCCATACCAGGCAACATCCTGGTGAACCTCCTCTGCACCCTCTCCAAAGCATCCACATCCTTTTGGTAATGTGGCGACCAGAACTGTACACAGTACTCCAAGTGTGGCCGAACCAAAGTCTTATACAACTGTAACATGACCTGCCAACTGTTGTACTCAATACTGCGTCTGATGAAGGAAAGCATGCCATATGCTTTCTTGACCACCCTATTGACCTGCGTTGCCACCTTCAGGGAACAATAGACCTGAACACCCAGATCTCTCTGTTCATGGATTTTCCCTAGGACTTTTCCATTTACTGTATAGTTTGCCCTTGAATTAGATCTTCCAAAATGCATCACCTCACATTTGCCCAGATTGAACTCCATCTGCCATTTATCTGCCCAGCTCTCCAGTGTATCTATATTCTGCTGTAATCTCTGACAGTCCCCTTCACTATCTGCTACTCCACCAAACTTAGTGTCACCTGCAAACTTGCTGATCAGACCACCTACACCTTCCTCCAGAACATTTACATATATCACAAACAGTGGTCCCAGCACAGTTCCCTGTGGAACACCATTGGTTACAGGTCTCCAATTTAAGAAACTCCCTTCTATTACTACTCGCTCTCCAGTTGTCTAGACAGTTTTTTTATCCATCTAGCTAGCACACCCTGGACCCTATGTGACTTCACTTTCTCCATCAGCCTGCCATGGGGAACCTTATCAAATGCCTTACTGAAGTCCATGTATATGACATCTACAGCCTTTCCCTCATCAATCAACTTTGTCACGTCCTCAAAGATTTCTATTGAGTTGGTAAGACATGACCTTCCCTGTACAAAACCATGTTGCCTATCATTGATAAGCCCATTTTCTTCTAAATGGCAATAGATCCTATCCCTTAATATCATCTCCAGCAGCTTCCCTACCACTGACGTCAGGTTCACCAGTCGATAATTACCTGGATTATCCTTGCTGCCCTTCTTAAACAAGGGGACAATATTAGCAGGTCTCCAGTCCTCCGGGACCTCACCCGTGTCTAAGGATGCTGCAAAGATATCTGTTCAGGCCCCGGCTATTTCCTCTCTCGCTTCCCTCAATAACCTGGGTTAGATCCCATCCGGACCGGGGACTTGTCTACCTTAATGTCTTTTAGGATACCGAACACTTCCTCCTTCCTTAAGTCAACTTGACCTAGAGTAAGCAAACATCTATCCCTAACCTCAACATCTGTCATGTCCCTCTCCTTGGTGAATACCGATGCAAAGTACTCATTAAGAATGACACCCATTTTCTCTGACTCAGCGCATAACTTTCCTTCTTGGTTGTTAAGTGGGCCAATCCTTTCTGTAGTTACCCTCTTGCTCTTCATATATGAATAAAAGGCTTTGGATTTTCCTTAACCATGTTTGCCAGCAAGGAGACGGACTAGGATTTTTTGGCCTAATAGTTTCTGTGTACGTATCCAGGTAAGCAAGTTGGAACAGTTTGAAGCCTCCAACTATAGCTCAGAATAGAAGGCATTTTGAAAGCGTTCAGTGAGCAGGAGAATTGCCCATCACAAGTTCAAATGTCCTGGGCAACTTGCAAGGAATCTTTGGGACAGCTGAGGGACAGCTAATACATTGTCTGAGTGAGAATAATTTTGTTACCATGATATTCATAGCATAAGATTTTGATCAATTTGGCAATTGGGTTTTGATAATTGGGAAGAATGCTATGTAGAATGAAAATTAGCATACATACATATGAATTAGAAGCAGAAATAAGATAGTCAAGAAGGCCATGGCTGATCTATTTGTGTTCTCAATTCCATATTCCCATGTTGCCAGATCATCTATGATTTTCTTGCCTAATAAGGTTCTGTGTACCTCCACTTCTAAATATTCAATGATGCCACCTTAGGTTTCTGAGGCAAAGCTTGGAAATTGCAAAAGCCTCAGAAAAATGATTTATTCATCCCTGTTCTGAAAAGGTGACCTCTATTGCTAAGAAAAGTGTCCCATGGTTCTGGACCCATCCACAAGAGGCAATATCGTTTCCACATCAGAGTCATCAAGATTATTCAGGATCTTATAAATTTCATTCAAGTCAATCCTTACATTAAATTTCCGTGAAATCAGGCCTAGACTGACCATTCCTTCCTCATTAGATATACTGCTCATGCAAGGTATCAATTATAGCAAAAGCAGAAAACGCAGGAGAAACTAAACAGGTGCGACAGCATGGACCAATCCCACTATTTCCTACCTGCATCCATCTATCGCCATCCCACCTACCTTCCCCACCCCCATGCCTCCTCCCTCTATTTATTTCCCAGCTCCCTTCTTCCTCCCCAGTCCTGATGAAGGGCCCTGACCCGAAACATTGACTTTCCTCCTCCTCCTCTGGTACTGCCTAACCTGCTGTGTTCCTCCAGCTCCACACTGTGTTGACTCTGATTCCATCATCTGCAGTTCTTGCTATCTCTGCAAGAGAATAGTTCTCTGTTTTCTGCTTCTCTCCTTTCTCGAATACAGGGGTTATACTTGTAGCTTTCCAGTCAGAAATGAAGAAATGTTGGAAAATAAACACCAACACATCTGCTCTAATGAGAGCGAGAGTCTTCAAAACATTTTTTTCAAAATGGGCAAAGGCAACTCAAAACAGACTGTGATCGCTTATAATACAAAAGGTAAGGAGAGGCTTAGAATCAGTCACTCAGTAGTAATCCTCCAGCAGATTATATCCAATCTGCAGACACATTTTGTGTTTTTCCTTTTTTACATATACACAAGGACAGGAGTTCAACAAAAAAAATGTTTCAACTTGACTGAAGTGTGCGAGTGAGAACGGACATTCTCTTGTTTGGCAGCCTGGATTTGAGCATTAGCAAACTACTAAGAAGTGATAGTTGGAGAACTGACTCTTAGTCATACCTATGCTGCAGGTAAAACGGGGACCTGCTCTCACTGAGTGCTGCAAGCCAGACAAAAAGGAGCAGGACAATGAAAAAAATCCCTCTCTTACCCTGAATATTGGAAATCAATCAGGGTTGAATGAACAAAATGCAAAACTAAAGTCATGAAACTGACTGTTTCATGATTAAGTCAGTGCTACCAGTAACCTCCACTTATACAGCCACAACTCTTTCATGGGGATTAATTTAGAGACTGATCTTTTTTTTAATGTTTATCTTTTTGGACACACCTCATACTTCTAATTGGTGTGTATGGGTGTTGCATTATTAATTCTTGTGTTCAGTAATTAATAAACTTTCTCTTTGTTGATTCAAGAAATATAGTTAAATTCAGTCTGGGAGAAAGGTATCCATGAGGGAAGGGACTTATTTTTAAATTAACCCTGTTGCAACTAATTGAGTAGGTGCATGAACATAGGGAGCCAATTCATTCTTCTTTACTAAGGAACTCAATGATGTCAGAACGTCCCATCTTGAACCATAACTAATTGGGAACTTCACCCAGACTCTGGTTGTAACACTGTAGGTCTACCAGTTTGCTAGGTACCATTTTGCTAGTGATTATAGTTTCATTCTCGTCCATCAACGACCTGATTAACAGGTATTACAGGGTTTTTTTTGTATCCTCAATAATGAATAAAGCAAAATGTACATTGTATTATATCTGTGATTTCGTTAATTATTTGGTAATAAATTCCCAATTTTACCTTCCTGTGAATCAACACCCACTTTTCTTACTTTCTTCCATTTTAGATATCTATGAAAATTCTTGCTGTTTTACATTTCTAACTAGCTTTCTCTCATGCTTTAAATTATTCATCCTGATTATTATTTTAACTGTTCTCTACTCAGCTTTGGATTTCACAGTCATCCGACTTGCCAAGAATCTTTGCACAATTATATGGTTTATGCTTAATTTTGATGCTTTCCTCAACTTTTTCAGTTAACCTTAGAATCCTACAATAAGGAAGCAGGCCATTCCATCCATCGTGTCCTCACCGACCCTCTGACAAGTATCCCACCCAGACACACCCCCTACCCCAGCCCTATAACTCTGCATTTCCTACAGGCTAATCCACCTTGTCTACACATCCCTGGACAGTATAGACAATTCAGCATGGCTAAGCCACCTAACCTGCAAATCTTTGGACAGCAGGAGGAAACTGGAGCAACCTGAGGAAACCCGTGCAGACATGGAGAGAATGTACATACTCCACACAGGCAATTGCCCAAAGGTAGAAGTGGACACAGGTCCCTGGTGCTGTGAGGCGGCAGTGCTAGCCACAGAGCTGCCCCGTACCATGGACGGTATGTTCTCCTCTTGGAATTTTCCATCAAAATAAGAACATAGAACAGTACAGCACAGGAACAGGCTCTTCAGCCCACCATGTCTGCACTGACCATGCTGCCATTCTAAACTAATCCCATCTGCCTACACTTGGTTCTTATCCTTCTATTCTGTGTCTGTTCATGTGTGCATCTAAATGCCTCTTAAACATATTTGCAAGTGTACTTATGATGAATATTCTGAAATATACCTTTAAATGCCTGCCACTGCTTCTCTACTGATCTGTCTCCTAGCCTAATATCCCAGTTCACTTCAGCTAATTCTGCTTTCATGTCCTTACAGTTGCTTTTACTCAAGTTTAAAATTCAAGTCTTACATCCATGTTTCTCTCTTTCAGACTGATATAAAATTCAGTCATATTATGACCACTGCTATCCAGCTCAACGGTCACAGTGCGAATCATCGATTTGCAGGTCTGGGTGAGTACAAATTTGTAAAAGGCAGAAAATTCTTGAATAAGTGAATTGCATTTTTTGATGAAGTAACAAAGAAGGTTGATGAAGAGAATTAAATGAATGTAGTCGATATGGATTTCTAAATTAACACTACACAAAATAACACCGAAGATGATGGAATAGGATGGACAGCATCAGCTTGGAAGAAACATTTAATGATGATAAAACAAGAAGGCATAGTAAATGGCTATTTTTCAGATGAGAGGATGATGAACAGTTGGGTTCCCCACAGCCAGTGTTTTTCCAGCTTTTATTTTTCATTTCAAATACTCAACAATTCCATTTCAATCAATATTTTGCTCTTTGTACAAATAGCTACTTGTAATAAAACATTGGTGGAACCAGCAGTCTAAAAATATAGGGCAGGATTTTCCATGTTAGTTGGACTCTCATAACACAATAGTGTACCATAAGATTTCTTCTACTTTCTAATAACAAATCATTGTACGCTACCTCCTTGGTAAGAACTTTATGAATCAGTAGTAATAAATATTTTACCACTCAATCTCTCAAAACTTTCATAATTGTGAAAACTTTGAATAGAACATTGAGTTAAAAATAACTTCAAAATTATTCTTCCACATCAACAGTTTTTAAAAAAAATTCCTGGTATCATCAAGTAAATGCTTGTACTTTTCGTGGCTCTAATACCTATTTTGTAATGAGTGTTCAGATCCATATACTACACTACAACTTGGCTTATAGTTTCATAAGTATGACGTGATTTTCTCGTTTATGGGCTTTTAACATGTATTCTATGCAGATTAAGCCATGTTTACATCTCTCTGCTCCCTCATTATCTGCACATTTTCAAATGAAATTTTTATTATGAACTATAGTTTGAGGCAGATGGTATTGCATTGGCAGTTTATTTTCAATCAACTTCATTTGAAATGAAAATTTGGTGGGTTGCATAAGAGGTGGTTGATTTGGTATTGTTTGCTATACACCTTTGTTCAAAATCAAAATTACTCCCTTGATGTTGAAGATATGCTTCTTTTCACTGTTTTTCCTCAAAAGTTACAGTTTCACTTTTGTCTGCATTGAACTTCATCTGGCATCTAATTGTCTAATTTCCTAAACAGGTCTTTCTCCTGCAGAACCTCGAAGTCTCCCTTAGTTTTCCCCGCTGCTGAATTTAGTATGATCAGGATCCTCAAGATAATTCTCTTTTACCTGTGTTCATCTATGAATGGAAAAAGAGATCTCCTTGGCACTGCATCTTACAGGTCTTGAGAGGGTGCAAAGAAAACTCACTAATAAATTATACCAGAAAGAAGGATGTTAGTTATGTTAAAAAAACCCCCTGAGATTCCTGTATCTGAACCGAAAATGCTGAGTGGCAATTTATTGGATATGTTTAAAATCCTAGAAAATTTTTTATTACATATGCTAGCAAGAGGGTGTGGGGTGGGAGTTTGAGATCAAAGGAGTGGGGAGTGGGGAGTAGGGGACAGGATGCATAGGTAAGAAATAAGAGGAGAAATCTGGAGACAATCCTCTAATATGGCCAGCAGGTTCAGGTCCAGTCCTGACAGGTTTAAAACATGCCTCTCTTGCCAGTTGAGAGAAAAGCTGTTGAGAAGTAGAAATGAGCCACCTTTCCAATTGGCTGTTTATAACATTGCAGTGGGTCAGGGTTCATACCTGTGGGGAGGGTTTCAGGTGCTGGGAATGCGTCCCATGGCACCATACCTAGTTTACACATCCTAACCTGCTCCTGGTGAGAGTAAGATGTTCCCCATAGATCTGTCTTTCTCTTCACATTTATCTAAACTTAACGGCCAAATGAAGGCCACCCAATTGCCCAAATTAAAACTGATGGTCACTGATGAACTAAAGGTTAAGTTATTTTTGCACCTCTGTGACAAATTAATGAAAACTTATCGTAGGATTGAGGCAATATCCTGTGCTTGGAAAGATCACAGGCACTCAAAATGAGCTCATCATCAGAACTGAGATCACGTAACAACTTAATTCTTATGAATTGGGATCCTATGGATTGCTCCAACTTTACTGAACTGGGAAATACGAAATATTCAAAGGCAAACTTTACAATCCTAATGTGGCATGGAGTTCGATGTGCCATTGTATGCAGTGTTGTAACAATGATTATTTTCTGACCTTTTTTTTCCCCATAGCCTTGGAGTTATTCTGCACTTCGGCAAAGAGCCTAAGACCAAAGTTTCTCAATTTAACAAAAATTAGATCAGGAAGAATGATAACTACAACGATGGACAGATCACTTGAAGAGGCAACTAACTCAAGTGTACGGATAGAAGGTCTACCATGATCTCAATAAATGGGAGAATGGTCTGAAATGGCAAAGGCTTTACTCCATATTTTATATTTTTCTGGTTTACAAATAATGCTTGTAAAAGTGCAGTAAAGTAAATTTTTGATGTACTGTGAAAGACATATTTGGCCAAATAACTGATACTGCAATCAAGAACTTGAGGAAAACTGTTAACAGGTATTGCTATATACAGTTTGATCTTATTGATTTCCAACTTCAAAGATCTATACATGAATGATGAAGCTGTCAAAGTATTATACAAGAATCATACAAGTGGGGAACAAAGAAAAATTCTTCAGTCACAAACAAAGAATGCTTCTGCAACTTCAAATTATCGTTTGATTAAATTTCACATCAAGTTGGGCAATCTCAGCTAGTAGGTTTATGTACAGCAAGTCCCCATATTTATTATTACTTCTTTGTGCAAATTGTCATGCTGTTCACCAGTTATACAGTGGGGCACTGGAGGTTTTTACATCATGTTACTCCACAAATATTTCCTTTGAAAGGCTTCAAATTTAATGGAGAGAGTTAAAAAGAACTATAGCAGAAATAAATAAACTTATTGTTTCATGTCAGAAATCTACTGAAAGACCTTTACATTAACTTAGACACATGTCTAAGGGAGAAGTGGTACTCAATCACTGATATCATTTTTATCTTAGAAAACAAGGTAGTGCAGGACAACAGCAGGAAAGTAGATGGGAAGACCAAGCAGTGAAAAATCAGGAATGACAAAGATAATCAAAAAGCTGTGATCAAGCAACACCAAAGCTGTAATTTAAAATTAAAATACTGTAGTTTACAGTAACTAAATGGACCATTGAAGCTTCATAGAATTCTTCCAAAAAAATGGGAGCACCGTATAAGCAGAGTGTAAATTATGTTAAGATATGCAACGAAGGCGGTTGTAAATACTCAGATTTGTTTCCCTTGGGAGGCATGAAAAATCTGTACACCATCGAAGATTGGAAATAGCAAATCCAAACATTACACTTTTGAGAGAGGAAGAATATTTTGCATATGTTACTTGAAAAATCCGAGGTAGTGTTCATAAGCTTTCTAATAGACATTTGTACAGAAAGAAAATAAATTACTTTCTGCCCTGGTATGATTTCACCCAAGGTTAAAATTGGACAAGTCAGTTTCCACAGCTTGAAATAACAGGGAAGTAGATGGGAGAAAAAAAAAGTCAAGCATCGAAAAAAAAACTTTCCAGAGTTTCCAGACCTGGCTTGATAGACCATGGACTGAATGTTCCCATATTTTGGCTGTGTTATTTTCATTGAGCTTTCTGCAAGTACTATCAAGTTTTCTCATGTTATCATCCCAAATTTACCTTATTAGCTGCATACTGCTCTCCCATGGTACCCCTCTTGTCTGATACTAGTGTGATTCTCCTGATTATTGTAGTCAAAAACACTTATCATTGCTAGGATATTATCTGATCCCTGGTGCTGGCACTAATGTGCACCTGGTCATGCTCTGTCAATCTGGAGTTGCCCTGAAAGGTTCATGGCATTTGCCTCTATCTGCCATATCAGAGGGAAATTGGCACCTCATTTTGAGGACAGCAACCTGGAGTTTCTGCTGGATTGGGTTTTGCAGATAAGGTGAGTACATCCAGTGTGCAGGACTCCATGATGGAAGGTTGGACAGTAAGCCTCAGAGGGTGGCTTTGACTGATAGAGAACAATGGGAAAAGGCATAGAAAAGCTGAATATTATTCTTGGGAAAAGTAAGTCAGGTAGTGTGAAATGTATTGAAACCATAGAATTAGTAGAGTACAAGGAACCTATGGTTCCTTTCAAAGTCTGCTTTAATGCTCGTCCATCTGTATAAGAAAACACCAAACACAGAAGTCATTATAGCTGCGGTATCTGACTTCTGGTGTTAACCTCTCCACTTCAAATACAGATAAACTTCAAGGTTTTAGGTCAAAGCTGGGCCTTTTGTAAGAGACAGTGCTGTGAGTTCATTGGATGTTTCATGAGCACAACAGTGGCACATGCAGCAGTGAAAATGCGCAGCCTCAAATTCAAACATCTCAAGAGAAGTTTGAATTCTACTTCCCCCTCAACAAATCTGGAAGACTATGACTAGGAAAGTGATGCATTTAGTTCACTGTCTTTTGATTCATCACAAAAGCTGACATTAAAAGAATAACATGCAGAGCTATGAATTTTTTGGACAATGAGGTTCAAATTTGGAGAGGTGTCCTTGTAGGTCATGGCTGACTGACATGACTATCTGCTGATCTCTGACTGTACTATTGCTGTACTTGCATCATTTGTGACAATATACCTCTGCAAGCTAGCATTTTCAGCACCGGCATACATGCGAAACACTAGAAGGGAGCTCTAGTTAGTGGAGCATTTGTGGGTGACCCTCTCATCAATTCCTGCCCAATCAAAAGGCTCTGCACACACCAATAGGCCTCAGGTTTCCAAGTAAATTGCAAATTGTATTTTGCTCTGATCCATTATTGAGTAGTTAGAAATAGTTGAATTGAGCAGATTATGAAAATGTGTCTGTGTTTGCAGTCAAAGTTTGCGCATTTTTGCAGGCGGATTTGAAACATTGATGGTTTTGATCCTCCTTTAGCATGTTGAGTGCACTATGTTGCAAATCTCTCCAGTAAGGTCTTTATCAGTGTAAATACATGTAAATATGATTTTTGAGTAATCGATTCAGTTTAAAAACTGGGTGTGCCATGGAATGGTTTGTCTCATTAAAGTGTGCCTTGATACTGAAAAGGTTGGGGATCACTACTCTGGCATTTTGAACTTAAAGTATCTCTTCAATAACTCAATTCACTAAGCTTGACTTTTCTGTACATATCCATCTGTGAAATAAGGCTAGATATCCTCAATCTGGTACCTCAGCATGTACACCAAATTCTTTCCAACTCTTCTTAATTCCCTCTCTTTTTAATTTAACTTCTAATTTTTTTGGTAGCCACCAATACATCCTGGTCATAAAAGCATCTACTTCTAGAATTCTTAGACTGGGGTGAACACTTTGCAAAACACTACTGTTTGTGTGTAAAAATGACCCAATGCTTCCTGTTGCCAGCCACTTCAACACATCATGTTCCCTGCCAACAATTTTGTTTGGGCCTGCTGCAGTGCTACAGCAAGGCTCATTGTAAGTTGGAAAAGCAGCAGCTCATCTTCCACTTGCAATCTTCAGGGCTCAGTATCAAATTCAATACTTTTAGAATAGTGAACACCAACTTCCATGTTCTTTACCCACCCTCCACACCCTAGGCCCTGTCATGACATGGGCTGCTTGCAGCATAGCCAACCCCTTTTCACCTACTTATAGTAAGCCAGGGAAGAAGAAAATGGAGACAATCAACTACTCTTTTCTCTACCTAACTTTATTTCTGTTTCTGGGCTCCATCTCCACATAATCGCCAACTCCCAACACCCCCAACCCTCATCAACACAAAATTATCATCTTTTCTGAAAAAGGGTCACTGGACCATTAACCATTAACTCTACATTCTCTCTAGGTGCTGCCATACCTTCTCCAATAGTTTCTATTTTATTTCAGATCTTCAGCATTTATGGCTCTATTTTACTTTGATATTCTTAGATTGTTCTGTGGCCCTTGTTTTCTTGCATAATCTAGTCAATCTAAAACTTCTAGTTGTCCTCCTAGGTCTTTCTGGACAATTGCAGCAGAACCTTTCCCCCTCTCCAATGATCAGATGTATAAAGTAAGGGTTCATTTCACAATGTAAAAGTCGCTCCCAGATTCAACATGAGAATTCACCTGCATTTCTGTGGCTTTTGTCTATAGGTCTTACCTCTTGACTTATTTTAATTGCTGAGTTTCTGAAAGTTTTAATGAGTATTAATTAATAGAAGTGAATGGGCATAATAGTTAGACTACCATGTTGGAGAACAACTGTCTTCCCTTCTCAAGTGTGCAGAAAAAGATGAACTAACAGTCTCTTTGAGGGCTGGGAACCTACCACATAGCACAAAATATTTTGAGATTCCTCTCACCTATCAATTGATAAGGATTATAACCCCAAAACATTTGAAGTAAATTCTTTGCATGCATTTCTCATTTTTACGCAGTTGCTAACTTGCAGTTTGGTTGATAGCCAAGATCTTACGGAGCATCTCAATTACCATGGTCATTTTTTTCCAGAGTTCACTGATGAAAGGACTTTTAACTCAGGAACACAATAACTTTTTCGTACATTCTCTAAATTAGTCGCTATCAAATTTCCCGACTGCCAGTCAGAAATTTAGTCAATTTCCGCAGTTCAGTCTTGATCCATCAATCCATGATTTGACAATCACCCTTGTATTTAACATGTTTTATAGTAAAGCAACTGAATATCTTTGCCAATTTTATAAGTTTAAAATGAAAATATCTCCATCTTTATCTCTTAACTTTAAATCCACAGCTTCATTAATATCCCATATCAATGGGGTAAATCATTGTAGCGCATGTTTTGTATCCATCATCATTTTTCGCTAATCACTTCAACAATCCTTGTGTTATCATCAATTACACTTGTATTTTTCAGTATGATTTTTACCCTGAAAAGAAGCATTAGAAACATTTTGATTAGAAATACAAGGCTTGATATGGGGATACAAGTACGCCATGACTGGGTAACGCAAACCGCAGATCGACTGACTTATTATCCAAAAGCAATTGTTTTATCACATTTTATGTCCAGTTTATTTCCACCTATACGTGGAAAAAAGCTTGTTGTTCAGTGGCATAGGTATCTCACTAGATGCTACATTTGTATTAATAAAGTGACTTATACAAGCTATTTTGCATAGAATTATCACTCTTAGCAACTCTAATGTGTTCTCATACCCATGTGAAACATATCAAACTTTCATAACCTAAATAATGTACAAAACAGACACTATTGAGGTGCAATCATTTTCTACACAGCACAATTGAATGAATCTGTAACTAGTTCACACATTAATGAACTTACATTTTTCATGACTCACATGATTTCCTTAGATTGATCACTACTATTATCATCTTCAATTCTGTTTCAGTTGTGGTTTTTAAAACCCTGCTGTCCTGCCATGGCAAATTTATTTCATATTCTGTGGCACATACTATGAAAGTATGCTGTTGGAGTAAAGAATTATACAATTTCACAGTGCAGCAAGAGGCCATGGGATCCATCATGTCTGTACTGGCTCCAGAAAGAGCTACCCATATAGTCCTGCTGTCCAATTCTCTGTCATCCTCTAAATTCATCACATTCAAATATATATTCAGCTCTCCTTTGAAACCTCATATGGAATCCATGTTCAGAACACTCTCAGGCATACATTCCAAGTTCGAACAACTCTCTCAGTAAAGGAGTTTCTCCTTATCTCACTGCTAGCTCTCTTGCTGACAATCTTGACAAACAGAATATTCATCTTTATCACATCAAAATTGTTCATAACTTTGTACATCTCAATAAGGTCACCAATTTATTTTCTCTGCTCCAAGGAGAAAAAGTCCAATTTCTTTGATCTTTCCTTGCATCTAAAATCCTTCATTCCAGGTATTATTCTGGTAAAGCTCTTTTACACTCTCTCCAGGACTTTAACATTCTTCATTAAATAAAGTGCCCAGCACTGAACACAATAATCCACATTTGGTGTGATCGATGATTTGTAGAGGTGTAGCATCACTTTCTTGCTTTTATATTCTTATGTATCTATTTATAAGCCCAATGATCCTATAAATCTTAACAACTATTACAACTTACCCGGACACTTTCAGAGAATTACAGACATGAACTCTAAAATCTCTGTGTTGCTGTATCCCCCTCAAAGTTGTACCATTGAGTCTGCATTGTCGCTTCATGTTTCTTCAAACAAAGTGCATTACTTCACATTTCTCTACATTGAAATTATTTTTGCCAAGAGTAACAGGGTCATATCTTGTGAGCAGAGATAATGGGAACTGCAGATGCCGGAGAATCCAAGATAACAAAGGGTGAAGCTGGATGAACACAGCAGGCCAAGCAGCATCTCAGGAGCACAAAAGCTGACGTTTCGGGCCTAGACCCTTCATCAGAGAGGGGGATGGGGACAGGGTTGTGGAATAAATAGGGAGAGAGGGGGAGGCGGACCGAAGATGGAGAGAAAACAAGATAGGTAGAGAAGAGAGTATAGGTGGGGAGATAGGGAGGGGATAGGTCAGCTCAGGGAAGACGGACAGATCAAGGAAGCGGGATGAGGTTAGTGGGTAGGAAATGGAGGTGCGGCTTGGGGTGGGAGGAAGGAATAGGTGAGAGGAAGAACAGGTTAAGGAGGCGGGGACAAGCTGGGCTGGTTTTGGGATGCAGTGGGGGAAGAGGAGATTTTGAAGCTTGTGAAGTCCACATTGATACCATTGGGCTGCAGGGTTCCCCGGCGGAATATGAGTTGCTGTTCCTGCAACCTTTGGGTGGCATCATTGTGGCACTGCAGGAGGCCCATGATGGACATGTCGTCTGAGGAATGGGAGGGGGAGTTAAAATGGTTCGCGACTGGGAGGTGCAGTTGTTTATTGCAAACCGAGCAGAGGTGTTCTGCAAAGTGGTCCCCAAGTCTCCGCTTGGTTTCCCCAATGTAGTGGAAGCTACACTGGGTACAGTATACCACACTGGCAGATGTGCAGGTGAACATCTGCTTAATATGAGAAGTCCCAGGCCCCAAGATGACTTTCCATATTAAGCAGATGTTCACCTGCACATCTGCCAATGTGGTATACTGTATCCACTGTACCCGGTGTGGCTTCCCCTACATTGGGGAAACCAAGCAGAGACTTGGCGACCGCTTTGCAAAACACCTCTGCTCGGTTCGCAACAAACAACTGCACCTCCCAGTCACGAACCATTTCAACTCACTTGATACCAGTATTATAGCTGTATTGAATTAGCTTGGCCAGGGGCATGACAATTCTGGAGCACAAACCTTCAGTGCTACTGCTGGAATATCGTCAGAGCCCAATGTCTCAAACTGTTTCTCCATATCACATGGAGTAAGTTGAACTGTCTGAAGGCTGGCATCTGTGATCCTGGGGACCACTAGAGGAGGCTGAAATGGAGTTGCCCTATTTCTTCTCTACCACCTTGTCCAGTAGGATCTCTGGGTACCTATTTCCCATCAACTTCCCTTTGAATAGGACAGAAGAGAAAAATCATCACAGGTTACATCATCCTCGTGGTTTCCTCAGGAAAGTGAACACAGCTCTTCTTGTAGCATTGCTACAAACTAAACTTTGTAATGTTCCATGCAGAGCAATTGGATACAAAATGCCCACTCCAAGTATACTTTTAGTAACAAACTTCAAGTGAAACTTTAAAAATAAAAGCATCTTCTTTCAGTATTTCTGGGCTCAACCACAACAACTTGATTTACACAACAAAGGCACAGTCATTCTAGCTCCAGAAGGCCGTAGGACGGCTCTCACAGACGAGTGGTGGTACCTTAAACCACTTTTGATAACGAATATGGATCTCTATAAAAATACCCAAGTCTAATGTAAAGGTAATGTATTTAACCAGTATTAGTCTAATGTAACCTGCTATATTATTAGTATGTAAAATACTTCTTGTTTCTCAAATGTATCTTCTGCAGAAAGAGTATTAGCAGTCAATTTTTCACTTATATCTGTAAAGTTTGTTGACCAATATTACAAGAAAGGTTGGCGGCTCCATATCTACCCAAAGAAGTTGCCAGTAAAACTAAGTGTCAACTGGGGCACCTCTAACAAAGAGTGTGGAAGTACAGCAGGTCATGCAGGGATTTGAAAGTAAGAATAAAAGTTTTAAAATGAAGATGTCACTAGAATTAGGAACCAATGTTGATCAGAGACAGCACAGGGATGATGGGTGAATGTGACTTGGTTCAAATCAAGGCATGAGCAGCAAAGTATTGGATAAACTCATGTTTATGGAGAGTGCATGGTGGTAGGCTGGCCTGCAGCACATTAGAACAGTTAGGATTTCTTAATCAAGGTTTAGATTTATCCTTTAGGACTAATATATAAGATGCAGCATAAGTTTTCTTCCGAGTTTCTTATTGCTGAAAGTTGAGCTGAAGTTTGTCAGTTACCTTGGGAGCCCAATCATTATTCTAATGAAAGCATTAATAAAAGGTGAGAGACATGATTAATATTTAACTTAAAATGCATATTCTCACTTCATTCAAAATATACTATAGGAATATAACTCTAAGAAATCAAAGGACTCCACTTAAAATGAAATAGGTAAGAACTAATGGCATGCTGGCCTTCATAACAAGAGGAATTGAGCATAGGAGCAAAGAGGTCCTTCCGCAGCTGTACAGGGCCCTAGTGAGACCGCACCTGGAGTATTGTGTGCAGTTTTGGTCTCCAAATTTGAGGAAGGACATTCTGGCTATTGAGGGAGTGCAGCGTAGGTTCACGAGGTCAATTCCCAGAATGGCAGGACTATCATATGTTGAAAGATTGGAGTGACCGAGCTTGTATGCACTTCAGTTTAGAAGGATGAGAGGGCATCTGATTGAGACGTGTAAGATAATTAAAGGCTTGGACACTCTGGAGGCAGGAAGCATGTTTCCGCTGATGGGGGAGCCCAGAACCAGAGGATACAGTTTAAAAATAAGGGGTAGGCCATTTAGAACAGAGTTGAGGAGAAACTTCTTCACCCAGAGAGTGGTGGATATATGCAATGCTCTGCCCCAGAAGGCAGCGGAGGCCAAGTCTCTGGATACTTTCAAGAAAGAGATGGATAGAGCTCTTAAAGATAGTGGAATTAAAGGTTACAAGGATACGGCAGGAACAGGATGCTGATTGTGGATGATCAGTCATGATCATGATGAATGGTGGTGCTGGCTCGAAGGGCCGAATGGTCTACTCCTGTAACTATTGTCTATTGTCTATAAATCAGTCAATTCAAACTTCTTTCAGCAAAAACTTTAGTAGGGTAAAGAAATACTTAGAGCCAAGAAGACTGTTGTACAAGTAAGTTAGCTTGAAAAATAATTTCTTGTGTTCTGCTGACTTTTGTTGACCTTGTTAGTTCATCATGGAGACCATCTTTAATCAGTTAAAGCTTGCTCAGATTGCATGTTACAAACATACCATGGCTGGCAACTTCCCATCAGCAAGTGGATGGGATAGAGATAGGATGGAAAATGGATGTCAAGAAAAATGGCTTTCTACCATGCCAATCTTCCATCCAAAGATGGTAGAGTGAACAGGCTCCAAATGGTTCAACTCTTATTAGCAAGATAATTTACATTATTGAGAGCCTACTAAGATTCTGTCTCTGGAAAGTTTTAAAACTTCCAGTGAGTTGTTGACATTCAGCAGCTATCAGGTTTTATGGCAGCTAGCTAGAGGTGAGAACAATGATATGGATGTAGGAAGAGTTGTAAAAGGGGAATGGTTTCGCCCTTTACAGTTCATTAGAAAATCATCAGTACAGTAGCATAATTTTTGTACCCTTTGTATTTCATGTAGACATTTAAGATCTGCATTGCCGTAGGCCTTGAGTAGCCTATTTCAGAGAGCAGCTAAGAGCTGATCACATTGTTATAGATCTGGGTCAGACAAAGTAAGAACAACAGATTTCCTTTCTTCTAAGATATTAGTTAACCAGGTTGACCTGTACAACAATGATGGTTTCATGGTCATTGGTACTTAGACAAGTTTTACATCCCCGATTTTGTGTTTGTTTTTAATTTAAGTTCCACCAGTTGTCATGGTGGGATTTGGATGTGTCTCCAGAGCACACTGTTTATTAAGATCAGTCTGGACTTTGTTATAAAAGCATGATTTAAGTATTCATTAAATAATGAATTTTCCACATTTTCACTAGGCATCTTCAGACACTTCGTCAGCATTACTAACTTTATGCCTGATAAAAGGAATAAGAAGCTAGCATGAACATCAGCCTGGCTGTTTCTTGAAGCACTGCAGGGCAATAACTGGACAGTTGTGTCTGCCAAACAGGTTCAGAACCGGCCAGGCCCCTGCACAGCTACCTCCAGGCTGGGGCCTCAATACAAATTCCTTAAACGCTTGAAGAGATAATGATAATCATTGTATAATCACCCTAAACTCAGCCAATAAGGAGGCTATCAATTGCTTTCATGGATTTGATTTTGTTGTATAAATAATAACCTTGACATTGTTTACTCATCCTGGCAGAAAAAAGTGTGAATAGCCACTGCGTCCTTCTCAAAAATGGGAGAATCGTTCTTTTCCTCATTAAAAGTAGTGAATATTAGATTCTTTTATTATAGGTTGTTGATGAAATTGTTATAGTTTGGAGCCAAACACTCTCCAATCTCTCTAAATAAGGGAATAGATCTTATTTGGATTGTCACTGAACTATACAGTAATCTAATGGGTTTCTTATTTCTGAAAATGGAAGGGCCTCATGACTGGTACAATGATAGATAAATGGATTTAACCTAATCTACAAAAACCTGTTTGGTAGTAGGAAATTAGACTATGAGTAGACCATTTGGTCCATCATGTCTGATCTATGATTCACCTTGAGCATGACTCATCTTCTATATCAATACCATTTTCCCTGTATTATTTTATTCTGTGATATAGAGATTTTTAGAATCCACTCTTGAATATACTCAATAAGTGATCCTCTACATCCTTCTAGGACAGAAAATTTCAAAGATTCACTATTCTGAGTGAACAAATTCCTCACCTCCATTTTATTTCAAGGCTGTGTTTATACATTCTAGTCTACCTAGCCAGGGAAAAACACCCTTCCAGAACTTGTACTGTGAATTCCTAAAAGAATTTTGTATGCCTCAAAAAGATCAAACTTTAGAGAACACAAGCCAGACTTTTTAAATCTACCTCAAAAGGATAATCCAGCTGTTCCAGGAATAAGTACAAATTGAAGTCAGATGGATAGCATTACTAGAATCAGTGGAGGCAAGATTACTATTTTTGCCCATAGAAAGACCTGAAATTCCAAGAATTTATTCCACTCTCAAAGAAAGAGAATAACTTACTACACCCACTTTTTATAGGATATCAGCCATCCTGTGTAGTTATTGCATAGTTGTTATTCAATCTGACATGACAAGATTCCAGTTTTGTATTTCTGTGAGCAAGTTGCAGGCTTTAGCTGTGAGACAAAATATTCCCCCCAGGTGACATGTTTCCTTTTATGTGACTATCCCTGTGGACCTCATGATTTTTCAGTTTTTCTTAGTTTCAGTTGAGCCCTTTCATATTACAATTAACATCACTACTTTATCCAGGGAGACCATGATTTAGGAAATTCCCATGCCATTGATATCTCTCCCCATATAGAAATCAGTGTGACTGTGACCTATAATAACACCTCTCCCAGAGTTCACAGTCCCTCCTATTCGAAGAAGACCAACCCTGTAATCCACAATTACCCTCAAAACAGCAGCCTCAACAGGTCTCCAGAGACTTCAGTTGTAACTTTTCCCAGGATTCTATCAACTACTCCTGAGAAGTCTGAGACCAACTAGCCATTTCCCCTTAATAAACTTGGCACAACAACATAGTCCAATCCCTAGAATTATCTCTCCAAAGCACCCTGACTAACTAACTTGTAATCTCTGGACTTGATGCAATAGACCTGACCCAATTCCTAGACTAAGGAAATGAATCCCCGGATCTGGCAGGGTCAAGCACTGATTGGTGGCCAGTTCTTTGGATGGGAATTGGACAAACTGTGGCAGTTCTCCTGACAGACCATACTCTCCTTCACCCCATTAAGGGCTTCTACTCTTTGACTTTCAGGCATGGCCTTTAGCCTGAAGCACTGATTTTCTGATGTAGGGTCTAGGACCAAAACATCAGCTTTTGTGCTCCTAAGATGCTGCTTGCCCTGCTGTGTTCATCCAGCTCCACACTTTTGTTATGTCGGATTCTCCAGCATCTGCAGTTCCCATTATCTCTTATGTTAGCTTGAAGCACTTATAGCACAAACTGCTGCATTTATGATGGTGACACAGCTTGGTGTCAATAGTGATGGGTCCATCATTTGACTCTTCAGCACATCAAACTGTGACTAGTTTCGTTGCTTTCTCTGTGCACTAAAAAGCATTGCAAGAGGCCAGCTGCCTGTAAAAGCACCGAAGATTCTTTGCAGTGAAAATCAACGTGACCTACAGGGACAGTGAAACAGAAACTGGCAGTCGCTAAGTCACTTCATATGGCCTTCTGAGCACATAGAATTGTAGCCAAGTAAGTGCAAAATTAGGGTGTGCTAAGGAAGAACTATAGATGAATCCTGTGCAAGTGCATGAGATGCATGCCTTACCTGTGCATAAGATGACTGGGTAAAAGCATATAAATTGTAGGTGTTCTTGATCTCCAAAATGTGGAAAAGTGGTGTGAGACTTTGTTGCAAGAAGCATCTTGAGCTGAGGCTGGTGGCTTGCTAATGGAAGGAAGAAGAGTCAAGGAGGATGGGTGACATGGAACAGGCGGAGATATTGTGCTAAAGAAACAGTTAGACGATAGTTGGAACAAGTATTCAGCAAGCTGTAGGTCCAGGTATTTTGGCTCTAATTTGCATGTTGGGAATCTGTGCCATCTAGCTTCTCAAAGAGGAAAAGGTGAATTAGAAGCGGCATGTGAATAAAGCAAGTTGGACCACTAAATGGGACATAAATGCAAAAAAAAACAGCCACCAGTCAATGGCAATATTCTAAAGGTGTCAATTTAAGATGCAAAGGGAAAACAGTGAAATCTTTTCTTGAAATCAAGATTTTGATTTTTATATTCCTTTGCATTTTCTCAACTTTTCCACCATTGCTCATGCTAAACTAGGTAGGGGACAATTCCTTATTCCTGTTATAAATTATCATCTTGTCTTTACTTGCAATGGGCTCACATTTGTCTTCGTTAACCTTTTCTTTTTCACATAGCTATGGAAGCTTTTCCAATCCTTTTTGATATTCCTTTGATGCTCACTATCCTGTTACATTTTCTTTTTCTAAAAATCAGTTTCTTGGCCCTACTTTGCTGAATTTTAAAATGCACCCAATTTTCAGACTTACTATTTCTATAGCAACATTAATAGTTTCTCTTTTATCTAATATAATCTTAACAGTGCTTGTGAGCCATGATGAATCTCTTTTCCTGAAGTGCTTTGTACTTCAAAAGGAATGTAATAGTCTAATGAGCTTCTCTGTTTGTGGAAAATAGAAAACAATGTTGAATTAAATAACAAATTTAAAGCAAAAGTAAAGAGCTGAGTAATTTGGCTTTCTTACAGCTGTCTCCGACTGCAAGTAGCAAACGCTGTCTCAAGCTTTAAGGAAATAATATAGGCTCATTCCAATTGAGTGACTATGTATTATAATATCACATTCCTGGAAGATAGTGTATTCAGATGTTGGCATGTACAGTCATCAGCATATAATCAAATCAGTATCATATGTTTGGACTAAATTGGTTGTTGCTTTTGGCAGGCTTAAGGTGCAGACCTTCCACAACCATGGTCCATTTGTCACAGAGTTATCAGGATCGAGACACTTTCAACAAGCAGTAAAGATAGGAAATTTTCATTAAATTACAAATAAACTATGAGAAATGAAAGGCAGTACAGTGAAGTTATGTACAATCATACATAATAGGGACAGGAGCAGGTCACTCAGTTCCTTGAGCTAACTCCTTTACTTGGTAAGATAATGGTTGATCTGATTACTCTATCTTCTCAACCATCCCCAATAACATTTCATCCCTTGCTGTGTTAAAAATATACTAAGACCCTGTTTCCACTGCTTTTAGAAGGAGAGTTCAATAAAAAGGCAACACTGAAAATTTGTCTCCTCACCTCTGCCTTGTGAGTTGCCCCTCAATTTTACACAGTGACTTCTGGTTCTAGATTCTCCCACAGGAAGATAGATCCTCTCCACATGCACCCTCTCAAGGCCCCTCAGGATCTTTTATGCTTCAACCAAGTCACTTTTTAACTTTTCAAAACACCAGCAGATACAAGCCAAGCCTGTCCAATTTTTCTTCACAAAACAACCCAGTCATTAAGTCTAGTAAATCTTCTTTGATTTCAGGCATTTTCATTCTTCCTTAAACAAGGAGACCAATACTATACACAGTACTCCACATGTACCTGCCTCTAAATTCATTATTTTCCAAAATGACAAATGGGATTGTCAGCAATAATACAGTATATTTCAAGTAAATAAGAAAACAAAACAGGTAATTTAACAAAGTTGAATGCAAGAAGAGTCTGCATTAATTCAATGCTAGTAACTCAAAAGTTCAGACTCTCTTATTCATTATTTTTAAAGATAGCTCATTTCTAAAGCAGGAACTAAATACTAATGGTATGCTGACAAAGCTGGTCACAATTTGGGTTAGATTTACTGCAATTATAATACTCATACTACAAGCTTAGTCCTTTACCTTTTAAAATTGTAGCTACATTTAAAAGATGGAGCTAAAAATACTTCACAAAAATCCATTTTTGAAGTAGAAATATATATTTCTTATATGGAGGAGCCCTAGATTTGAAGAATGAATTGATTTGGAGAATGAAATAGTTTGTTAGCAGTGCAGCAAAACACCATATTATGTACTTCCATCTATATATCCTTATAGAGGTGAACCATTTTAAGTTCCAGTGAGTGACATATACTGTGATTCATGTGTGATGATATCATATGAAAATAAAACAAGAAACTATTTCAAAGTGATTCGTAAAACAACCTGTCCAAAAAACATTTTCATCCTTTTAAACTGTACAGACTTGGTATGAACCGAGCTGTTTCACTTTTAGGACAGCAAAATGGCACTGCTGCCTCACAACACCAGGTAGTCAGGTTCACTTCCACTGGGTGACTGTGCAATCTCCATACAGACAGACAGACATTCTCCCCATGTCTGCATGGGTTTCTTCCAGGGCTCCAGTTTCCACCCACAGTCCAAAGGTCAAGTGGATTGGCCATGCTAAATTGCCCGTAATGTTCAGGGATGTGCAGATTAGGTGGGTTAGCCACGAGGAAATGAGGGTTACAGGGATGGGATGGGTCTGGATGGGATAACTCTGTACGGTCTGTGTGGTCTCAGTAGACCAAAATAGCCTGCTTCCACACTGCAGGGATTCTATAATTTCAGGAATTGTACAGAAAATGATCAAAGAATTCGTATCAAATTGAATGACACTCAAAGGGGGAAATAGGCATCTGGAGAGACATTCTAAAATGCACATCAGATCTCTTCTTCACCAGAATTATTCCTCCTTTTGAGCTACAAAAATAATTATTTTATACCGCCGATTTCAAACCTGTTATAAATCTTCTACTCACACTTTGGGTCATTAGAATATGATAAGTCTTTCAGTCGTTAAGTGATTTAACTGCCATTAATGAGTAGATTCCACATTCAGTTAATTGGTCTCTAAAAGGTCAATAGGACCCACATAACTAGTGCATGTCTGAACACAGCATTCAATAGACTTTTCTGACTACTACTGCTACCTGAAATTTGACAATTTATTCAGTGTATAAACTCTTGTCTTTCTTCAAATTGACCTTCTTTGGATTAGGCATCTCCCTCTCCCTCCAATAATATATTGCCAAACAAGCAACTGAAGAGCTCATGTGGCACCTGGTCTAACAGTTGCTCCTGGAGAATAAATCTGACTTTCAATAGCACTGAAACTTCTATCAGTGATGTGTTAATGAAATAGACTGAACTCAGTCATCTCATTGCACGACATCACACTTAAAACTCAATATTTAAGACATTGGGTTTTTGACTTAAAGGAGGCATTTAGCAACTCCGGGATTAAACAGCACAGAAAGAAGGCAGAGATAACAAGGTGTAGATCTGGATGAACACAGCAGGCCAAGCAGCATCAGAGGAGCAGGAAAGCTGATGTTTCGGGTCTGGACCCTTCTTCAGAAATTTATGAAGAAGGGTCCAGACCCGAAACATCAGCTTTCCTATTCCTCCGATGCTGCTTCGCCTGCTGTGTTCATCCAGCTCTACACCTTGTATTCTCAGATTCTCTAGCATCGGCAATTCCTACTATCACTGAAAGAAGCCATCTGCCTTTTGTGCCTGTGCCCGTTCTTGGTATAATTTACTTTCTGCTCATTTGCTATGTACTGAAATATTTTTCACATCTAACCTATTTTGCCTTTGAAGTGACCAATGAATCTACTTCCAGAATTCTAAAAGACAATTAATTTCAGATAAGAATACCTTGCTGTACTTTAACAACTTGTCCACCTATTCTTTTGCTGGACAAGTATTTCAAAAACACCATTGGCCTTTAGTGATCCCTAACATGTTATTGCATGTGGTTCATTCCTGTTTCCTTGGATGGGGACAAGAGAATAATGTGGCTCTTGGTTTGAGATTCTTACAGAAGCAGCTCATGGAAGATCTGATGTTTGATTTTACAATGGAAAATCAGAATTACTATTTTGTGGTTGAAGATGTGGCAATGGGAGAGAAAAGAAATTGCATTACTATATTTTCATATTCCTTATAAAGCAGCCAAAAACACTTCACTCATCTGACTACTTGGAAATGGAATCATTATTGTTATTCTGGCAAGAACAGGTACTCTATGTAGTGGGAGTTGCCAGAAAAAAAACAGCAAGATGTATGAACAGTAATTTAGTTATGGTAATGTTTATTCAGGGAAGAATTTTGTAAATGACAGTGAAAGAACTCCCAACTGCTCTCAAATAGATTAGCGTAAGAACATAATAAATAGCACGAGTATACCATAAAGATTCTTTAAGTCTGTTCTGCTGCTCAGTACAATCAAGGCTAATCCACAGCCTCAAATGAATAACTGGCAATCTAGCTGTGCAAAGGCCCTTGGGGAAGAGTAACCATTATATCATTCAATTCTTAATTAAGATGGAGAGTGAAGTAGTTGATTTAGACTAGGGTCCCAAACCTAAATAAAGGAAACTACGATGCTATGAGACATGTGCTGGCAATAATAAATTGGGGAACATTATTTGAAGGGGTGTTGGTGGATAGGCAATTAGAGAACACATGGAAGAACTACAACAGTTGTAAAAGGTTCCAATACGGACCTGTAGGGAACACCAATACAAACCTTCCTGAAGGCTGAAAAATGTCTATTGATCTTTATTCTCTGCTCCCAAAACTCAACTAATTTTGACCTCATGTTGAAACTATCCCTTTTATACTACAACCTATAAGTTTCCACCCAAGTTTGTTGTTTGGGACTGTTTCAAGAGCCTTCTGGTAATCCATTTATACCATGTCAACAGCATTATCTTCATCAATGCTCTGTTATCTCTTCAAAAAACTCCAGCAAGTTAGTCAGACATGAATTTCCCTTCATAAACCTGTGGTGATTCTTTCTAATCATCCCACCTTTTTCTATGTAACCACTAATTCTATCCTGAACTATTTGTGGGAATTTCTTCTTCATTGACATTAAACCAACTGGTTTGTAATTTCTGGGATCATTCTTACAACTTTACTTGAACAAGGCTGTAATGTATATAATTTCCTAGTCTTCTGGGACCTCTTGAATAAAGGGAAGATTGAGAAAAATATGGCCACTGCTTCAACAATTTAAACCAACACTTCCTTCAAAATCCTTGATGCATTTCATTTGGTCCCAGTGCCTGGGCAAGACTTCTTCCTGGTCAATCATGAACCTCTGATGTCAAAGTTCCCTCCTCTGTCACCATGACTTGAGCAGAGTCCTCTTCTTTTGTATAAAAAAATGCAAGATATTGATTTAACACCACAATTATTCCCTTTGCCTCCACGTAGAATCCCCTTTTTGGTCTCTGATTGGTTGAAGAATGAGTAGGGTCATTCTTTTACTGTTTAATGCTTGTAGAAGGATTTGGATTTCCTTTTATATTATTATTATATCTCCTTTTCTGATGAAGGGTCTAGGTCCGAAACATCAGCTTTCCTGCTCCTAAGCTGCTGCTTTGCCTGCTGTGTTCATCCAGCTCTACACCTTGTTATCTTGGAATATTGTGTTCAGCTCTGGTCGCTTCATTATAGGAAGGATGTGGAAGCTTTAGAGAGGACATACAGGAGATTTACCAGGATGCTGCCTGGACTGGAGGGCAGGTCTTATGAGGAAAGGTTGAGGGAGTTAGGGCTTTTCTTCATTGGAGTGAAGAAGTATGAGAGGTGACTTGATAGACGTGTACAAGATGATGAGAGGCATAGATAGAGTGGATAGCCAGAGACTTCTCCCAGGGCAGAAATCACTATTATGAGGGGGCATAATGTTAAGGTGATCGGAGGAAGGTATAAAGGGAGATGTCAGAGGTAGGTTTTTTAAACAGAGTGGTAGGCGTGTGGAATGCACTGCTGGCAGTGGTAGTGGAGTCACATTAGAGAGCCTTTTAAGCTATTCTTGGATAGGCATATGGAGGATAGTAAAATGTAGAGTATGCAGAGTAGTTTGATCTTAACAGGGCAATAGGTCAGCACAACATTGTGAACTGAAGGGCCTGTACTGTGCTGTTCTATGTCCTTAAAATTTCTTTATAATTGATTCTAACATTCTCCTGATAACTGATGTCAGGCTTGAAGTTAACACGGTGTGAAGCTGGATGAACACAGCAGGCCAAGTAGCATCAGAGCAGGAAAGTTTGACATTTCGGGTCGAGACCCTTCTTAAGGGTCAAGAACTGAAACGTCAAACTTTCCTGCTCCTCTGATGCTGCTTGGCCTGCTGTGTTCATCTAACTTCGCACCGTGTTATCTCAGATTCACCAGCATTGGTAGTTCCTACTATCTCAGGCTTAAAGTTTCCTGCTTTTGCCTACTTCCTCTCTTGAATTGTGGTTTTACATGTGCTGAATTCTAATTTGCTAGGACCTTTTTAGAATTTAGGGATTTTGTTTCGTCATCTCCTTTAGAATCTTAGGATTTAGGGGTCGAGTCCTATAGATTTGTCAGATATTAATTTTAGGTTTCTCCAGTATTTTCCCCCCTCCTCTCTTTCTGTTACGTCATTTGCGTCTTCTACTGTGAGGCTAGGTGCAAACGATTTGGTCAATGTCTCTACCTCTTCTCCATCTTCCATAATATTTTGTCCTGTCACAACCTGTAAGGAACTTATATTCACTTTAGCTACACTCCTACTTTTAAAAGCTCTTAAAATATTATTTTTTAAATATCCGTGGCAAGTTTACTCTTATTCTAGAGATAATGGGAACTGCAGATGCTGGAGATTCCAAGATAATAAAATGTGAGGCTGGATGAACACAGCAGGCCAAGCAGCATCTCAGGAGCACAAAAGCTGACGTTTCGGGCCTAGACCCTTCATCAGAGAGGGGGATGGGGGGAGGGAACTGGAATAAATAGGGAGAGAGGGGGAGGCGGACCGAAGATGGAGAGCAAAGAAGATAGGTGGAGAGGGTGTAGGTGGGGAGGTAGGGAGGGGATAGGTCAGTCCAGGGAAGATGGACAGGTCAAGGAGGTGGGATGAGGTTAGTAGGTAGCTGGGGGTGCGGCTTGGGGTGGGAGGAAGGGATGGGTGAGAGGAAGAACCGGTTAGGGAGGCACAGACAGGTTGGACTGGTTTTGGGATGCAGTGGGTGGGGGGGAAGAGCTGGGCTGGTTGTGTGGTGCAGTGGGGGGAGGGGATGAACTGGGCTGGTTTAGGGATGCAGTGGGGGAAGGGGAGATTTTGAAACTGGTGAAGTCCACATTGATACCATATGGCTGCAGGGTTCCCAGGCGGAATATGAGTTGCTGTTCCTGCAACCTTCGGGTGGCATCATTGTGGCAGTGCAGGAGGCCCATGATGGACATGTCATCAAGAGAATGGGAGGGGGAGTGGAAATGGTTTGCGACTGGGAGGTGCAGTTGTTTGTTGCGAACCGAGCGGAGGTGTTCTGCAAAGCGGTCCCCAAGCCTCCGCTTGGTTTCCCCAATGTAGAGGAAGCCGCACCGGGTACAGTGGATGCAGTATACCACATTGGCAGATGTGCAGGTGAACCTCTGCTTAATGTGGAATGTCATCTTGGGGCCTGGGATGGGGGTGAGGGAGGAGGTGTGGGGACAAGTGTAGCATTTCCTGCGGTTGCAGGGGAAGGTGCCGGGTGTGGTGGGGTTGGAGGGCAGTGTGGAGCGAACAAGGGAGTCACGGAGAGAGTGGTCTCTCCGGAAAGCAGACAGGGGTGGGGATGGAAAAATGTCTTGGGTGGTGGGGTCGGATTGTAAATGGCGAAAGTGTCGGAGGATAATGCGTTGTATCCGGAGGTTGGTAGGGTGGTGTGTGAGAACGAGGGGGATCCTCTTGGGGCGGTTGTGGCGGGGGCGGGGTGTGAGGGATGTGTCGCGGGAAATGCGGGAGACGCGGTCAAGGGCGTTCTCAATCACCGTGGGGGGGAAGTTGCGGTCCTTAAAGAACTTGGACATCTGGGATGTGCGGGAGTGGAATGTCTTATCGTGGGAGCAGATGCGGCGGAGGCGGAGGAATTGGGAATAGGGGATGGAATTTTTGCAGGAGGGTGGGTGGGAGGAGGTGTATTCTAGGTAGCTGTGGGAGTCGGTGGGCTTGAAATGGACATCAGTTACAAGCTGGTTGCCTGAGATGGAGACTGAGAGGTCCAGGAAGGTGAGGGATGTGCTGGAGATGGCCCAGGTGAACTGAAGGTTGGGGTGGAAGGTGTTGGTGAAGTGGATGAACTGTTCGAGCTCCTCTGGGGAGCAAGAGGCGGCGCCGATACAGTCATCAATGTACCGGAGGAAGAGGTGGGGTTTGGGGCCTGTGTAGGTGCGGAAGATGGACTGTTCCACGTAACCTACAAAGAGGCAGGCATAGCTGGGGCCCATGCGGGTGCCCATGGCCACCCCCTTAGTCTGTAGGAAGTGGGAGGAGTCAAAAGAGAAGTTGTTGAGTGTGAGGACGAGTTCCGCTAGGCGGATGAGAGTGTCGGTGGAGGGGGCCTGGTCGGGCCTGCGGGACAGGAAGAAGCGGAGGGCCTTGAGGCCATCTCCATGCGGAATGCAGGTGTACAGGGACTGGACGTCCATGGTGAATATGAGGTGTTGGGGGCCAGGGAATTGGAAGTCCTGGAGGAGGTGGAGGGCGTGGGTGGTGTCACGGACATAGGTGGGGAGTTCCTGGACCAAAGGGGAGAAAATGGAGTCCAGATAGGTGGAGATGAGTTCGGTGGGGCAGGAGCAGGCTGAGACGATGGGTCGACCAGGGCAGGCAGGTTTGTGGATTTTGAGAAGGAGATAGAAACGGGCCGTGCGGGGTTGGGGAACAATGAGGTTGGAGGCTGTGGGTGGGAGGTCCCCTGAGGTGATGAGGTCATGAATGGTGTTGGAGATGATGGTTTGGTGCTCGGGTGTGGGGTCATGATCGAGGAGGCGGTAGGAGGTGGTGTCGGAGAGTTGGCGTCTGGCCTCGGCGATGTAGAGGTCAGTACGCCATACTACCACTGCGCCACCCTTGTCTGCGGGTTTGATGGTGAGGTTGGGGTTGGAGCGGAGGGAGCGGAGGGCTGCCCGTTCTGCGGGGGAGAGGTTGGAGTGGGTGAGGGGGTGGAGAGGTTGAGGCGGTTAATGTCTCGACGGCAGTTGGAGATGAAGAGGTCGAGGGAGGGTAGGAGGCCTCTTATTCTAGTTAGTTTTCGATTTTTATATAGTTTGTGGTCCTTTGCTGGTTTCTAAAACAATCCAAGTCCTCACCCTTACTACTGCTTTTTGCATACAATTTTTATAGATAATACAAATGAAAGGGCTTGTATACATCAAAATCTTACAAATGGATCTGCTATTTGATTCATCCTATGTACAGTGCATCAACCAGCTTTTGGTCTTTCAGGTTAGCTGTTATGTAGTTCAATAGATCCATTAGAAGAATTTATCTCTGGCTATTGTTAAAAATGTGTTCTCTTGATGCTTTAGCAGTTTGAAACTACACAGGGTCTTAAGTCTTTAATATAAAATGTGTCCGAATTTAAATAGATAAAAATCTGACAAAATACTGACAGCAAGTTGAAGGGCATATTAGGACAAGGAACTAGATCAGGGATAAAGAGGTAGAATTTACGTCATGTTTTACAAGACTGAAGTTGAAAAGATAGACACAAGGCGATAGACCAATATGAACACAAGGAAGACAATTTTAAACTTGAGCAGTATGTGGACCAGATGCCATGCAGCTTATCAAGCACAGAGCTGATGGGTGAATGAGGCTAATACAAACAGAGTTTCAGTGTCCTGAAATTTCTAGAGCACGGAGGATCGACAGACTAGTGTAATAGTTGGCGCAACAAAACCTTGAGGATTCAGCAGAAGATAAAATGAGGTAGGGACAAGGATAGGTGATATTGCAGAAATGGAAATAAGTGATCTTTGTAATGGAGAGGATCTCAGGTTGGGTGCTTAACGTTATCAAATCGGTTTGTAAGAAATATGGTTTAATCTTGACCAGGACACAGAATTGAATGAAAACTGTCAAACAGAATTGTGACGTGTGGAAGATGGTGAAAATTTGATTTTCCTAGTGTTTGATTGAAGGAAATTGCAGGTGACAGGACTGAATGTCAGATCACAAGTCTCACAACAGTGACAGTGGCAAGACAGATTACAGTGAAGTAGAGATAGTATGAACTGCCGATGCTAGTGTCTGAGATAACACAGTGTAGAGCTGGAGGAACACAGCTGGCCAGGCAGCATCAAAGGAGCAGGAAAGCTGAAAAAGAGTCCCGATGTAGAATGTCAGCTTTCCTGCTCCTCTGATGCTGCCTGGCCTGCTGTGTTCCTCCAGCTCTACACTGTTACTACAGCGAGTGTAGAGTCAGGTTTCATCAGCACATGTTCCATCATGGGAGGCATTAACAACAAGCCTGCCTTCATTTTATCCAATAATCGAACATGAACAGTTCAAGAAGTCAGCTTGAGAAGAACATCAATTGGCGGAAATGGAAACATTTCTAGAGATGCAGAATGGAATGCTATTATGAAGGCAAGTAATGTTATATTAATGGATGTAAAGCATTGCTTATAGCTCTGCCACTGTTACTGCCCATGACTGGGTGCTAAAGGAAATGCATTAAGTATAGTACTTTATTAGCACACAGCTTATAATATATTATAATAAGACTAACTTGTACATCATCTTTGCTCAAGTGATAAGCTTGTCATCTTTAATTTAGGTGTGTTCAAGGCCAATCCTTGAGTATAATACCTAGGCTGACGCTCATAGTGTTGCATTGTCACAGTAATTGTTCATTTGCTGATATACTAATGATTCTATCACCTTCACCATAAATTTGAGAATGGAATTTGGGCCCTTTATGGCTTAGTTGCTCATGCTTACTGAGCAGGATAATTGTTCTTAATGTATTCAGGTGGAGGTTAGATCTTACAGAACAACAATATCAACATTACGACATATTGTGAAGGTGTGTTACAAATCGCTTTGAATCTAAGTTGTTGTGGCATATGCATTTCTAAAAGACCAGGTTTTCCTCCTGCTTTTGGCGTCTGCCATTGGTTTTTCTTAGAGGATCTTCTAAGGTTGGTACTCAACTTGTTTGGCCATATTATATAAAGTATATTCCAGACCCTCTCAGAGACAGGGATGTAAACCATTGCACTACATGACCTTCCTCATTACAAAGTTTACTGACTTCTAAAAGCACAACAACAACATTACATTCCAGCTCACATGAATACAAAAGAGAGACTTTAAAAAAAACTGCCTCTACCTGGAGTAGCAGGATGCATCTAGAGGGGAGATGTACAGGCTCCAAATACAAAGTGCTGCTGGCATAAGGAACAGAACAGCCATCCAGCAGCAAGCAACTATCAAAGACATGAACAGTCCAAAGTCATGGACAGCTGGGATCTAGGAAGGAAGAGAACAGAAACATTATTATTATTATTATTAAAGATCAAAAACAGTAACACAGGTCAAATGGGCCATGAATCGATACTGAAAGTGGAATAATCTGAGTTATAGCTCATCATGCTCTCTTCAGTTCAAACCTAACTGGGTTGGTTTCCTATCCTGCTGACACGAAGGTTTGTACACGAAATTTGTCTTTGGGTATGCATTACATTTCCTGGAGGGTGTAAATGTACTGATTATTTAGGGGTAAACTAACAGATTGTTCAATGAGGTCAAGTTTGTGGCTGGATCTGGAAAATAACTACATGCTATTGGAGAAAATGAAGTATCACCCAAGTAATGAAGTAAGGCATTAAACTGGAGTAACAAAGAGGGAGCTTTGCCTTGAATTAAACTATTTTGATTACTGATGCTGGTAACTAAATTAAAAACAATCATCCAACATTAATATTCTTCACATTAATAATTCCAGAAATGTTACTTTCAAACAACATATTCCAAACATCAACAAAAAGTAAAAGACAAATTGACAGGTGAAATATACATGCCTATATTATATTCCAGCAAGACAGTGGTGAAGAAAGAAATCATAGCCGAGTCTTTACTTAGAATTAATTTATCCAAAGTACATATCTCATGAGTCTACTATACCACTGATTGTCTCTTTCTCCTTATGATTTATTGACCTATTAAGTCTCAACTCTGTAGAAATTACAACCTTTGAGGGGATTTGAACCTAAATTTTCTGGCCCAGAAACACCGATGCTACCACTGTGTCACAAGATGCCACTTTGGCTCTTCAGAAAAGATTGAGAGAGGCAATAGAGATTCAAACTAAAGATCTTCTACTTACACAGGTGATTAAGCAGGCATTCAATTAATACCCTCCATATGTTATGCATTCAAATTCAATTTATACATTACTATTCTATCTAATTATTAATTGATGGACAGGTGCTGAGTTTCTGAACACAAATTGAGCAACTTACATAGTACCCGAACAAACTGAAACAAAGTTGACATACAGGTTTTTAAATTCCTTCTTGGAAAATAAGTGTCACATACAAAATTGTTATTTATTGCTCATCCCAAGCTGCCTTGAGAAGGTGACAGTGGCCTGCATAGGTAGCAGTTTGATATTAAATGACTTGCTATGCCACCTCACAGGATAATTAAGTCAGTCACTTTTGTGTAGGATTTAAGCCTCATATAACAACAACGTGTATTTATATAGACCTATTAACAGGGTCAGAAGTTGTATTATGTCATTCAGAAATTATCTACAAACAAAGTATGAATCAGAGTTACTTAAGCAGATGTTACGGAAGTTAAGTCAAAAAGTTGGAAAATGTGGGCGAGGAGGGGAAAGAGTTGTGGAGGGGGTTCTGGGCCTTTGGGCCTTGGAAGCTGAAAGCACAGCTGAGAATGGTGCAGCAAACAAAATCAGGATTGTGCACAAGGCTAGAAGTGAGGAGTTTGGATATCTCATATTTTTATAGCATTAAAAGTTCAAGGAGATACAGCAATTTTAAAGCATGAATGACAATTTCAAATTGTTGCTTAGCTGGCAGTTAATGTAGGCTGTTGAGTACATTGCTAATAGGTGAACAGGCAGTAGTGTAAGTTAGACCATGGATTGCAGAGTTTGTGATGACCTAATGAAGAGTGTTCTATGAGAAGCCAATCAGGGCTCACTTGGAACAGTCACAGAGAAAGATAACAGAGGTATGGACTAGATTAGAAAAGCAGGTTTCAAGACTGTTTCAAAAGGATATAAGAATGGAGAAAGCCGATTTGAAATCAAAGGAGACATTTAGCTTTCAAACCGATATGACGGTTCAGTCATGGTCTGAAATCAACCATCAACTCTTTAAACTTTAAAAATATGCTGGTATTAAACTAATGCATGCTGCTGCAAATTGGACAGGTAGAACAAGCCAATTTCAGTTGTGTTATGGAATAACAATCAAATAAAGGGGTCTAGAGGTGCAGTGTTAGTGTCTGTACTACTGGCCAGGAATGAGTCCCATTTGCTGTACACAGGTACATAAATATCTGAACAGGTTAATTAAAAATAACTATAACTTAGTAAGTGAAAAATAATACATGGGGATTTTGAAATAGCCATTGTAAACATCCTGTTTCACCTAATTAATGGATTTTAGTCAATGCCTCAATCCCTTGAATAAAAAAAAGCCCTTGAGTTTGACATTGTAAACAAACATTTCCATGCAACAGAAAGAAACAGTGGAGTATCTGAATCATGAAAAAAAGAAGAAATTAGTGTATTATACACAGCATGAAGTTTGTTATAAATAACTGACCTGGGAAAATATATTTGCTGCATAGGCAGCAGCTGTGGTGAATGAGGTGAAAAATGTGGCTTTCCCTGCTGTTTTAATGGTATGAATCATCCTCTCCTGTGGGTCGTGAAGGTGACTTGCTTGCCGGAAAGTATTGATGAACACAAAGACATCATCCACTCCTGAAAATACAACATTTAACTGAAAAAAACAACAAATGTAAAAAAAAACTGAAACACACACAGGAAATGCTAGAAAACCTCATCAGGTCTGGCAGAATCTGTGGAAAGAGTAACAGAATTCACCTTTTGTGTTCAGTATGGCTCTTCTTCACAGCAGAACTTCAGTCATATCTGACTCGAAATGTTAACTCTATTTCTCTTTGCATGGATGCTGCCAGACCTGCTGAGATTCTCCAACACTTTCTGCTTTTGTTTCAGATTTCCTACATCGGCAGTATTTCGCTCTTCTAAAATAAAATTGGCCTTTGACCATTTCAAAAGATTGAAAGTCTTCATTTTATGTCAAAGCACTTGGATGATATTCTTATGTCAAGTTGGTTGAACAGAGATTTATTTTAAATGGATTAACCCTTTTAAATAGTTGCAAGAGGCAGTTCACACAGATGCACCATTCAAAAGAACAGCAAGATTTCAAATAATGATAGGGTTTTGAGTAAAATAATTTATAGGGATTTGCAAGTGAATAGGGCTTAGTAAAATGTGGATGGATAGCTTCAAAGCATTAAGCTGGATGGCAAGGTATGATAATGACATTATAGGCATGTCCCTTAACGGTATATAACTGATCTGCCAAAAGACATAACAACGACAATACCTACTGCATATACGAGGCACATGCGTGCAAAATGAATTACCCAACAAATGATAAATCTATTTGATTCCCTAGTACTTAAGATTCTGAAGAGATAACAGCCCATGAATCATTTTTTTAATAATGGTGGGGTCAGTATTATGATACAGTTTGGTTGATGATTTATTTAAATGGCACTCACAGATCATTTATTATCAGTGAACAGCTGCTCGATGTTAGATTGTTAACACGATTAGCCAGAGCAATGGAAACTTTGAGCAGTTTCCTCAGGTGCACATGACAGTGAGGCACTCAGTTATGTACAGATGAACAGTTAGCTGCAATTAATCAAAGATAAGATCCCATGTGTTAATATACTTCGCTTCAGCACACCTAAGTACACAACTGAAAGCCTGACCGGCAATCCTAAATTGGCACAGTTAACAAAATATATGACAGCCATTCACTGCTTCCATTCTTAGGTTAATATCTTGACCAACCAGTGAATCCATTTTATTTAAAATTTGAACAATGTTTAGCAGTTAACTGCCACTGATTATTAATTGGTGCACTCTTCGTGGCAACACAGTAACCAGAGTTGACTTGCCAAGTGATCAGCACTTTCCTCTCATACAGTATAAATGTTGTTCTCCCTTTATTTTGCATTTCAATGATGAGATCAAAATAGAAGGTTTAAACAAAGTGGGTCATTTTTCAACAATATTTTGAGATTACACAGTCAACATTGTCTCTGTTATTTATATTAGAAACAGACACCTTCAGCTTTGTAAAGGTAAATATGAGTCAGTATGGACAATAATTTCCAGTGGACACAGACACATAGGCCAAAACAAGAACTCAAATTGATATTAAGTGGGTGGTCACTTACAGAGGTCACAGGTAAGCCAACATAGAATAGAGATTTTCTAGTGACAGAGAGATTTTCACAAGTTTGGGACTGAGCTATATTGAAGGATTTTGAATAGCGTTGCCTAGCCTTTGATTTGATGCTGATAATTGGTTCTATAATGGCCAGTGTTCTATTCATTAACTTCACTCACTTGGAGGAATATGAAGAAGGAAATAGGACTAGATAACAGTAGAACAATTAAGTTAAGAGCTTGTTCATTTGTATAGTAAACTTAGAATCCTTTTTTTCCCCTTTTTAAATGTAAACGCTTATCTTTTACTGATTTGCAAACTATAAATGAAAATATTCAAAATAAAAACCGAAATAACTGCAGATACTGGAAAACAGGAATTGTTGGAGAATCTCAGCAGGTCTGGCAACAACTGTGTACAGAAATCAGAGTTTAAATTTCAGGTACAGTAACCCTTTCTCAGAACTGATGGTAACTAGGAAACAGTTGTTTCTTATGCAGAAAACAGGCAAGGAATAAACGATAGTTAGAGGTAGCACTCAAAGAGAAAGAACAGTTAGACAGACAAAGGAGTGAATAATGATCAGCCTAGGAGAATGATTGTTTCAACTCATTACCTTGTTCCCTGGTCAATGCTCCAGCAAGTTGGAAGAACAGTGTCTCCATTTCCACTTGGAAACTCTACAGCTTTCTGGACTGACTAGTTCAACAAGTTTAGGGCTGACTCACCTTCTCCCATGTCCTTACCCCAACCGCCACACACCAAGCCTGGCTATCACGTGGTCTGCTATTACACACAACCCCATTGTTAGCCACTGATAGTCCCCATTGATAGCTATTCATTCTCCTAGACTGATCATTATTCATTCCTTTGTCTGTCCAACTGTCCTTCTGTCTCTTTGGGCTCTATTTGTGCCTATTGTTTATTTTGTACCCCATCCCACACTCTATCTTCTGCATAAAAAACAACTTGACCTTAGTTACCATTCACTCTGGGGAAGGGTCACTGGACCCAAAATGTTAACCCTGATTTCTCTCCAAAGACCTGCTCAGATTTTCCAATGAATATATTCACCTCCTGAAGTTAAAGATGCACAGCAAATGAAACTATTGACAGATCACTCACCAATACCCACAATGACAAAGGCTGCCACTCCATTTAAGATGCCCAGGTACTGGATGCCAAACACTACGTGGTATAGAAACAGGGCAATCAGGCAGCTCAAACCAATACTGGCAATTCCAAAGAACGTCAGAAAGGCTGGAGAAACATAAAACCAGTGTGAGATTCAGCAAAGATTAAAATGTGCTCTTAAAACAGGGAACAATGAAAAATGTATTTTAAAAAGGTAGCTAGTTAAAGAAAAAAATTCAAAATATTGCAGTTTGAAGCAAATAGTAATGCTACAGAAACAAAGATGCAATTGTAGAAATTGTTTGTTTTTAACATTCATTTCACCGTCCATTTAAGTGACACACATCAAGATGTTACTATTTATAGATGTGCACTATTAATCAAGAATCTTACGTGAGTAAAATGGAAAATTTGAGTGCAATGCTTTTGATTTTAACCATTCAGTAATGTAACGGTGTACATCTGGTACAATGGACTTCCAGCAGATTTATGGAATTTGTGTCATTTCAAGGTAGGAGGAAGTGTTGGAAACCTCACCATTCAGCTGAATAAATGAAGAGAGCCATAAAATACATTCACGAGTTTGGGGAGAAATGCATATTACATAAATCAGTAACATTTGTGGATAATTGAGAAATTAACATTGAACAGTTTTGATTTAGTTTGTAAACATATAAAGTTGAGCTGAATAGACAGCTCCCATGAGGTAATCACAGATTTCAGCAGTGTCGCGTTCTAAACCAAGAGGTAATAATGATGTGGAATAAATGGATGCCATAAGTAATAAAGCAAATCAATCGTTGGATGTGAACATAGAAGGTGTGGTTAGTAAGTTCGCAGATGACACCAAAATTAGAGGTATAGTTGACAGTGAAGAAGGTTACCTCAGAGTACAATGGGATCTTGATCAGATGTGCCAAGGTGCCAAGGAGTTTAATTTAGATAAATGTGAGGTGCTACATTTTGGAAAGGCCAATCAGGACAGGACTTATACACTTAATGGTAACATCCTGGGGAGTGTTGCTGAATGGAGGCCTTGAATGTAGTTCATAATTCCTTGAAAGTGGAGTCACAGGCAGATAGGATCGTGATGAAGGCATTTGGTATGCTTGCCTTTATTCAGTGCATTGAGCACGAGAGTTGAAAGATCGTGTTGCAGCTGTGCAGGAATTGGTTAGGCCAATACTGTGTGTACTTCTGGTCTCCCTGCTTTAGGAAGGACGCTGTGAAACTTGAAAGGGTTCAGAAAAGATTTACAAAGATGTTGCCAGGTTTGAGCGAAAGGAAGGGGCTGAATAAGCTGGTCCTATTTTCCCAGGAGTGTCGAAGGCTGAAGGGGGACCTTATAGAGGTTTATAAAATCATGACAGGCTTGGATAGGGTAAACAGGCAAGGTCTTTTCCCCATGGTGGAGGAGTCCAAAATTAGAGGGAACAGGATTAAGGTGAGAGGGGAAAAGATTTAAAAGGGACCTGAGGGGCAACTTTTTCATGCAGTGGGTGGTGCGCGTATGTAGTGAGTTGCCAGAAAAAGTGGTGGAGTTTGATACAATTTCAACATTTACAAGGCATCTAGGTGGGTATATGTATGGGTTGAGCGGGATTTGGGCCAAATGCTGGCAAATGGCACTAGATTTATCTAGACTATCTGTTCAGCACAGACACCTTGGACTGAAGGGTCTGTTTCTGTGCTGTGCATTTCTATGACTCTAATTCAAATTATTTATTATATTCATTATTTATTCATTCATGGAATGTAGCCATCACTGGCATTTATTTTCCATCTCTAACTTCCCTTAAGAAAGCGATGGTGAGGATTTTGGACTATTGCAGCTCATGCACATCCACAGTGTGTAAGGAAAGAATTTCTAGGACTTTTGACTAGTAACCGTGCAGGACCGCTGAAATAGTTCTATGTCAGGATGGAGTATAGTTTGGACGGAAATATACAGGTAGTGTTGTCCTGATGCATCTGATGCTCCTGTCCTTGTGGATGGTAGAGGCTGCAGTTTGGTATGTGCTGTTGACAGAGCCTTGTTGTGTATCTGCAGTGCATCTTGTTGATGGTACAATACATGTATGGTGGAGGGTGTCGATATATTAAAGTACAAAGAACAGTACTGCGAGTTCTGGTAGAGAGGATTTTAATTGAACAGGTTGTTTTGTCCTGCATAGTGCAAAGCTTCTTCAAATTTGTTGAGGTTGCATTTACCCAGGCAAGTGGAGAATATTGCATCATATTTACTGACTTGTGCCTTGTAGTTGTTGGACAAACTTTGGGGAGTCAGGATGTGAGTTACACTCCACTGAGATCCCACCCTTTTGACCAGCTCTTGTAGTCACTCATAGCTTGTGGCAAAGTTCAAGTGATGATGGGGACAGGTAGAGAACGCTATTGACAGTCTTCAGTCACAAGTCTGCACACAGGTGGCCGCAGAGTGATGGACACACTCCAAAGATCGGAGCAGATGCGGAATTTGTACCCTACTGTAGCAAAAAAAAAGACCCAATTTATGGGTACAGCATTCTCTTCCCCAATCTGGGGAAAGAACAGACACAGAAACCCTAAACATCTCCTTGTTTACCTGTACCTGCCAGGTTACCAATTCTGAATGGTTACAAATTCACTGTGGTCGAGATATAAACAATAAGACTGCTAGTTACTGTATGAAAATTGGTCTATGGAATGTACGAACACTTCTAGACAACAATACGAGGCCAGCATGCAGAACAGCCCTCATTGCCAGAATGTTGGATGGATATGACATCCATGTAACTGTCTCAAGTGAAATACAGTTCGCAGGCAAGTTTCAATGTGATGCAGTTGATACAGGCTACACATTCTACCACATTGGAAATCCCAAGGACCAACCTCAACCCTCAGACATGGATTTTGACAATTAATTTGAATTGGCATGCAAGCTTGACCAAGCCATCCAGGGTCCAATAAACTTGCAATATACAACATTTGATAGGGCCTACACTTCAAGAATAACACATACAAATAAGATCGAAGAAAACAGTATGATGATCTCAGCAAGATAATTACAGAACCCTAACCTACTCCATCAGGACAAACTCATCAGCCTTGGTGAATTGCTTGCCTTGCTGCAGACTGTAATATATGGACAGGAGGTATACTGGGACACCACCATATTGGCAATGCAAATTCCAATGACCAACTCATCTCTAAACACAAAGAGTTTGATCTAACCAAGAGCAAGCAGTCAAACATTATGTTATGTTGAGGTTGTATGGGATGTTGGTGAGGGCTCTTCCGAAATAGTGTCCAGTTCTGGTTGCCCTGTTATAGGGACAATTTAATTAAGCTGGAAGTCTATTATAAAGAATAAATTTACCATGATTTTGTCAGGAATTGAGGGTTTTAGTTATAAGGAAAGGCTGGGTAAGCTGGAACTATTTTCACTGGAGCAGAGGAGGTTGAGGAGTAAACTTATCGAGGTTTTTAAATCATGAGGAGTATAGACAAGGTGTCTTTTCCTGAGGATGATGGGTTTCAAGACTAGGAGGCATATTTTTAAGGTCACAGGAGAAAGATTTAAAAAAGACACGAGGGACAATTATTTTACACAGAAAGAGATTTGTGTGTGGAATGAACTTCCACAGGAAGTGGTTGATGTGGGTACAGTTACAACATGTAAAAGCTACTTAGGGAAGTACATGAATAAGAAAGCTTTGGAGAAATAAGCTCAAGAGCAGTCATGTGGGGCTAGTTTAGTTTGGATTTATGGTTGGCATGCACTGGTTGGACCGAAGTCTGTTTCCAAGTTGTATGACACTGTGGCTCTAAACTGAAAACAACATGGATGCACCTTAGATTCAAAAACTTGAAATATATCGGACTATGTTACTGTATGTGACAGAGAGCTCAGGATGTTGCTTGACCAGCTTGCTTAGGGGTATAAAATGTTGGCTTTCAAACAGATCCTCAGAAGTACAAGATAATAAAATGTGAGGCTGGATGAACACAGCAGGCCCAGCAGCATCCCAGGAGCATGCTGCTGGGCCTGCTGTGTTCATCCAGCCTCACATTTTATTATCTTGGATTCTCCAGCATCTGCAGTTCCCATTATCACTCAGAAGTATAATGTCTTTGTAGGCAAAATCTAAGTTGTTGCAGCAAGGAGTCAAGCCACAAACTATGCTTGATGTAACCTTTTCTTAAAGTCATTGCTAAGAGATAAGAATGAGAATAGAAATTAGTCACATGCTGGGAATTGTTGATTTCCTGAAGGGCAATACTGCCGTTGATGATTTTGGAAAAAAATCAAGGATACCACCTACCATCTGAGGCCTTAGAATTTGTTAAACAGAAGATCCAAATTTGATTTGATAACAATGAAAATATATAGCCAGTTTCCAGAGAAGCACAAAACACTCATAGAACTCACCTCTTCCTCCGTTACATTGATGACTGTATCGGCACCACCTCTTGCTCCCCACAGGAGCTCGAACAGTTCGTCCACTTCACCAACACCTTCCACCCCAACCTTCAGTTCACCTGTGCCATCTCCAGCACATCCCTCACCTTCCTGGACCTCTCAGTCTCCATCTCAGGAAACCAGCTTGTAACTGATGTCCATTTCAAGCCCACTGACTCCCACAGCTACCTAGAATACACCTCCTCCCACCCACCCTCCAGCAAAAATTCCATCCCCTATTCCCAATTCCTCCGCCGCACCTGCTCCCACGATGAGGCATTCCACTCCCGCACATCCCAGATGTCCACGTTCTTCAAGGACCGCAACTTTCCCCCCACAGTGATCGAGAACGCCCTTGACCGCGTCTCCCGCATTTCCCGCAACACATCCCTCACACCCCGCCCCCGCCACAACCGCCCAAAGAGGATCCCCCTCGTTCTCACACACCACCCCAACAACCTCCGGATACAACGCATCATCCTCTGACACTTCCGCCATCTACAATCCGACCCCACCACCCAAGACATTTTTCCATCCCCACCCTTGTCTGCTTTCCGGAGAGACCACTCTCTCCGTGACTCCCTTGTTCGCTCCACATTGCCCACCAACCCCACCACACCCGGCACCTTCCCCTGCAACCGCAGGAAATGCTACGCTTGCCCTCACACCTCCTCCCTCACCCCTATCCCAGGCCCCAAGATGACTTTCCATATTAAGCAGAGGTTCACCTGCACATCTGCCAATGTGGTATACTGCATCCATTGTACCCAGTGTGGCTTCCTCTACATTGGGGAAACTAAGCGGAGGCTTGGGGACCGCTTTGCAGAACACCTCCGCTCGGTTCGCAATAAACAACTGCACCTCCCAGTCGCAAACCATTTCCACTCTCCTCCCATTCTTTAGATGACATGTCCATCATGGGCCTCCTGCAGTGCCACAATGATGCCACCCGAAGGTTGCAGGAACAGCAACTCATTCCGCTTGGGAACCCTGCAGCCCAATGGTATCAACGTGGACTTCACCAGCTTCAAAATCTCACCTTCCCCCAACGCATCCCAAAACCAGCCCAGTTCATCCCCTCCCCCCACTGCACCACACAACCAGCCCAGCTCATCCCCTCCACCCACTGCATCCCAAAACCAGTCCAACCTGTCTCTGCCTCCCTAAACTGTTCTTCCACTCACCCATCCCTTCCTCCCACCCCAAGCCGCACCTCCATCTCCTACCTACTAACCTCATCCCACCTCCTTGACCTGTCCGTCTTCCCTGGACTGACCTATCCCCTCCCCACCTATACTCTCCTCTCCACCTATCTTCTTTTCTCTCCATCTTCGGTCCGCCTCCCCCTCTCTCCCTATTTATTCCAGAACCCTCATCCCATTCCCCTCTCTGATGAAGGGTCTAGGCCTGAAACGTCAGCTTTTGTGCTCCTGAGATGCTGCTTGGCCTGCTGTGTTCATCCAGCCTCACATTTTATTATCTTGGAATCTCCAGCATCTGCAGTTCCCATTATCTCTAGGTTGAAGAGATGAGTCAGTTTCCTAACCATGTTAACCCCTTTGTACTTGAATGCTGAAGGGTCTAGGCCCGAAACGTCAGCTTTTGTGCTCCTGAGATGCTGCTTGGCCTGCTGTGTTCATCCAGCCTCACATTTTATCATCTCTTCAACCTTATCTGTGACCAGAATGCTGTGTTGCAAGACTGCATCCTTATTCACATTTACAAACTGACAGGGAGCAAATCTCGAACAAAAACAGATGTTGCTGGAAAGCTCAGCAGGTCTGGCAGCATCTGTGATTTGAACAAAGCTTTGAACACTGCAAACACAGAAAATGTACAGAAGATTCTGTACAGTTAGAAAGCATGTTTGTTAGAGTTCTGTTTTTTTGTGTTTAAGTGATGGGAGAATCCATCAGCAATACCAAAGGCATGAAGGAAGGTTTCAGCAGCAGATGAGCTGATAAGATTGAAGTCAGGTAAAGTTGCAGAAGTGGAAATAAGTGGTCTTAAGATAATGTGAATGTGGTTGTAAGGTCAACTAGGGGGTCAGATGTAACAACAAAGTTGTGATCATTTTGGTGTAGTCTCAGATGCAAGGTGCGAGATGGAGTCAATAGTTAGGGGTCTGAAACAGGAGGATTTAAAGAAAATTTCAACTCATTTAGTACTGATTGAAGGAATTATTGGTGAGGTAGAACTGGATGTTATAAACATACATGCAGAAACTAATCCATTGTTTTTGAATTGTCAACAGGAGGCATTATGCAGATGAGAAATAGAGGAAGGCTAATAAGTGAGTGGCACAGTGGGTCAGTGGTTAGCAATGCTACCTCACAGTGCCAGGGACATGGGTTCGATTCAACCCTCAGGTGACTGTCTGTGTGGAGTTTGCACATTCCCCCCGTGTCTGTGTGGGTTTCCTCCGGTTGCACTGGTTTGCTTCCACAGTCCAATGATGCGCATTTCTGAAGAAGGGTCCCAACCCGAAACATCAACTTTACTGCTCCTCTAATGCTGCCTAGCCTGCCGTGTTCCTCCAGTTCCGTACTGTGTTATCTCTGACTCCAGCATTGGCAGTTCTTACTACCCTAAAGATGTGCAGGCTGGGTGGATTGCCCATGCTAAAATTGCCTGTAGTGTTCAGGGGTATGTAGATTAGATGGGTCTGGGTCGGATGCTCCGAGGGTCGGTGTGGACTTGTTGGGCCTGAAGTGTTTCCACACTGTTGGGATTATATGATTTTATGAATAACAGACAGGTGTCCTTAGGGACGAGCTGTTGCAAATGACCTGAAAGGATAATGAGAGTATACCCGAATGGATTGCTTGTGTGCTATTAAGATTCCATGTTTATTCACATAGGCAATGAGATGGCATTGGGGGATCATTCGGAAAAGGACGAAAACTGAACAGAATCAAATGTTAGAACAATTTGAGAATTTTTAAAAATAATTTTTCACAAAGGATTGTTCATGGCATATTTACTCAAAAATCTAAGAACAGGAAATTCATAGCTCGGGTCTCCAGAAAGAATTTAGTGTTATGAGGGAGAAGTTAAATTTTGCAAGCACTCTGTCAGTTTTCTTTAGAAGAATGTTGTGTATGTGCTCTTTGTGCACAAGCTGGCTGCAAAAATGGAAAAGTGAAAACAATGGTTTTGTTTTGACAATGCACTGACCTTTGTTGTAGATACACACAAGAGTCAACTAAAAATAATGTACTTATGAATTTTTGTTCAAACTAAACAAGTTAAAGAGGGAGTGATGGCTCAACACTTTTGAGACACAGGAGTTTTCAATATGGAGCACAATAATCTCAGAGCTCAAACATTTGGACTTCACATACAACAAAAATATTTTCAAAGCATAATTACAAAAATGCTAATTTTCCAGTGACTATAATATTTGTTCTTGCACAATTACAAGCATTCATACAATTTATGCTTTCCAGCCATGTTTTCTAAAAGAAATGAAACGTCTATCTGCAATTAACATCTCCAGTCATTTTGTTGCCCTAGCTTATGAATTGAGAACACCTGGTTTGTCTTGGATATGGGACATACGAATGCACATCGCTTCTGAAGCTTAATTGTGCCCCTATAGAGCACAGCAACATAGAGCTGAAAAGCAGTTCATTGAGTCATTTTCTGTGAAATTCATTTCAGAATCTGACATCCATTAATACTGTAAGTAATAATTTGAACCAATTTGTCAATTCATAGATTTGATTTTTTGCTGCATCGTTCTGTCATGTAGATCAAACTTTCAGAAAAGTCTATCCCTTCCATCATCATAGTCAGCTGAATAGATAACAGATGATTTTCCAAAATTTCATGGATTCTCAACTATTTGTTCCTCAAACAAAAAAATTATCAGGTCATTTATTTAATTGTTATTTGTGGGACTTTGCTATTGCAAATTACAAAACAGTCTTGCAAATTGGCGGCCACTTTTTCCTACATTACAACAGTGATTACACTTTACCTGTACATCACTAGCAGCAATGGGATGTCCCAGGAAAAGGTATAAAAGCAATTCATTTTTCTTTTCCTCAACAGGAATAAATTCTGCCATGATTGGAAATCTGAAAGGAATACAGAGAATGCCGGAGAAATTCAACAGGTCTAGCAACGTCAGTGGAGACAGAAGCAGAAACGCCGCACTGAACTTGAAATGTTAAATTTGTTTCTTTCTCCACAGATGCTGCCAGACCTGTCAAGTTTCTCCAGCACTCTCTGTGCCTGATCCATTTTTTGCTCCTTTCTGACAAGGTGTTTCTCGGAATTGCATCTGTTCAATCTTCGCAGTTTCCATCAAACAGTTACAAATTCTCCTAAGCTTTTGGAAAACTCTAGGCTAAGCTGAATTACCAATTCCACTGATTTAAATTAACCTCTTTAAGGAAGGTGCCACCCTTCCAACTCCTCAAGGTGGTTCAATTTAGGATTTCAGTGGAGCTGCTTTTAAATTTACACTCATTCCTTTATCACATACATTTATTGCCCATCTTCACTACCATCACAGTACGTAACAAAGATTTTTTTGGAAATGTTATGAGAACAATAAATTTTAAAAGTCTCCAATGACCTTATACAACTAGTAATTGGAGGAATGGTAATGTCTGATGCTCAGTTTGATAAATATATCAAGCCAGACCTCAATTTAACGTTATTCTCAGACTGTAAAAATTTTGAGTTACATGTTCAGTGGGTGCATATGACAAATCTATTGTAACTCAATTTGTGCTTCATTAACAATTTCTTGTAAAGACAGCTTTAACATAACTACTCCACTGTCTACGTCCAATAAAGATGACATGGGATGAATTATAAAGCTATTATGCAATTGAAAGCCCTACATAACCTTGTAAACCACAGGAGCAAAGAATTGTTGCCTATTAAACAATGGGAAACATATTTAAACTGTATTGAAGCGTACATTTATCTATATCTCTCAACTTCACTTTTGTGATTTTAGTCTGTGACTGGAATTCCAGGCTTCGAGGGCAAACCACACATTCCATTTAAAAACTGATTTTTTAACGCAACATGACTGGCTTACTGAGTTTGCGGCATGCTCTGTGGCACTGAGCCACACAAGCCAGAATGTCATTGATCAGTGCTGAGTTAAGTGATCTCAATTAAGGTAGCAGCTGGCACGTGAATAACAAATGAGTTAGAGTGTCGGATGAAGGAGAAAAACTTGAAAATACAAGGAAGAGTCAGGCTAAATATAGGAAAAGAAAGGAAAAAAGACAACTAAAGGCACATAGGGACCAGGATAAATTGGCAGCAAACATTTATACAAACTGAATAAGATCATAAAATGTAGGAGTCAATGAGTCTGCTTTGTCATTTAATGGTTAATCTGATAATCATCAATTCCACTTTCCTGCTTTATCCACATAATATTTGATTGCCTTACTGATTAAAAAATTGTCCATCCAAGCTCTGAATAATCCTCATGACTCAAATGCCTTGTCAACCCTCAGGAGTAAAGAATTCCATAGACTGACTGTCTTCTGGGACGGAAATATTGTTCCTCATCTCTGTCTTAAATGGTAGAGCTGCAGTCTGAGATTACATCGCCTGGTTCTAGACTCTGCCAAAAGGGGAAGCAACCTTTGTGCATCTATCCTATCAAGCGCCCCAAAAATCTTAGGTGTTTCGTTCATGTCTCCTGTTAATCTTCTAAACTGCAATAAGTATAAACTCAACCTATTCTACCTCATCATAAGAAAATCTCTCTATACCTAGATTCAGCCTAGTGAATATTCTCTTTACTGCCACCAATGCTAGTATATCTGAGAAAGCGGAGCCAAAACTATTCACAATATTCCAAGTGTGGTTTTGACTAGTGCCTTGCCCAACAAGAGGATCTGTAAGAGATAAAGTGTGAAGCTGGATGAACACAGCAGGCCAAGCAGCATCTCAGGAGCACAAAAGCTGGCGTTTCGGGCCTAGACCCTTCATCAGAGAGGGGGATGGGGAGAGGGTTCTGAAATAAATAGGGAGAGAGGGGGAGGCGGACCGAAGATGGATAGAGGAGAAGATAGGTGGAGAGGAGAGTATAGGTGGGGAGGTAGGGAGGGGATAGGTCAGTTTGGGGAGGACGGACAGGTCAAGGGGGCGGGATGAGGTTAGTAGGTAGGAAATGGAGGTGCGGCTTGAGGTGGGAGGAGGGGATAGGTGAGAAGAAGAACAGGTATGGGAGGCGGGGACGAGCTGGGCTGGTTTTGTGATGCAGTGGGGGAAGGGGAGATTTCGAAGCTTGTGAAGTCCACATTGACACCATTAGGCTGCAGGGTTCCCAAGCGGAATAGGAGTTGCAGTTCCTGTGGTAAGGTTATTTTTTTCTTTATTCTTTTAGCAATCTAGAGTAGAGGGAATTTTTATTGCTTTGTTTTGTACTCCATTTCCTTTGAAATAAAGGTCTACAGTCTATTTGTCCTCCCTATTACCAACTGAACTTGGACTTTGACTTGTTACGCTGCAGCTGTCTGTCTTAAACCATTTAAATAATTGGTTCTTCTAATCTTTCTGTCAAGTGGATAACCTCATATTTTCCCACATTTCATTCCAACTGGCAAGTTTTTATGCACTCATGTAACCCACCAATATTGATCCTCAGTGATAATGATTCTCCAACATTTGCAGTTCCCATTATCACTGATACAATCTTAACCCCACTGCGAAGCCTCTTCCAGGGATGCCTAACAAGAAGTTGCCCTCCTCCCTCCGGACCAACCTCAGGGAATCTCTCTCCCACTGCAACTCTCTTGTAATATCTATCTTGTTTTCTCTCCATCTTCGGTCCACCTCCCCCTCTTTCCCTTTTTATTCCAATTCCCTCTCCCCATTCCCCGCTCTGATGAAGGGTCTAGGCCCGAAACTTCAGCTTGTGTGCTCCTGAGATGCTGCTTGGCCTGCTGTGTTCATCCAGCTCCACACTTTGTTATCCGTAATATTGATCCTCAGATTCTTTGTGACATTCTCAGTACTTGCACTCACACCTATTTTTGTGTCATCTGCAAACTTAGTATATTTACTTCTGTCATCAAATCATGTATACATATTGCTTGTAATTATGGCATTGATCCATGTAGCACTTGACTAGTTACATGTTGCTATCCTGAAAATGGCCCCTTTACCCTAATTCTCCATTTTCTATTAGTTAGCCAAGTCTCTGTCCACACTAATAAAAACTTTTCTTATAAAAATTACTTCATGCGGCACCTGCCTTCTTGATTCAAGTGGCAGGAAGGGTGAGAGGGCGAGCCAGGAAGTAAACTATTATATTTGGGCATTGTCTCCCATCCATCCTCCTCCTCTACCCAATATAAGACTGTGTGGAGGGTCTGTATGGTAAGGTTATATTTTTCTTTATTCTTTTAGCAATCTAGAGTAGAGAGAATTTTTATTCCTTTTTTTTAAAGGCGGGAAGCTGTTGGAGGGAGGAAAGTATCAACAAATTTAATTAACTCATTATAATAAATTATATAAATTAATAAAGTAAAGTAATTAACTGAGTAGAAATGGCTGGCAGGTGATGTGTTGTAGCTGTATGATGTGGGAGCTAGCTGATCCCATTGCGCACTGCAGTAACCACATCTGCAACAAGTTTTGGTTGCTGGAGGAACTTCGGCTCAGAGTTGATGAGCTGGAATCAGAACTTCACATCCGGGAGGGGAAGAAATACCTGGATGCTTTGTTTCAGGAGGCAGTCACACCTGGTAGATTAAGTAAATCAAATTTGGTCAATGGCCAGGGATAGCAGTGCATGACTGTTAGCAAGGCAGGCAGAGAGATCCTGCAGTCAGGAACAGAGGACCCTCAGCTCTTGATCTTGTCCAACAAGTATGAGGTACTTGCTTGCTGTGTGGATGAGGAAAAGAGCTGCAGGGAGGATGAGCCAACTGACCACTGCACCGTGGTACGGGAGGCCATTCAAGGGGGGGGGAGAAAGCAAAAAGACAGGTGGTATTTGTAGGGAATTCCATAATTAGGGGGACAGATAGTATCCTTTGTAAGCAGGATCGAGAGTCCCGCATGGTGTGTTGCCTGCCTGGTGCCAGTGTAAGGGATATCACTGACCAGCTCGAAAGGATATTTGAATGGGAGGGTGAGGATCCAGTTGTGTGGTCCACACTGGAACAAACAACACAGGCAAGACTAGGAAAGAGGACCTGTTCAGAGATTATCAGGAGCTAGGAACCAAATTAAAGAACAGGTCCTCAAGGGTTACAATCTCCACATTACTGCCTGAGCCACGTGTTAATTGGGATAGGGACATGAGGATAAGGGGAGTAAACACGTGGCTGAAAGAGTGGCGTGGGAAAGAGGGGTTCCTTCTCATGGAGTACTGGCATCAGTATTGCAACAGGAGGGATCTGAACCACTGGAAGTCTTCACCCGTTCTAGTGAAAAGGGTAAGTAGGTTGGTCAGTAGGACATAAAACTAGAAAGTGGGGGTGAAGGGAATGGTGAAACTTGCCACAATGGGAAACAAAGCAGCAGGTTAACATCTGTAGAATAGGTACCCTATGAACACAGTCCGCCGATTTCACAGCAACAAACCCAAACAAACAGACAAAACGGGCCCAGAAACCATAACCACTCTCCCCTGTATCATAAACATTTCCGAAATGACTGCCAGACTACTCGGACCTCTTGGCATCAGGGTAGCCCACAAACCCACCAACACACTAAAACAGCAGCTAATGAACTTAAAAGACCCTTTACAGACAACAAGCGAAACGAACGTCATCTACAAAATACCTTGCAAGAACTGTGACAAACACTACATTGGACAAACTGGCAGAAAGCTAGCCACCAGGATACATGAACATCAACTAGCCACAAAATGACATGACCCACTACCACTAGTATCCTTACATACAGATGAGGAAGGACACCACTTTGATTGGGACAATCGGAACTCCATCAACAAACACCTTGGCTCCAAATCAATCTACCATCCCCTGAGAAAAAGAACAGGAAATGACATCACCATTGCAGGAAATGACATCACCAACCCAAGGAAACCCAAACAGATAAATAGAAAGTGGGACATAACACCAGTGCTTCATCGGAGGCTCGCTGATAATATTACCTAGAATGGTGACGAAGCATCTGGGAACAAACCTTCGAGCTCAGTGAACCAGCTTACATCCGGAACAAAATAAAGACCCACTCTCTTGTGGACCGAGAGGAGGAGAGTGCTGTCTTGGAGGTGAAAGGAGGACGTCAGGGTGGCTGTGCACCCTTGCGACCAATGGATCTTAATGCTGGCTTCGGCCTAACGCTGGTTCAGGGGAGCAGCCAACCTGCAACGATGGCTGCGGCAAGTGCTCGTGCCCCAGGTCAGGGGGTCCGGAACACCATCCGTGTTTTTGTAAAGAAGGTGGATGAAGGTGCACCTGTGGACCGCACCTTCTTCGTGAAGAGGGTCCTGTTGGACTGTTGTGGCTTTGCTGCTGTGGACATTTACTGCCTGCAGGATTTTCCCGGAGGAGGTTTTTACGACGTGACCTTCAGGAGTGCCAAGCTTTGCGAGCACTTCCTGGAGGTTTAAGGAGAAAGGAGGGGAGGGCCCCCTCTCCGTATTGACTGCTGTCCCGCTGTTTGTGATGCCAGCACAGAGGAGCCGCTTGGTGACTGTACATATGTACAACCCGCATGTGCCAGCAGTTGATGTCCTGACCTTCCTCGGAAGGTATGTGAAGGTGGAAGGGGACCTAACTGACATCATGGACCCCTTTGGCATGTGGACGAGTAAGAGGCAGGTCAAGGTGACGCTGAGGATGGGCGCGGACGGGAATGTCGTACACCCACCGTCCAGCTTCACGATCGGCGGGAGCAGGGGCTACCGAACTATGCAGGGCAACCTAAAGTCTGCCATGCCTGTGATAGGTCAGGTCACGTGGCAGCCGACTGCAAAGCCACCATCTGCAGGGAGGAGGGACACCTTGCAAAGGATTGCCCCCAAGAGAAAAGCTGCAACCTTTGCGGGGAAGCGGGCCACCTCTATTAGGGCATGCCCGCGGCGGGGGACCACCTACGCCCAGGTCGCCGGCAGGGGCAATGCGGGGCCAGCCCCCCCGGAGGAGAGGAAGGCACCAGGGCCCTGCAAGGACCCCACTAATGTGCAGGAATGCCAGGCCTTGCAGGAGGGCCCCGCCCCGCAGGATGGGCCCGAGGCCAGCAAAGCACCCCTGCAGGCTCCGATCCCCCCCGACAACCTGAAGTCGATGGAGGCGGCGACAGGCGACCCAGGGGAGTGGACAACAGTCCGGAAAGCAAGGAGGAAGGTGCGTCGACGGGCCCAGGAACCGCAACCATCAGGCCGGAAGAGGCAGCTACAGGGGGGCTATAAGAGCTCCTCTGAAGAGGGGGTTCAGAGACGGCCCACCCGAAGCAGAAGTTAAAGATCTCGAGGGGGAAGGGAAGCAGCACCCCGCTTCCAGGTGACGGGAGGCGTCCTGAGGCTCCCTCCGACACCCAGTCAAGTGCCGCTGGAGCACTGGAGGGCCCCCCGGGACTTCCAGGCGGGAAGGAGGAAACAGCGCGTCCCCAGCCTGACCCGGAGCCGGACCCTCCTGCCTCTGCACCCCTGACGGGGGGATGCCACCCGGAAGGCAGCACCGTCAGTTTCCTGAGCCCGTACAGCGTCCAGCAGTTAGCCCGGGTAATTGGCATGAAGGGACAGATGGAGGGGCTGGACCTTGGACTTAGGGAGGGTACTGCAGACACTGCCCACAATGGGGTTTGAGTTGCGAGCATTAACGTGCGCAGTGTCAAGTCAACCGCAAGATGTGTGTCCACGTTGGCCTACCTGACCACCATCAAGGCGGACCTCCTGTTTCTGCAGGAGTGCGGGATACCGCACCTCGGCAGGTACGGGAAATGGTCCGGTGCCTGGACCTGTGGGCCTTCGATCTGGTCGGGGGGTAACGACTGTCGGTCCTCGGGCCTGGCTATTCTGCTGCGGGGGCGCAACTTCACCATCTCTCAAGTTCAGGAGGTGGTGGGGGGGGGGCGCCTCCTAGTGGCTGACATCACCTATGGGAACGCTCCCCTGAGGCTGATCAACGTGTACGCCCCAGCGGTACGGAGTGAGAGGTTGGCCGTCCTGCAGTGGCTTCCACCCCTGCTGGCTACATCCAGGCCAGTCATCCTAGGCGGAGACTTCAACTGCATCATTGATGCAGATGGAAGATCCGGCATGGGGACAGCGGGTGGGGGGAGTCAACTGGACGTCACGTCCAGATTCCTGATGGGTACAGTGAAGGACGCCAAGCTGCTCGACGTCTTCAGCACCCCTGCAGACGGAGCGCAGCAGAGGTACACCTGGTCGCGGCCATGCGGGTCTATCCGCTCAAGGATAGACTTCCTGTTTGTGACACAGACGTTCTCGGTCAGGTCCACCGGCGTCGAGCCGGTGTTCTTCTCTGGCCACTGCCTCCTGCTGGTCGACTGTCACTTCCAGGACGACCAGCCGGCCGGCAAGGGGACGTGGAAGCTCAACACGACTCTGTTGACCCCAGAGAACGTCGAGGAGCTTAAGAGGGAGTACGCCGGTTGGAGAACCGTGAAACCCCTCTTTGAGTCTCCAGGCGACTGGTGGGAGACAGTGAAGGAGAACATCAAGAGGTTCTTTGTCCTCAAGGGTGTTCAGAAGGCAAGAGAGAGGCGGGGAAAGCTGTCGCGACTCCAGAAAAGGGTGCAGAACCTGCTCCTTCTGCAGTTGATGGGGGTCGATGTCACGGAGGACCTCCGCGAGGTGAGGGGGCAGCAAGCCTCGCTCTTCGCCGCGTAGGCCTCCCGGATAATCTTCCGGTCCAGGGTCCGCTCCGTGGAGCAGGACGAGACGTGCTCGCGTTTCTTCTTTCAGAAGGTGCACAAAGAGAGCTCTGTGCTTAGCCGGCTGAAGGAGGACGACGGCTCGGTGACGTCGTCTCCGCCCGACATTTTGAGGATCACCAGATCCTTCTATGCCGGACTGTACGACACGAAGCCCATGGACAGCACGGCCTCCGAGTCGTTCCTGTCGTCTATCACGGAGGTCTTAGACGACGGCACGAGGGAGTGGCTGGACCGGCCGATATCCCTGTACGAGCTGACCAGAGCCCTCAAGTCCTTGGAGAGGAATAGGACTCCCTGAAGCGACGTCTTACCGGTCGAGCTGTATTCCGCTCTGTGGGGCCTGGTCGGCCAGGACCTGCTGGAGGTGTACGATAGTGCGCTTCGGGCAGGGGAAATGTGCAAGACAATGAGGAAGGGTATCATCACCCTCATTTACAAGAGGAAGGGGGAAGAGGGAAGAAATTAAGAATTGGCGTCCCATTTCACTTTTGAACGTGGACTACAAAATCCTGGCCAAGGTCATAGCCAACCGGGTCAGGTCTGTCCTGGAGTCGGTGATTCACCCTGACCAAACTTGTGCTGTGCCGGGCAGGAAGATCGCTGAGAGCCTCGCGCTCATCAGGGACATGATCGCCTACATACAGGACAGGTGGGTGGACACCTGCCTCGTCAGCCTGGACCAGGAGAAGGCCTTCGACAGGGTCTCTCATGCTTACATGAGGGACGTCCTCTCCAAATTGGGGTTCGGGGAGGGCATCCGCAATTGGATCCGGCTGCTCTACGCCAACATCGTTAGCGCAGTCTCGATCAACGGGTGGGAATCAGACAGTTTTCCTGTTAGATCTGGAGTCAGGCAGGGCTGCCCGCTCTCTGCTACCTTGTTCGTGTGCTGTGTGGAGCCCTTCGCCGCATCCATCAGGAAGGACGTGAGCCTGAAGGGCGTGACTATCCCAGGCAGCGGAGGCCTTCAGATCAAGACCTCCCTGTACATGGACGATGTCGCCGTCTTCTGCACCGATCGTCGGTCGGTGAGTAGACTATTGGACATCTGCAGCCAGTTTGAACTGTCCTCGGGTGCCAAAGTCAATAGGGGTAAGAGCGAGGTCATGTTCTTCGGGAACTTGGATGACCGCTCCTTCATCCCCTTCACCGTCAGGACAGACTACCTGAAGGTGCTGGGTGTTTGGTTTGGTGGAGCTGGGGCGTGTACTAAGACTTGGGAGGACTGTATCACCAAATTGAAGCAGAAGCTGGGCAGGTGGACGCTCCGGTCCCTCTCCATCGCGGGTAAGAACCTGGTTGTCAGCTGCGAGGGGCTTTCGGTACTGTTGTATGTGGCGCAGGCCTGGCCTATTCCCTGGACCTGCGCCGCTGCAGTCACCCGGGCCATCTTCCACTTCATTTGGGGGTCGAGGATGGACCGGGTCCGCAGGGACACCATGTACAAAGACCTGGGAAATGGGGGAAAGGTCGTACTGAACGCCACCCTCGCCCTGACGGCTACCTTTGTGTGCGGCTGCATCAAGGTGTGTGTAGATCCTCAGTACGCAAACACCAAGTGTCACTACTTACTAAGGTGCTACCTGTCCCTGGTGTTGCGAAGGATGGGCCTGGCCTCGTTGCCGCAGAACGCTCCGAGTAGTTAGACCGTTCCGTACCACCTGTCCTTCGTGGAGAAATTTTTGAAAGGAAACACCTTTGACCACAAGGCTGTCAGGCAGTGGTCAGCACGTAGTATCCTTGAGACCGTTCGGGAAAAGGAGAGGGTGGATCCCGTCGTGGGGTTCCCCACGCAGCCTGCCAAAGTCGTTTGGCTGAATGCCTCATCGCCAGAACTTTCAAACAAGCACAAGGACATTGCTTGGCTGGCGGTGAGAGGGGCTCTGCCAGTGAGATCCTTTTATGCGTGCCCGGAATCTCTGCGCCACCGCACACTGCCCTCGAGGCGGCTGCGGGGGGAAGTGGGGGGGGGACGAGACTGTCAATCACCTCCTTCTGGAGTGTGCCTACGCGCAGGAGGTCTGGAGGGGGATGCAGTGGTATTTGTCGAGGTTAGTCCCGAGCAGCTCCGTGATGCGGGACTCCGTGCTCTACGGGCTGTTTCCCGGGACGCACACCGAGACCAACATCAACTCCGCCTGGAGGACCATCAATGCGGTGAAGGACGCTCTTTGGTCTGCCCGCAACTTGCTGGTCTGCCAGCTGAAAGCACTGACCCCAACCGAATGTTGCAGACTGGCGCACTCCAAGGTCCAGGACTACGTGCTGAGGGACACGCTAAAGCTTGGGGCAGCTGCTGCCAAGGCGTGGTGGAGAAAGACCACAGTATAAAACCCCTCGTCCAGAATAGAAAAAAGGGCCCTGTCTGGTAATTGGGCCCACTGGCGCCTTCCCCAACTGGTCAGGGGGCCAACTGGACTGTGCGGGGTGACGACTGCCGGGATATTTTCTTTGTTTTTTTTCTTTAGTTGCTCTATGTACCCCCTGGGTAACCCGGAGTGGCTTGCATGACTGAGTAGGTGTATAAATATGTTTTATTTTTTGTACATCTTATGAATAAAGTATATTTTTTCAAATAAAAAAAAGTGACGAAACATCTGAAAACTAACCTTCCAGCTCAGCGAGCAAACTCAAATCCAGAACCTCAACCTGAGCCACAAATCTTCTCAAAACCCACTAACATCTGTAGTGGTAGATTCAACTATGTGGAAAAATACAAAAGAAATGACAGGGAAGGAGAATTCAGGAGAGTTTAATAAAGTCTCCAGCACAGGTACAAATTGGAAAGGGCCAGCAATCAACGACTAGAAAAATGAATGAAAATGAGAAGAGGGAGTGTTAATACAGGATTGAAGGTGTTATATCTGAATGCATGGAATAAGGTAAATGAAGTTGTGGCGCAGATTGAAACTGGCAGGTATGGAATGGTAGGCATCATGAGACGTGGCTGCAAGGGGATCAGGATTGGGAACTGAATATCCCAGGATATACATACTATCAAAAAGATAGGCAGGTGGGCCGAGGAGGTGGTGTTTCCTAACTTGCGAAAAATGAAATTAAATCAATAGGAAGAAACAAAGTAGGGTAAGATGGTGTAGAATCTGTATGGGTTGAATTATGGATTCGCAAAGGTAAAAAAAAACATTGTTGGGATTGTGTACAGGCCTCCAAACTGTAGTCAAGAGCTGGGGTGCAAGATACACTAGAAGATAAGAAAAGGTGTGTAAGAAAGGCAAAATCACAGTGATCGTGGGGGACTTCAATATGCAGATGGACTGGGAAAGTCATGTTGGTAGTGGATTGCAATAAAAGGAGTTTGTGGGATGACTATGAGATGGCTTTTTGGAGAAGCTCAAGGTGGAGCCCACAAGGGAACAGCCAATATTGGATTTAATGTTGTGCAATGAGGCAGAGTTGATAAGGGAGCTTAAGGTAAAGGAAACCCTAGGAGGCAGTGATCATAAGATGATTGAATTCACTCTGCAGTTTGAGAGGGACAAGACAGAATCAGAAGTAACAGTATTACAGCTGAATAAAGGCGACTACAGAGGTATGATGGAGGAGCTGGGCAGATTGACTAGAAGAGGAGCCTAGCAGGAAAGACAGTGGAACAGCAATGACAGGAGTTTCTGGGAGTAATTCAGGCGATGCAGTAAAAATTCATCAAGGAAAAAGCAGCATGGTACCGGGAGGATGCGGCAACCACGGCTGACGATGGAAGTCAGGGATAGCATAAAAGCAAAACAGAAAGCATATAATGTGGTGACGGACAGTGGCAAGCTTACAAAGACCAACAGAGGGCAAGAAAAAAAGTAATAAGGAGGGAGAAGGTTAAATATGAGGGTAAGCTAGCCAGTAATATAAAATGAAAACTATAAGAGGTTCGTTCGATACATAAAGGGAAAAAGAGAGGCAAAAATGGACATTGGACGACTGGAAAATGACAGTGGAGAGATAAAGGTGGGGAACGAGGAAATGGCTGAGGAGTGAATAATTACTTCACGTCAGTCTTCACGGTGGAAGACATGAGTAATATCTCGAAAATTCAAGAGAGTCAGGGGGCAGAACTGTGTATGGTGGGTATCACGAAGGAAAGGGTGCTCATAAAACTGATTGGCCTGAAGGTGGAAAAATCACCTGGACCAGATGGAATGCACCCCAGAGTCATGAGGAGATAGCTGAAGAGATGAGATAGTGGAAGTGTTGATGATGATCTTTCAAGAATCACTAGTGTCAGGGAGGGTCCCAGAAGGCTGGAAAATTGCTAATGTGACACCCCTGTTTTAAAAGGGCGTAAGGCAAAAGACAGAAAATTACAGACCAATTAGCCTAACCTCAGTTGTGGGTATGATTTGAGTCCATTGTAAATAATGAGATTTCTGAATATTTGGAAATATATAGTAAAATAAGGCAAAGTCAGCATGGTTTCATCAAGGGGAGGTCATGCCTGACAAATCTGCTAGAATTCTTTGAGGAAGTAACCAGCTGGGTAGACCAAGGGGAGCAAAAATTCAGAAGTGTGAAGTGCAAAGAGACTTGGCTGTTCTAGCACAGGATTCTATCAAGGTAAACTTGCAGGTTGAGTCAATAGTCAGGCAGGCAAATGGCAATGTTGGTACTTATTTTGACAAGATTTGCATAAAAAAAGCAGGGATGTGCTATTGAGGCTTTATAAGGCTTTGGTCAGGCCACATTTGGAGTGTGGTGTGCAGTTTTGGGCCCCATACTTCAAAGGATGTACTTTCCCAGGAGTGGGTTCAGAGGAAGTTCACAAGAATGGTCCCAGGAATGGAAAGCTTAACAAATGAGGAACATTTGAAGACTCTGGGACCAGGCTCATTGGAGTTTAGAAGGATGAGGACGGATCTAATTGAAACTTACAGATCACTGAATGGCCTGGACAGAGTGGATGTTGGGAAGATGCTTCCATTGGTAGAAAAAACTAGCATCCGAGGGCACAGCCTTAGAGTAAAAAGAAGACCTTTTGGAACAGAGATAAGGAGAAAGTTCTTCAGCCAAAAGTGGTGAATCTATGGAATCCACTGCCACAGAAGGCTGTGGAGGCTAGGTCATTGAGTACATTTAAGGCTGAGATAGGTAGGTTCTTGATTATCAAGGGGAAATCGAGGGTTACAGGGAGAAAGTGGGAGAATGGGGTTGAGGAACTTATCAGCCATGATTGAATGGCAGAGCAGACTCGATGGACCGAATGGCCTAATTTCTGCTCCTATGTCTTATAACATACTACTCCAACAGAATTTGCTCTTGTCTTCTTCAGCAGCCTTATGCATGGTATCTTTTAGAAAATATTTTGGAAAACCAAATATGTTAAATTCACTGGCTGTCATTTATCTGTGCTCAGAGATAATGGGAACTGCAGATGCTGGAGAATCCAGGATATCAAGGTGTGAAGCTGGATGAACACAGCAGGCCAAGCAGCATCTCAGGAGCACAAAAGCTGACGTTTCGGGCCTAGACCCTTCATCAGATCTATGCTGCTTGTTACTTCCTGAAATAACTCTTAGATTTTTCAGTCAGGTTCATTTCTCAATATGACTCTTCTTTGTCATATCGGACTTGAAATAATCATGCTGCTTCACAGATTTTGTGTGTTTGGTTCAGATTTTCAGTATCCACAGAATTTTGCTTTTGTGTTCTTGATCTCTGTTCAGAAATTATTTGTACAGGCATACATGTAGGGTACCAGATGAGGAGTAGTTTTATTCAGTTGTAGGATAACCAGGGATTTTCAGTGTTAAACAATAGTGTAACCACCAATGTTTCTTCCTACTCTTTTAATTAAGAATTTTCTGAAACTGGTTAGAAAGGCCCTGGGAGGTCACTGGAACAAATATATGAATCAACTGGTTAATGGAAACTTACAAAACAGTAATCAAAATTAAAATATCATTGCTGGAATGAATGGTGAGGTCCACCTCGCACTTCTCATCATTTCTTTTTAAATGCATATTGAACAATTCTGGCAGCCTCTGGTGGGGCACTGTCACAAAAACAAATCAAAGGGTCAAAGGAAACTTACCAAATTTCAACAGCAGTGGTGATGATGCACCTAGGGCCCTCTTTTCTAGCTTTAACCTTTTACCATTACTACTTCTCATGATTCTACTATCTATTACAATCTTCTGCATATATTTTCTACCCCTTCCTGTCTTACTTTACCATTTCTCTCTCCTTTCAATTTTTAACCTTTTGCGCAATTGAACCCTCTCCCTCACTAATTAGTTCACAATCCTAGTTGTAGGATTCACTAGGACACTGGTCCCAGCATTTCTCAAATGGTGCTTATTCCAGTGAACAGCTCATTCTTTCTTCAGTACTGATTCTAATTGTTCCATGAACCGGAACCCATTTCTCCCACACCAAGCTTTAACAATGCATTTATCACTTACTTACCCTCTGCCAATTTTGACATGGCTCAAGTAGTAACCTTGAGATGGTTACCTTTGTGGTTCTACTTTTCAATTTATCCCGAAGCTGCCCATAATCCCTCAGCAGAAACTCTTTCCTAGTCCTATTTATATTACTGGTGCCTATGTGGATTATGGCAGTTAGATTCTTCCCCTGCCACTCCAAGTTCCTCACTAGCACAAAATAAATGTCCTGAACCTTGGCAACATATACCCTTTGGGGATCTGTCTATGCTGCAGCAAATGGTATCTATTTCTCCAATTATGACATTGTCTATTACCACGCCATTTTCTCTTTGCTCCCCCCAACCCCCACTGATTTAATGGTACTCTGAATCATGGTGTGATCAGTTTGCTTATCCTCCCTGCAGTGTGTGCTCTCAACTGCACTAGTCCCAAGAATCTCATACCTACGGGAGAAGAGCTCTGGCTGTAAGTCCACCAACACTAAATTTGGCTCCCCAAGACTGCCTTACTCACTATCACATCGTCTCGTCCATGGTCAATGACCAAATTTGATATAATTCACCTAAGTGTGAGTGCTTCTTGAATCAGTGTCAAAGTCCTCTCCACTCATTGATCTGTCACAGAGTAACTAGTTTGGACCCTAGCTCAACTTGGAGATGAAATTCTCAAGTAGCAAACATTTATCGCAGGTGTCCACCAGCTCCCACAGACTACAGGTACAACACAACACTTGTTTGGGCCATCGTCACTCAATCAATTAATTAATTTGGATCTTAAATAATTTGGAAGTGAAATTTCTCAACTGTACTATTCTGATTTAAATCACTTGGCCAAACAAAAGAGACACAACAAAAGCATACACTAACCATCTGTTTTCAGTGATATCACACATCACCCTGAGAGGTAGAAACAGTTCAAGGGTTCTCTATAACAAGCTGTATCACAATTGCTGCCCTTCTCATGCACAACTGTTCCTAATTGGGCACTTATCTGATTGTCTTTAGGCATTCTAGTTTCTGTGAGGGAAATTAGCCTCCATAAATCCTGATGCAGGCAAAAATCCCATTCACAAGTTCTGCCAGCCCAGCAGAGGACAATAACTGTCCAGTATTGTCAAAGTCATGGTGGCTACTACCAGTTCTTCAGTATGGCATATACCAGGCATTGACATAGGAGCTCCAGGAAACAGTTTGTGGATTAGGGTTGTTGGGTTAGATGGGTAGGGAGGAGTGAAGGAGTCAGCCTGTAGGGCAGATAGATCCTTTTCCTGGGATCCTTTCTTCCAGTCAGTATGTGCCCAAATCTGGCTAAGTGTCTGATAAACAGCAGTCCCACCTAACAAGCTCAGTAGTGGGATGAGGCTCTTAAGGGGCCACTTAAGGGCCTCAACTAGCCTTTTAGAGGAAATCATCTTGGAAGGGGAAGTAGTAGTGAGCACAAGGCATTTAATTCTACCCAGAATGGAGCTGAAGGAACATAGCAGGCCAGGTAGCAGAGGAGCAGGAAGGTTGACGTTTTGGGTCGGGACCCTTCTTAAAACACAGAACATTTCAACGCAGTACAGGCCGTTCGGCCCTCGATGTTGCACAGACCTGTGAAACCAATCTGAAGCCCATCTCACCTATACTATTCCATTATCATCCATAGGTTTATCTAACGCATTTAAATGCCCTTAAAGTTGTCAAGTCTACCACTGTTGCAGGCAGGGCATTCCATGCCCTTACTACTCCCTGAGTAAAGAATCTACCTCTTGACATCTGTCCTATATCTATCACCCCTCAATTTAAAGCTATGTCCCCTCGCGCTAGCCATCACTAGCCAAGGAAAAAGGCTCTCACTGTCCAACTTATCTGATCTTCTGATCATCTTGTACGTCTCTATTAAGCCACATCATAACCTTCTCCTCTCTAATGAAAACAGCCTCAATTCGCTCAGCCTTTCCTCATAAGACCTTCCCTCATAAATCTCCTCTGCACCCTTTCCAATGCTTCCACATCCTTCCTAAAATGCAGCGACCAGAACTGTACGCAATACTCCAAGTGCAGCTGCACCAGAGTTTTATAGGAAGGGTCTTCCTGAAGAAGGGTCCAGACCTGAAATGTCAACTTTCCTGCTCCTCTGATACCGCTTGGCCAGCTGTGTTTTTCCAGCTCCATATTGTGTTGTCTCCGACTCCAGCATCTGCAGTTCCCATCTCTGATTAAATTCTACCCGAGTTTCAACATGAGACAACAAAACAAAGGGCAATAAATATAAGATAGTGTAGTGATTGGAACCAGGTTGACCTCATTGACTATGAGGTCATTGATTGGGAATGTTAACCTGGGTTAATCAGGAAAGCTCTGACTGACTAATAAAGCCAGGAGATGAGAATCTCCCAGTTCTGGCCACAGCCAATGTACAGTGCACAAGTAAATAAAGGGTGATTTGGTGACGGGACTCTGGCCTGTGCAGTTATTTCAGATAGTCACTCATAAATCCAACAGGGAATTCAGGAAAAAAAAACTTCTTAGGACAGGGACAGTGGATATAGAACATAGAACACCACAGTGCAGAACAGGCCCTTCGGCCCTCGATGTTGCGCCGACCTGTGAACTAATCTAAGCCCCTCCCCCACACACTACCCATATGCTTATCCAAGGACTGTTAAAATGCCCCTAATGTGGCTGAGTTAACTACATTGGTAGGCAGGGCGTTCCACGTCCTTACCACTGAGTAAAGAAACTGCCTCTGACATCTGTCTTAAATCTATCACCCCTCAATTGTAGCTATGCCCCCTTGTACAAGCTGAAGTCATCATCCTCGGAAAAAGACTCTCACTGTCCACCCTATCTAATCCTCTGATCACCTTGTATGTCTCTATTAAATCCCCTCTTTGCCTTCTTCTCTCCAATGAGAACAGACCCAAGTCCCTCAGCCTTTCTTCATAGGGCCTGCGCTCCAGACCAGGCAACATCCTGGTAAATCTCTTCTGCACTTTTTACAATCCTTCCACATCCTTCCTGTAATGGGGCGACCAGAACTGCACACAATATTCCAAATGAGGCCGCACGAGCGTTTTGTACAGCTGCAGCATGACATCATGGCTCCGGAACTCAATCCCTCTACCAATAAAACCTAAAACACTAAGCCTTCTTAACAGCGCTATCAACCTGGGTGGGAACTTTCAGGAATCTATGTACATGGACAAAGAATCTTTCCATTGACCTGGTATTCTGCCTTCCTATTATTCGTCCCAAAGTGAATCACCTTACATTTATCCGTATTAACTCCATTTGCCACCTATCGGCCCAATTCTGCAGTTTATCCAAGTCTCCCTGCAACCTGCAACATCCTTCCACACTGTCCACCACTCCACCGACTTTAGTGTCATCTGCAAACTTACTACCCCATCCACAAATGCCTGCATCCAAGTCATTTATAAAAATGACAAACAGCAGTGGTCCCAAAACAGATCTTTGAGGCACACCACTAGTAACCGGACTCCAGGCTGAATATTTTCCATCAACCACTACTCGTTGCCTTCTTACAGAAAGAAAGTTTCTAATCCAAACTGCTAAATCTTCCTCAATCCCGTGCCTCTATTTTCTCCAAATATAATTTACCACTGCCAGGAGATAACTGGCAAGATGCTCTTATTGAGAAGTCACATAAACACAGGAGGAAGAATAGAAAGATTTACTTCTGGTGCTAGATGGATATGACAAGTTGAATGGTCTTCTTTAATGGTTTAACTATTCCATGATTCTACGAAGAAGTATGGGAGGAAACACAATGTAGGATAAACACCAGTATTCATTTGTTGAGCTGAACGACCTATTTATTAATGTGATTTTAATTCTATGAATTACTTTCCACAGCTAAGCAGGTCCAAAATAAGCCAAGGTCCTTGTTCAGCCAATTTCCATCTCTGTAGTCTTAGTACAAACCCCTTATGAACACTGTGGAGAGACACAAGCAATGCCGCATATAACCAAGAAGTGTTCGTTACAGGCTAAATGTGGACTAATTACATTACCAAGCATTGTTCCTTACAGACTAACTGTAGATTAACCATCTTAAACTCAGCAAGTGAGAAAGCTATTGCATGACAATGGGGATTTGCAACTGCTGAATAACAAATAAATAACAGCACAGAACAAATCTATTATTACATACTTGTCATATATTTTTTCCTATAATTATCTTCCTCAGTACAGAGCTAGAAATTTGTTTACCTTGCTGTCCATGAAAATGCTAAGATTCTCTATTAAAAGCAGAAGGCTTTCAGTTTTGGCTGGTCTGGTGTGAATGGGTTCATATGAGTTCATCTTATATATGCAGAATTTGACAAGGGGGAGTTTATGTGGAAACATGTGAACAGGAATAGGTTATTTAACCCATTAGCTTGTATGCCATTCAATGAGATCACAAATGACCTGCAATTAACTCCGTATACAAATGGTTAACAAAACAATCCATTTCAGAGGTAACATTAATTGTCATTTATGTAACTGAGTGCCAAAAATATTGTACTCTTTTTTGGAGCAATATTTCCTAATTTGACTCCTGAAAGGAATGGCTGTCATTTTCACTTCATTGCTCCTAATCCTTGACAACTTAATCAGTGGAAATGGTCTTCTATCAATTCTATCTGTTTCCTTTACTACCTTTACAACTTGGATCAAATACCTCACCTTCTAACTTCCACAGAATATAACCGTAGTTTGTGTAATTTTAATTGTAATATAAACCCTCATATTCAGCTAGTATTTTGTGAAATCTATTCACACAAAGGCCAACATATACTTTCTCAAGTGTGGTGCTCAGAACCGGTCACACCATGTTCGAGTCAAGTCACCTGCTGCCCTACTTGGTCAGTGAGTAATTTATGGTAGTGGAATACAAACAAATAGAAGAGATTTTGGCAGATGAAGGGGAGATAAGCAAATTCATTAAATGATTGTTGAAATGGTCAAAATGGCCAAATGGGAGCCAGCTGCAAAATAAACAGCTATTCCTGAAGTATTTTCCATACCACACAAGGTTATAAACAACAAATTCCTGCATTAAATAAAACATGTAAAATTATAAAAAAAACATTCCAATGCATTTCTCTGGAGCGTAATCAAACTATATCTGATACTAGGCTAGGTGAAGAAATATTTGAACAGGTCACTGAAGCCTTACCAAAGATTTGAATTTTAATAAGCAATTTGATGAAAGCAAGATGGGGTGAGCGGAATGAACCATATAAGGAGAGAATTCCAGAACTTAAAGCCTAAGTGGCCGAATGCATAAATGCGTAAGAGGATAAATGTGGAGGACCATTGGGAGCTTGTAGATTAGTAAGGCTGGTGCATCCTTGTACTTAGATAACAAAGCGTGGAGCTGGATGAGCACAGCAGGCCAAGCAGCATCTTAGGAGCACAAAAGCTGATGTTTCGAGCCTAGACCCTTCATCAGAAAAGGGGGAGGGGGAGAGGGTTCTGAAATAAATAGGGTGAGAGGGGGAGGCGGATCGAAGGTGGATAGAGGAGAAGAGACAGACAAGTTAAAGGGGTGAGGATGGAGCCAGTGGAGATGAGTGTAGGTGGGGAGGGGATAGGTCAGTCTGGGGAGGACGGACTGGTCAAGGGGGCGGGATGAGGTTAGTAGGTAGGAAATGGATGTGCAGCTTGAGGTGGGAGGAGGGGATAGGTGAGAGGAAGAAGAGTTTAGGGAGGCGGGGATGAACTTGGCTGGTTTTGGGATGCGGGGTGGGGGGGGGGTGGTGGGGGGGAGGGAGATTTTGAAGCTTGTGAAATCCACATTAATACCATTGGGCTGCAGGGTTCCCAAGCGGAATATGAGATGCTGTTCTGGCAACCTTCGGGTGGCATCAGTGTGGCACTGCAGGAGGCCCAGCATGGACATGTTGTCAAAGGAATGGGAGGGGGAGTTGAAATGGTTCGTGACTGGGAGGTGCAGTTGTTTATTGCGAACCGAGCGTAGGTGCTCTGCAAAGTGGTTCCCAAGTCTCCGTTTGGTTTCACCGATGCGGAGGAAGCCACAATGGGTACAGCAGATGTAGTATACCACATTGGCAGATGTGCAGGTGAACATCTGTTTGATGCGGAAAGTCTTCTTGGGGCCTGGGATAGGGGTGAGGGAGAAGGTATGGGGTGAAGTGTAGCACTTCCTGTGGTTGAAGGGGAAAGTGCCTGGTGTGGTGGGGTAGGAGGGTAGTATGGAGTGGACAAGGAAGTCACGGAGAGAGTGGGCCCGCCGGAAAGCAGACAAGGGTGGAGATGGAAAAATGTCTTTGGTGGTGGGGTCGGATTACAAGTGGCAGAAGTGTTGGAGGATGATACGTTGGATCTGGACGTTGGTGGGGTGGTATGTGAGCACAAGGGGGATTCTCTTTTGGCAGTTATTGCTGGGCCGTGGTGTGAGGGATGAGTTGCTGGAAGTGCGGGAGACACAGTCGAGGGCGTTCTTCTCCACTGCGGGGGGGATGTTGAAGAACGAGGACACCTGAGATATATGGGAGTGGAATGCCTCATCCTGGGAGCAGGTACGGCAGAGGCGAAGTTCCCATTATCTCTGCATCCTTGTACTTCTTGTTTTAGAAGAGGGCAAAATTAGAACTGAAACTATTCTGAGCTCCAGCACCTCCCAGTGACCCTTTGCAAAACAGTGCTGGTAAAGATAAGGAAAAGGGAATAAAATTAATTGACTTCACAGGAAAGATAATTAATGGTTAAAATGAATAGGCTTGCTGACCTGAAAATGAGGTGAGAACATACACCAGAACTGCTATGCATCCACTGCTGATAAAAGCCAGCATCATATCGTTCTTAAATGTTCGTCGTACTTCATAGTCAAATAGATCTGTTCCACCATACAGGACTTGCACTTTCCTGAAAAAGTAATGAAAAAAATCAATTTCTTAATCAATTCAAATAAACCATGGTGTATTCCCACATTATTAAATCCGAGATGCATCAGAAGGCAACTTAAAGTATCTAATTTAGTGTCACACCTATCTATTCACACCTGTTAATCATAACAATTTACAATTACGATTAGATAAACACTTAAGAGGAAAAGTTTAAGGCTATATAGAAACAAAAACTGGCTGTCAGGCCCACCCAGTTAGAGCTGAAGTTTATGCTTCATTAAAACCTTTTCTCATCTAACACTTACATGCTGAATCCTCTATTCTTTTCTCCCTGATATGCTTAGCCAGCTTCATTTCAAATGCAACTGTAGCATATGCCTAAACCACTCCTTTTGTTATAAACCTTTACATTTTCATTACTCAGAGTTCATTGTTTCATTTCTAGGTGACTGTTTTATACTGATAGTCCTTAGTCTTACTCTTCCACACACTTGTGTCTGTTCCAGCAAACATTTTTGTAATTTTGAAGCCTGCCATCATGTCATACTTCAGCCTTTTATTTTCAATAGAAAAGAAATTGTCTGTGTGATAAATTTCACCCAGGTTTAACTGTGTAATTGTGCTATTATCTTTATTTTTTTTGCAACTTCTTCAGAACAGAAGCTTTTCTTTAACTTCTAAAGTCTAAATTGCTAATATAAATTGTGAACAACAGGCGTCCTTGTTCCTCATAAGACTCCACACTCCACCGTTTGCCACGATAGTGATTCTGTCTTGCAGCTAGCCTGCTATCCACTCTAGTACTAGTCATTTAGCTCAATGTTCTCTAGGATAACAAGGTGTAGAGCTGGATGAACACAGCAGGCCAAGCAGCATCAGAGGAGCAGGAAGGTTGACATTTCGGGCCTAGGCCCTTCAGAAATGTGCTCTTACCTTGTTTGTAAGCTCATATGAAAGTTTATCAAACCTCTTTATACACCTGTCTGAAATACATTCAATGATTTGGGATCCACAGCCTCCGTAGCAATGAGTCCCACAGATTTATCACCCTCTGGCCAAAGAAATTCCTCCTCATCTCAATTCTAAAGGCTTGTCCCTTCACTGAGGCTATACCCTCAGATCCTAGTCTCTTCTACTAATGGAAACATCTTCTCCATTTACACTCTATCTAGGCCTCTCTGTATTCTGTAAGGTTCAATGAAATACTCCCCAATCTTCCAAACTCCATCAAGTACAAGACCAGTGTTCTCAACCACTCCTCATTTGACAAACCTTTCATCTCTGAGATCATGTTTGTAAACTCCCTTTGGACCCTCTCTAATGCCAGCACATCCTTCCTTAGATTTGGAAAACTGCTCACTTTATTCCAAATACATTTTAAAAAAAAATCTATGGATAATTATGTATTAATGTAGAATATTTAATACTTTTATTTATTGTCCTTGACAACCTAATTTTATTTGCCTAATTGATAATTTTGACGTCTTTTCTCATTCATTTGTATACTCCTTCTAATATCCATGTAACTAGATATTTTCTTACATTTAAATTTTCCCTTCATGTCTTCATTCATAGCTTCTCCTTTATCATGGTATGACAGAGAGAAGGAATGAACCAGTTCCCCTCTCTTTAGTTATACATTTATAAAATTCAGATGAAGTATTGCATGTAGTTCAGGGCGCCACATTATAGGAAAAATGTGAACACATTTGGAACAGTGCAGAAACAGTTCACAGGAATGGTTGAAGGGATGAAAAATTTCACTTACAAGGATAGAATAAAGAAGTTAGGACTCCTGTCCTTGGGGAGAAAGGTATGTGGAGATCTTATTGAGGCTTTCAAACTCGTGAAGGAGCTGGATAGAGTAGATAGGGAGAAACATTTCACAGTTGTGAAAGGAACAAGAACCAGAGGACATAGCTTTAATTTGTAAAAGAAGCAAATGTGAAGTGAGAAAAAACATTTTCATACAACAAACAGTGAGGGTTTGAAATGCACTGCCTGGGAATTGTTGGGAAATTGAGGGGCTTGAGAGGATTGGATGATTTTTGGATTGAAATAATGCGTAAGGATATGAGGAAAAGAAGGAACTTGACACTGAATAAAGATATTCATTTGAAGGACGGTACAAACGTGGGCCAAATGTTCTTCTGTGTCATAGCATAGTCATGATTCTGTGACTTATTTCATTTACTTGGTCACAACAAAGGTTTAACTTTTGTTCAGCACAAGGCTATAACTCTTTCCAATTAAAATGTGAGAATGTCTGCTGACATCTGAAAGTGGTTTCAGTACACATTTCCAAAATGTGCACGTGCATTACCCCTGCCAGTACTATTAGCAGCATCATTCCAACCAGTTTGCTCTTATTTATTGCGCTATTTAGGCACCATCACATTTTTGTTTTGCGCAGCATTTCAGAAGTATGAATGCAAACAACTCTCCACATGAGCAATGCAAACCTTTTGGGGGTGTTGTCAAGAGGCAATCTTAAAATGCAATTTTTTGCAATCCCGGTCTAGACTGCCAAGTTATGAAGCGATCTCACTACACTAATAGATAATGATGACATAATAAGAAACAAAAATCAGAAATTGCTGGAAAAACTCTGCAGGTCTGTGAAAAGACATTTCAGGTCCGGTGATCCTTCTTCATAACCTTTCTTCTTTGGATTTTTGTTTAGTGTTTAACGCTGACATAATTCTACATTCAACAGATTCGATCACTCATTTGTGATGATCTGTGACACACAAGGTTCATTCAGTCAACATTTGGCATTTTGTAATGATCCACTGCAATCTATGGATGAGAAATGAAATCATAGTGTACCAAGCACATCAACTGCAACCATTGATTTTTGTTTGTAGTTGAACATTGTTGAGCACTTTAATCAGTGGAAATCATAAGGAAAGAAAATAAGCCTGGGACAGATCAAGGGAATTTTTCAGAACTTTTTGAAGACTCAGCTGCAACCTGTGGTTGTATAACAAGGAAAAGAAGGACTCAGACATATCTCAGTCTGCCTCAACAACTTGTCCATATTCTTGTCTTCCTAAGTTCTTCTAAAATAGAGCCATTTGATGGCTCTCGATTCCTCACTGAGTGCTGTAAACATGATCTGTGTAGTTCAACTGCCTTCTGAGCAGTATAGCTAACTGCAGTATTCCAACCATCTATAAATATCTCTGGCTGTCTCTTTCTCCTTCTCGCTCTCCCTGCCTGTAATCTTTTAATCCCTTCTTCAGTGGCCACTGAACTGTCCTGACTAAGCGATTGAAAACCCTGCAAAATGTTCTTCTTCTATTACTGAGCAGATTGGAACACTGGCACCTCACAACTCTTGGAACTATCTTTTCCATGAATGTTACCAATCATGGATCCTTATTGCTCAGTACAAAATATCAATACAGAGGAATTCATCACAAGTTATCTACTTTTCCTGTAAGGCGTTACTCTCAAGTTATTTTTGAATTAAAGAAAGAGCAAATTTAATACCTGCTGGTGCCAATAACATTTATAAAAGGTGTGACATCAAGTATGCTGCCTTTGTGCAGTCATTTGGTCCAGACACACACACCAACCACACACAGGTAACAAGTTAAAAAGGGATTATGGTCAGTACAAAGCAAGTTAAAAGAACATACAGCTTGGGTACCCCTTTTTGTGTGAGGTTTTGACATGAGATGAGTTGGTTTCTTCCATGCAGTGAACAGTTTTGAATTTTGCAGTTATTTTTAAAGTTTTCAGTTCTCTGATACTTCTTTTCCGGCCAGTGCCGTTGACAGGCTCTTTCCTTCTTAGGAAAGATAAAGAGCATTCTTAGTTCCATACCTCTTGGTCTGTCTAAAAACCTCTAGGAAATACAAGTTGTCTTGTATATTCTGTGCCTCCAGAGGTTATCATTTCCAGACTGGTAACTCAATTAAATGTTTTGTCTCTAACATGTGAAAATTTTCACAATAGTCTAAAATCAGATAAGCGGTGAGACCTCTATCTTATTTTCAAAATACTATTTTGAAAAGCAACGTGCTGTTTTGATTTCATCTTTGAATTAATAGTCAGATTATCAGTTTTACTAACATTGTCTCAGAGCTGTTTGTGGAATCTTGTGTGCAAGTTGGTGGTCAAGACTCCAAAGCAAGTAGCTACAACTCAAAAGCATTTAATGGCTGTAAAGCACTTTGGGATTCCTAATGGGCATGAAAGGCACTGCACAAGTTTATTTTTTTGATTAAGTTTATGCACATTAAAAATGATGAAGGAAAGTCATGAAAAACGGATTTTGATTTCTTTGGTCATCCAGCATTAGAATCAATCATTTCCATATGAGAAAGATTGCTAAATGTAGATTAAAAAAGACATTCTACTTGACCTCAACAATGTGCCCTTTTCCCCAGAAGGCTGTGATACATTACACCAAACTGACATTACTAATTTGCTACACAACATGTACAAATAATGAGAGTTTCCACTTCCAAGTTAGGCTGAGACAGACCGAAAAAAAAAAGTCAGATCTTGTGAAATTTCAGAACATGTGCTACGGAGGGGGAATAGCAAAACCCCTCTGATAATTAAACTAAAACACAAGCTCCAATCTGTTACGACCAGGAGTAGGGGTTCCACTCTAATAATTACCCCAAGACACCCACAGAAGCTGGCCTTTCCCCTCATAATCTGTTAAAAGTCGTTAAAAGACATTTGCTGATCTCCACTTTACAAATAACAGGAAACTATTTATTTATTTAGCCCTAACAATGAACAAGTTAACAGAATTACTAACAAACCGACAAATCCCCCCCAGACTACTAACTATTCTCGAACTGGTCTGAATCCTACTGGAATATTGTTCAAATAAACACAAATCCCACTTGTACAAACCCAGTTAATAAAAAAAATCCAATAAATTAAAATTTAATCTCACCAAGTTTGCACAGTCTACGTCTTCTCCACTTTATCTCTAAACTTCCTTCATTGATTTCACATCACAAATGCCTTTCTTCCAGTGATTTTGCTGTCTCAGATGTTTTTCACTTTAATTTCTCCAGTGACGACCTAAAGCTAAAATGCCGTGGTACCTTTTGATGGGTCGTTTCAGAGAGCTCAATAGTTTTATGTGAAAACCTGGTTTGTATCGCAGATGGCAGACTTGTTTTCACTGCAACTGAAGTTTGGCTCTCCCCTCAGATGGCAATTGGCTCTCTCAAATTTTCCAAATGCCCTCTTCTTTATACACGTAATGACATCATAGTATTTCTTACACTGGATTGGTTTGATGTTGTCAACAATTTAAATTCAATTGGCTTTCTGTATCTAGGTGCTTGGTTTAAATTAATTGGGCAAATTCAAACTTGTTGTCTTGGTTAAAAAAAATGCTGCCGGGCCTTTCATTATAAATGTTTCAAGTTTTGGGTACTTTCTGTACTGGCACCCTCCAGCTGCTGTTCACAGCCGTACATCTTTAAAAAAATCTCTAAACACAGGAAAACAACCATCTTTTAAAGGGATAATGCACTGCTTTTTCCCCCTATCATTTCTAACCAACAAATTCTAACTTCCTCTCTTCCATTCATGACTATTCCACACAAGTTTGTAACGCCAAGAATTCAGACTACTTTCTCCAGCAGAAACATTAAAGGAAACCAGTGTGCGGTGTAACTAAATACTCAATAGGACTGCAAAAGCTAGCCATATAGCATTTCTTCGGAGGTTCCTGTGATCCTGTTATCCTTTTCACATTGTGCAATAACATTTTAATAGCTGTTTCTCAATTGAGTGTTGAATCGTGTTCATAATTTAATACAAAAAAACCTGCTTAATCACCAGATTTTCTATGTTTGGAAATAACTGAGATTAGAACAGTGTGGAGCCACCTTTGCATCCAGTTTGTTAACTAACTCTGAGAACTCATGACTTTACTCATTAGTATTTGATTCTGCATCAAATAGCATGTTTTCTTTTAATTTTCTGGCCTTTGTGGTTTGTGTTAGGCTCTCATAACTGTGAGATGGAAAAATGGGAGCCCAATTAGTCCACAGGTATCGAAGATGATCAGCCAGAGTAAGAAAAATTAGAAATATAAAGTAAAAGCCACAAATTTCCAAAACAAAATGTTCTTCTGTCAGCACTTAACAGATGACAAATACAGGTTAACAAAGTGTGAGGCTGGATGAACACAGCAGGCCAAGCAGCATTTTAAGAGCACAAAAGCTGATGTTTCGGGTCTAGACCCTTCATCAGAAAAAATGATGCACTTGGTCACCTAGCACCTGCCTGCATGCTTGCAACATTTCTGCCTTGCCAAGCCATGCCAATTAGCACACTGGTGCTTTGGCCACAGGATAAAGGCTATTAGTGCAAGTTATTGATGTTTATATTTTGTGCACACACACAGACAGGCTGCTTGTCATGGTTGTCAGTAGAGACCTGACCATGGGGGTGTAGGTAGGTGTGGGGGGAGTATCTTTCTGTATGCACACCAAGACTTCAATCTAACACTTACAGCATGTGCCAGCTACTGTGGCAGAAAATTATTTGGAGACGCGGAGAGTTCCTCAAGAAGATGAACTTTTATTTGCAAACAAAAGCCGTGACAATCTAGAAGTATTTTCTTAGAGTGCCCCCGAACCTTTCTGACTTGCACTTCTTATACCATTTTGTTATCAACTTCTGGCTAAGCTCATCAGCATGTCCAACTGGGTCAGTCTGAGTTTTCTTATCTTGACCCAATGGTATCAACCTGTCCTGTCTTTCCATTCCCGCCACTATGATTTTTTCCTCCTCTGCTTAATTCATAGTATAATGACTATCCACCTACATCATCCTGCTGATCATTGTGAGATTTAACCCTTCGTCTGCCCCTATAATTTTAATTTCCATCACTACCTGTATGATAAACACATTGCGTGTTTATTCAATCAAATGACCATGTCGGAAATTATGTGTGGGCTAGTCCTCAGTCCAGTCAAGGGGGTCCAATGTTGGTCATAGGGCCCATGTAGCCTTAGTCATGGGCACAGTCTGTATACAGAACAGGAGCTTGGCCATCTGCTTAAGTGGTCACCATCAGGGGATATGTCTGACTATATCCTTGGGATTGGGCACTGTTCAATTCTGTAGCCATCTCAAGCAGTCATGGGAATCACACAGATAATGATTAGGGATTTGGTCAGTCACATCTAGGGGTTGTCCTTCAAATTCAAAGATCTAGAGAGAATAAAGTCCTAGTGTTTGTGAGTTGTTGGAGAGGATTCAAGGAGAGCTTTTAGGGCAAAAGGGGGATCAGTGCCAAAAGTTGGTGGGGGCTATCAAGGCTAATAGGGGATTGGAGAGACAGGTGTTCTGATATTTGTGGAGCCCCAAATTCATAATAATTGTTTAACTGTCCACCACCATTCATGACTGGATATGGCAGGACTGCAAAGCTTAACACAGTGGCAGCAATGTGTACCATCTACAAGAGGTAGCATTTCACCATGGCTCCTTTGACTGAACTACCTAAATGTGTAACCTCTACTGGTATTTATGGACATGAGTGTCTGCAAAGGGTTAATTCCGAAGATTGCCTTAAGCACCACCCAATACGATGACTTCATATGGGCTTGGTGGGAGAACAATTTAGGATCACAAAAGAGTAAGACCTTCCATCTGGGTCTTCCATATAAGCTTCGCAAAAAAGTCAATCATATCAGTGCAGTCTTTACATTACTGATATTGTGTAATAAGTTACATATTGTTCAAGTTAAGAGCCTCTTCTTGTTAGACTATCAGGCGGCTTTCTTTCATAAAACTTGTTGATCCCTGCCTGGAAAGAGGATAGTAGCAGAAAACCTACCAGATAAATCATACAATAAGATAAGCAGTGGAAATAATTCATTTTCCAACTTTACCACCTAGAGGGCCGAGGTGAGTAGATGCCTGGGAGCCCCATTTGTAAGTTCTCCAAATCAAAACCATCCCGACTTAGAATTATATCACCATTCCTTCACTGGCACTGGGTCAAAATCTTGGAACATTTTCCTGGAGACCAATACGTATGTATGTACCTATACCTCTAATGATTGCAGCAGGTCAAGAAGACAGTTCACCACCAGCATCATATAAGGTCAATTAGGAATGAATAGTAAAGGCTGGCCTAGCCTGTGACACTCAGATCCACTGAATGAATTAACAATACAGCCATATTATAAATGTTCATAAAATCTTTGTCATATAATATTTCAGGGCTGGAGCTACATAGAAAGTGACATGGTTAGTTTACAGATCACAGATTAATGGATTGTTTCAGTTAATTTAATGAGGATAGGGTATGCACAGGGTTGTGCTGGTCCATTCTTTGCTGTTACTCTGCATGAATATATCAGGCATTTCGTTTGCTGTTAATCCAAGATTGGGGTCCAGGGTCAACTGCAAACACAGAAGAGTAAGCGAGACACAATTAGTTTGGTGGAAGGCAACAGAGTCTTAAGGTGCAGAAAAATGCATGGTACATGTTATCCAAAAGAGCAATGCAATGAAAAAAAGAAATATACTCTTAATTACAAGATCAAGATTATCAATTCTTCTACAAGTGGAAAGGCATAATACAGTGTGAGTTTTATGGCGACAATTGTTTTTGATGGAGAAAAATATAAAAGTGTTTTTACCAAAAACCTTGTCTTTATATTACATTTTTCACAAACACTGCATACCTCAAAAATGTTTAAATAAAAGGATTGTGGATGCTGGAACTCTTGACAAAAGACAAAAATTGCTGGAGGAACTCAGCAGTTCTGGCAGCATCTCTGTTCAGAATTAACGTTTGAGTATAGAGACCTTTCTTTAGAGGGATCCTCCACCAATTTCTATTCTTGTTTCAAAAAATGCTTTGCTGCCAATTAATTACTATTGAGGTATTGTGTTAGAACCCTCGTTGATTTTTCATTATTTTATTCCTTTCTTATTTTTGGCTTGGGCTTGTGAATCGTGAGCTAACAGAGAAAAGCTAAAGGTGACCTTTGGACTGTGAGCAGCAGCTTGTTCCTTTTTTTCAGAAAGATAAAGCAATATACAAACTGATATTTTCTTATGAGGCCTGAAGGCTCTTTCTTATTAAAAAGTGCTCTGGGCAGCACAGTGGATAGCACTGCAGCCTCACAGCGCCGGGGATCAAAGTTTGATTCCAGCCTTGGGCAACTGTCTGTGGAGTTTGCACATTCTCCCTGTGTCCTCCGGGTGCTCCAGTTTCCTCCCACAGTCCAAAAATGTGCAGGCTAGGTGGATTGGCCATGCTAAATTGCCCGTAGTGTTCAGGGGTGTGTGGGTTAGAGGGGAATGGGTCTGGATGATATGCTTCAAGGGGCGGTGTGGACTTGTTAGGCCAAAGGGCCTGTTTCCACACTGTAGGGAATCTAATATCTAAAAAAAATCTAATACCTAATACTCAAGCAGATGGCAGATGTTGAATGTGAACTAGGACCTCATGGGGAGATGGCCAGGTTAGCAGTGAAAGGCCAGAGTTTGAACCAGTTTTTAGATTTGGACTGTGTTTAAGTCAGAAAGATCGTACTTGCTAAAGCTATAAGATGAAGGATTGGTTGTTCTCACATTATCAACTTAATTAAAGTTCAGAGAACAGAATCTTAATTATAAGAACAAAATGAATATTCCTCAGAATTTTCTGGAAGAAATTTGTATACATTGGTGTCATCAGAAGTGAAACAAAACATAATCTTATGTGCTAGAGATTGTGGAGTCTGCTGCAGTGAACTGGCCAGTTACATCTCTTTTGTCTTTCTCTTTTGATTTATCCCTTAACTGCATCTGTTTGTCTATCTGTCTGTCTTTGTGTGAGAATGGTGGCTAGAAGCATGGAAGACTGGGTTTAAATCATAAAGGGTAAAATGTAAAATTGTCATAATCTTACTACGCCATAGGGTTGTTCTCTCATTAGAGAAAGACAACTGGTGGTCGTTTAAACATACCTCAGGTGAAGGGGAGGTTGAGAAGGATGGCCCTTCACGGTAACCTCAGCCAGTGCATGAATTGGCCCATGTTAGTTGGTATCTCTCTGCATTGCAAACCAGCCATGCAGACAACTGAGCTAATTAGATTACTCTATGGTTTAAGCTAGCTCTGCTAAAGCTACTGCATTATTAATAAATCATTAAATCCTTTTTATATGCTGGAAACACATACTGACTGACCATACTGAATATAACATCCCTGAACTTGACTGAAATACTGCTGTGAGATCTTTCATCAATGTGAGCAATCAGACAGAACCTCAGCTTAACTCCTCATCTCAACTTTTGACAGTGTATTACTCTGCTCATATTGCATTTGTGCTCAAACGATAGAGTGGAACTTGAATCCAGAAACTTATAACTCAAAAGGTTCTCTTTGTGTTCAGTCACTTAGCACCTATCAACCCTGCCTTGCCTTGCCATATCTATTAGTACAGCTACACAAGTGGGTAGCTTGCCAAGCTATTCAGCAGTCCTCAGTCAAGGGGACGGACATGTTGCTGTGTGATTTTGTGTTACGTCAATCTTACATGTACGCATGTGTCTGTAAGTTATGCAGCAAATATTTCATGTGCTGCAAGCAGGCATCCACGTCTCAAAGTCTTATGGGAGTACTCCTCATCAAAATCCATTGAATCACCTGTCAGGCAGGGGGTCCCAGAAAAGTAAGTCAAGGTCAATCTCCAATATCAGGCCAGGGCATTGGCCATAATCAGCTGTGTGTTAGGTGCATTCTTGATCAGGGGCCCTCTACACTGTGGGGACTGGATCATGGTCACTTGTTATTCCATAGCAATCGGTTTGGGGTTATGACTAATGTGGTCAGGGAGCTGTCACATCATCAGTCTGTATCTGGACTCTTCTTCACTGGGACTGCTAAAGATGATCTTTGGGCTGTGGGTGGTAGCTTGTCCCTTTTCCTCAAAACAAAAAGAAGAAACAAACTGATATTTTCTTATGAGATCTTACTTGAAGGCTGTTTCTTTTTAATAAAGTGCTCAGTAGACGCTTTGACTCTGGAGCCTTTTGCTCAAGAAGATGGCAGATGTTGAATATTAACCGGGACTTCATGGGGAGATATATTAGCAGTGAAAGACCAGAGTTTGAACTGGATTTTAGATTTGGACTGTGTTTAGGTTAGAAAGATTGTACTTGCTAAACATGCAGGACAGAAGGTTGATTGTTCTTTGGTTATTCTCTCATTATCAACAGGCCAATCTGTCAGATCTGTCCACAGAAACTATGGGCAAAGTGGGGTTAGGGACTTGGGGTGGCTGAAAGGGTTGTTCCTGCCACAGAAAGAAAATTTAAAAAATTATTCATTGGGATTGGGGCCTTCAGGCTGGGGGTGGAAAGGAGGTAATTTTATTTGTAAAGGGGAATATGGTATGCAACAGGGCAATGTGGGATGGGTGTTCATTCACAGTCAGGAGCACCCTGGCATTAAGTGGGGGGATTTATAGGGATGTGTATATGTCTCTCAGAGTCATCTTATTTGATAGGAGCTGGGAGTTGGAGGAGTGGTGAAGATGAGCAGTTGCAGGCTCATAAGATGGGTGGGGACTTGAGGAGATGTGAATCCTATGAGGATTCAAGAGAAAATGAGTCAGGGCATGGACCTTGACATTTGGGACCTCATTGACACTGAGGGGCAGAGGCTAGAAACCACTGACTAATGAGTGCTTACTGGCACTTTCCATCATGCCAGAATTCCAAAATATGCAATGAGAAGGAAAACAGTTGCTACCACCATTGGTAATGAGCACGGGGGGAAGGGGGCTGTGGGACCCACTGATGTGAAGGCTTTTAAAGGGAAACGTTACATGTCAATTTTTGCACTGTACTGGAAGCAGATCTTCATGGTCCCTAAAGGTGATCCTGAGGCACTGGTTCTCTGTGTGCTACATTCCTTTTTGCTCAGACATCGCATTCATTCCCACGCTTTTGGATAATGAGACCAGGGAAAGAAAATAGATGTTTTAGGATGAGGGGAATCATACTACCTTATGACATTTGGGAGTACACAAGGATTTAAACAAAAGGATGTTGTACATAAGCAATCAGTCAATGTGAATGTGATACTCAACATACACTGTGTTGTCATCTGTACCACTAAAGTGCTATCTAATGATTTATTTTTTTTCCCCCTTCTACTGGGTCTTGGTGTACTCGCAAGTTCCACAGCTGGGGTACAGGGAGACTGCTTGGCAATGTGCCCTGGAGGTTTTGTTAGATGAACGTGAGGTGAACCTGGAGATGGCCGAGAGTTACTGAGCGTTTTCTTCGTAGAGGCAAGTGGACTCTGCATGGCTTGAACTTCGAAGTATCAGCGGCTCGAAGGCAGGATAAAGGTGAAGGGCCCCACGGATTGTAGGATGTTTTGACAAGAGAATTCTGACGTGCTTTGGTTGATTCTTCCTCCAGTTAGGTGCCTCTTGGCACTGCCCTGCATTTTTGTATAGAAGGGCCCCCTGCAGTGTGCATCAGGTTTCTCATCCCCGTGTCACTAGGCCTTTGTCCTGAGGGACAATGTCTGGAGCAATGGAGTGCAGGAGAGTTCAACTTTCCAAAAGACTCTGTCATGTCTCTCCATGGGAGTTGTCACCTGCCTATGAAGGCAACCAGACAATTGCATGCTTGAGGTAGTTGGGTCCCTATAGCTTAGCTGCACTCCCGCAGCCTCTGGACTTTGAGGACCATTGCATCCCACACACTGGTCTGCTGTTCCTGATCCTCCATGAATGTGGATGAAGTCCACAATTGCCGTACCATAGCATCCTCTCATGCGTGAGACTGAGTAAATATCTGGTCTCTGGCAGTCCTCTGAGTGCCAGCGGCCGGTGTTGCTTCTTTATTTCTTTCTTCGACAGCTGCAAAGTTGTTGCAGAGAGGTGCTCACCAGTTTGTGTTCCCATGTGTTCTGAATAAGCAGTTCCCACTGAAATGTCAGCTCAGGAGCTCGGCCGGCGGGGGCGGTGGGGTGGGGGCAAGCGTGAAAAAGTGTCACAGCCAGTGATTAGACATAGTGTGCAATGAATGACACTGGCAGTGAGGTTACTGTGAGATTTGCAGTAGAATGAAGATTAGTACTTACTCCGGGTTGGTAGGACATATTGAAGAATCTGATATTAAGCATATCCCCAACCTTCTGTGCCCTTTCTGCCATATTATGGGCTGTCTTCTATAATGGGAACAAAGGAGGAATTGAGTGAAAGAGGGTGACATGACTATTAATGTTGGTGCAGGTGGTTGAAGGATGGTGAGGTTTTCCAAAGCACTGAGTAGTCTGCAAAGAAGTCACACAGGCTTCATGGTGAGGGTGGTTCCAGGGAGTGTTGAAATGAGTACAATGAGTACAAGTGAGGGAAGATGTTACAGGCAATAGTGACAGTGGCACAGCATGAACTTTGGTGGCTGCAAAGCAGAGAAGGCAATTATTTTGGCACTACTAGTTGTTTGTCCACACCACCAAAACAGCATTGACCTAAGTGCTGATCTAAGGCCAGCTATCAAGAATCCGGTGGTGTGACATCCAGGAAGAGGATACCCTTTTCTGCACCATCCTGTCCATCAGCCCCATGGGAGGGCCATGGCATCATCTTTTCCTTCTCCAACATCTTCTCACTGAATGTAGAAAGCTTTGGAATGCCAGCGCTTGTCTGAATTTTTAAATATAGTGCAGTTGTTATGAATACTAGTCTTTTGCAAATGTCAGCTGAGTGGTGAGTTGATCTGGGAAGGGCATGCGGTAAGATGGAGATTGATTCGAACATAGCTAATGTGTGGGTTTATTAAAATATGGCGAGTAATCTTGTTTTGCCATATATTAAATTCCATTTAAAAAAATCTCAGCACAACTGGTACTAAGCCCAAAGAATGTAAGATTCGGCCCATTGTTAGTTTCACGTTAGCAAGTAGCTACAGGTTACATTGATTTGATACACATTGTGACAGAGACTTTGAGAAGGACTCTCTGAGATCCTATGCTGTTAACCCACCCAATCAATATGACATTATCATTGTGGGTGGTGCTTAAGATACTTATCATGATTTACTTTTTTCAAAGACTGAAACAATTTACTGAGCAATGCTTGGGATTACAGTGTTACTTTTTAAGAGACCTGGAAGAGCCATTTATATAACTTATATCAAAATATTTCACCAAAACGTTGTATTTTTCAGTGGAAACACTCAGCAAAAGATACAGAAATATTTTTTAAACTATTGGAAGAAATGTTCCCAATCTGTTGTCATGCCTTACTAATTCCCTCATGATTCTTTTCATTTTTAGTGTCTGGAGTTAAATTAGTCTGTGAAATAATTCCACGCAGGTTGGTATTCTGCCACCAAGTCACCCTTTACTCACATGTGCATAATATATGACACTCACCCGACTAGCACACACAGCTGGCTACTAGAGTGAACAGAACCCCTTACATTCCTGTTTATATCTGTCAGCCAAGACTCCTTGATTGGACCAGGTTAACAGCCCCAATCAGGCAACTCATATTCTATGAGATCCACCTAGTTGACCTCATTTAATTCACTTCGGTCTGGAATTCATTAAGAGAGTCATTGATGACAACAACATATTGTGATGTAAATTGAAGCTGGCATCTGCAATGCTTCAGCTTGTTTGCAAGTACCTTGAAACCTTTGACCCAATATCCTTCAGGGTCTCCAATCTAACTTTTGATTTGTGAGTTCTCTATTGGTAATAATATTAATGTTGCACTTTCACTTTGTGATAAGTGTGCTATTCCACAGAATGTACAGTTCCATCTGCAGCAGTATTTCTAATGGCTCACAAAGTAGGACAATTATTTTTGCAATCCTACTTTCTTCTGACATCCTGAAATAACCAGTAGATTAATTTTAAATAGCAGAACCAATGATAACGTGTAAAGTTAAATCCACACACTGCATTAATTATTCTTGCATAAGGATCCAATACAAAAATAATGTGCTAAACAGAATAAGTTCTATTATCACAATACGAATGCCTTAGCTGGCTACTGCCTCTCTCCATACTTCTAATTCACAAATTTTAGATGTAGCATATCTAGTTGATTCATATTAGGACTGCAACTATGATATTTCTAAATGCCCATTCAGTTTGTGCTATATGCTATATCTTCTTACGTGAAGATCTTTACAGTGTACTTAAAAGTCTCATACTCAAATTCCCCAGGGCACTGAGACCATAAGACCCACACAGGATATTGAATCAAATATAGAAAATGCTGGAGAATCTCAGCAGGTCTCGCAGAATCTGTGGAGAGACAAACAATGTTGACATTTTGAGTCTGATATGACTCTGTTTGAAGAAGTATCTGTAGTATTTCACTTTTTTTTCTGATGTCAAATCAAGCAGTTCTACACAAAACAACAATATACGCATACACAATTCTGCCAAGTCAGAGGGAATCTAATGGCCTCCCCCCAAGTGCATTTGGAAAGTGGGAGGCATGTTATCAGGCAGAAGAGTGATAAGTGGGGACCTGTAACTTGTGTTTCTGCCCCAGTTAAGTCCATGGCAAAAAGGCCTGCGGAGGATCTTTCTGTACTACCACCAATGGGACATGCAAGTGGCTAATTAATGACTATGTAAGAACAACATCCTGCCAGCACTACTGAGCAATGTTGGGGATTCACAATACAAGGAGCATGACATGCCAACCCTGGTCTGATTATTCTGAGGCTGCAAGATGGCTGGGATGGGAGGGGGTGTGGTGATGGTGGTGGATGCTCATTCAAAGGCACCTAGTGCCTGACTGAGAGGTTCAGCTTTGGGAAAGAACCATGCTCACAGACAGCTAACCCGCTGCCCTTGATAGAGATCTCCACATTTCCTGTCTGATGAGCTCCATCCCATGACTCCCCTCAATGACCTGGGATCCAATAAAGATCTGAGGCCTTGGATGAGTGTTCTATTGCAACAACACTACCTCTCTGGGGCACAGAGATAATGGGAACTGCAGATGCTGGAGAATTCCAAGATAATAAAATGAGAGGCTGGATGAACACAGCAGGCCAAGCAGCATCTCAGGAGCACAAAAGCTGACGTTTCGGGCCTAGACCCTTCATCAGAGAGGGGGATGGGGAGAGGGAGCTGGAATAAATAGGGAGAGAGGGGGAGGCGGACCGAAGATGGAGAGTAAAGAAGATAGGTGGAGAGAGTATAGGTGGGGAGGTAGGGAGGGGATAGGTCAGTCCAGGGAAGACGGACAGGTCAAGGAGGTGGGATGAGGTTAGTAGGTAGCTGGGGGTGCGGCTTGGTGTGGGAGGAAGGGATGGGTGAGAGGAAGAACCGGTTAGGGAGGCAGAGACAGGTCTCTGGGGCACTGCTGTTCAATACAACTGACTAGCTGGCAGCTCTCAATGAGTAGGAATTATGATCCTGGAGCTCTTATTGCCAGGAGATAGCATGCTACTAGTCTTCAAGTGCCTGTTTAACACAGAAGTAATGGGTTCTCATAAACAGCGGAGATGTAGTATTCTCATTGGTTCCCTAACTGATTGCTGAGGTCTTCATTGCCTGCACAAGATTCCAATCTCAGTGTTTATCGTCCGAATGACCAGTGGTCTAAATCTCCCATGCTTGCTGGTTGTATATTCCTTTATGCCCATTTCTTTCAATTATTACTGCAACAAAGGTTACATATTTGCAAATGGTGGCATGGTCTCAGTTTTAATCTTCATTTCCATGAGTACATTCCATAAGTCTCCACTTTTACGTGAAATTTTAATCTGCACATGTGTACTACTTCTCTGAGTCTCAATGGAAACTACACGTGTAACCAAAATAATTTGGCAAAATTGGCTGATGGAGCATTAGTGAATGAACCTGAGTGCCATGTCAACATTCTTCAGAACCACTCGCCCCATATTTCCATTCAGTTATTTCTGAGCTGCAAGTGAGCTTGTTCCCTTACATCAGAATTTTTCAAGTTTTTTGAGAAATGCTTAAACTATGGAAACACACATTAAATGGATATCATTACATTGTGCTGTTATTTAAACCACGAGAAAATTTGTTGGTGAATATTAAACTTTTCGATCTCAAGTACTTTCAAACATTTTGAAAAGTAGTAGTTGTGTTGTGTAGATCAATGGGAATACAACAGTAATGTTATTGTTGTGGACAATTAATTATGATCAATGTTTCACTGGCTAATCACAGATGAGGCTATGGGTCTGAGCCACATATGATGAAGAGATTGGTCCCCCTAGTTCTTTGTCAACATGTTTTATCATATAATAGATGAGTTATTTACAATTGGTAGCCAGTTCTAAAATTGCTCTTGTAATGTAAGTGGATATGTATTTGCAAAATCAACTACAGAGATGACACTATTCAAGGAATTTAGATTCTGTAAATGTTTTGGGGAGCTGGGTTCAAACCCACCACAGCAGATATTGGAATTTGAATTCAATGAATATTTGGAATTAAGAACGATGACTGTGAAACCACTGCTGACTGGCAGAAAAGCCCACAAATGTCTGGTCTAAATGTGACTCCTGAAAGGTGGGTCAAAATCCCCCATCAGTTGTTGGACATACCCTGGACTTAAAAACCCTCTCAAGGGAGAAGTTACAGAAATTACAGTATATTGGATTAAAGTCACTGGGACTCCAGGAACCATGGGCTGCAACTGAGGCAGGAAAAGGCTGGCTGGAATGGCCTGGGAAACATACAAGCCCGGGGCAGATATCTGGGACAGGGGCTAGCTAAGTGAAACCAAAGGAAAACCTCGTATTCATGTCTCAGCTAAAACGATACAAGCCAGTCTACAGGAAATAAACAACCTCAACAATTTCAGACCCTTTGGAGCCTAAACAGGTGTCAACCCATTCACTTCCAAATCAGTGCTCAGGCACAATGTCACTGAACATTCCACAGCATTGTGTTACATGAAAACCTGTTTCACCTTGGAACCTTCACACCACTGTGCGAACTGAACAGATACCTGGCCAAAGGAAATGTTGGACATTCCAAACCCATCAAAACCATTCTTTCCAATTGAAAAATGAATGTCACTCACTCCAGTACTCAGGAAACCTTTTCAGCCCTGAAAAGAGGTACAATAGCTCACAGATTTGGCAGGAGATAAGGGGGGGCCTGCAGTGGGGTCTAACTGGAGACCCCGAGCCCAGCACAAGAGACAGAGTGAAGTGGAAGGTGCAGTGAGAAGCAAAGGAAGAAAGGAGGGAGAAGCAAGAAAAGAGTGAGAATCCTGTACTGTGAGTGGGGGGCTGTGAAACCAGTACAGCGAGACCAACTACTGGAAACTAACTACGAACCTCCACTTGACGTCCGGAGGTGACTGTAGGCGTCCCGAGATACGGCACATCAACCGGTGCAACACCAGCAACATTCTCCACCAGCCGCAACAACAACCTGCTCGCAAAACAACCAGGAGAAGGAGAAAAACCAGGGTACTCACCAGGCCGGTCCCACGCATCCGACCATATTGCCTGACTGACTATGGTCGGTACCTCAGCCCTTCGCAGAGTCCCAGCTATGGCAAGCGACTACGGACAGAGCCAGTCGATATCATGGTTTTCACACCAGGCATGAGCCCAAGGTCACTGAGGCCTCTAACCCAGCTTGGCTAGTCATAAACAGTGAAAGGGTGGGGTGGTTGGGGTCAATGGTGTAGGACACCTCTGAGGAAGTGAAATGGGTTAGAACAGGCGTCTCTCTCTTTTCCCCCATTGGTATAGTAACAGTCACCCATTGTATTTATTTTACCCACTGTACTTAATTACCTGGGAGACAGTCCCAGAGAGAGTCGGATGGTGGATTCACTTTCTGGTTTTGAAAATATACCAATTTTACTTGTTTGTTTAATAAAATCAATCTGCTTGGCCTCTGTAACATCTGTCTCCGGTGCTTTTCCACCACATCACATCACACACGTAACTCCAGCGTCAGAAGCAGGGAGCTGGTAAACTGTGCACCTGGCAGCACCTCCCTTGACTCCAGCCCAACAGCAATGTGGTTTACTCTCAACTGCCCTCTGAAGTGACCAAGCATGCCACTCAGTTGATTCAATTGCTACGTCTCAATAAAGAGACCAGATTCTGTTCTCATGACAGGCTACTAGGCTCATAGAAACGTTGAAGATAGGAGCAGGCAATTTGACCCCTTGAGTCTACGACATCATTCAATATGATCATAGCTGATGATCGAGCACAATACCCTCATCCTTTGCCTCCCCCCACCCTTATCCCGTAAGCCAAAAGGGCTACATCTAACCCCTTTTTGGAAACACATAATATTTTAGCCTCAACTACTTTCTGTGGCAGTGAATTCCACAGGCTCACCGCTTTCAGAGTCTCCTCACATTTCTCCTCACGTCAGTCCTAAAATGGTTACCAATTATCTATAGATTATGTTCCCACTACCATGCCCTCATCCTGTGAATAAATAAAGAAAAAAAAATTGGACTCCCACATCTTTGGGAATATCCTTCTTGCATCTAACCTGCCTTGTTCTGTTTGAATTTTGTAGGTTTCTGTGAGATCTCCCCTCAATCTTCTAAATTCCAGTCTCCTACCTAACTTGATTTCTCCTCACACATTAGTCCTGCTACCTCAGGAATTTGGTGAACTTTTGAAATGTTAACTCTGCCTTCTCTCCATAGATGTTGCCAGGCCAACTGAATTCCTCCAATGACTTCTGTTTTTACTTTAGATTTGTGGTATCCAAAATTCTTTGTTTCCTTTTAGTTGCTAGACTGGGCCTGCTGCAAGTGGATCTGGAACTGACAAGAAGCAAAAAGATACTTGACCTCATCCTTGCCAATCTGCCAGCTGCAGATGCTTCTCCCCATGACAATATTGACCACTCAGAGTCCTTATGGAGGTGATATCCTGCCTCACACTGATAATTCCTTACATATTGCCTCATAACATAATCACACAAAAATAAAAAAGGCCTATTAAAGCTTCTGCATGTTCATAAAAAGGAAACATTTGGTTAAAACAAATGTGAGTCTATTTCATGCAAAGAGAGGGGAACTCAGAATTGGGAATAGAGAAATGGAAGAGAAGCTAAGCTATAACTTTTGTGTCTGTTTTCACTGAAGAAGATACCATAAATCTCCCAGAACTAAAGATCAAAGTGGCTAGGGAGAATGAGGAAATAAGAATCAGTAAGAAGACTGCGCTAGAGAAATTAATTGGGTTGAAAGTTGATAAATCCCCAGAACTTGGTGGTTAATATCTGAGAGTGTTAAAAGAGGCAGCTCCAGGCATAGTTGATGATTTGGTGATATTCTTGCAAAATTCTAAACAATTTGCAATGATTTCTGTGGATTGGAAAATAGCAAATGTCACCCCAGCATCTGTGAAGGAACTGAGAGAGAAAACAGGGAATTACAGGCCTAATAGCCTTTCATTAGTAGGGAAAATTTGAGATGATGAAAGATGAGATAAATAGACACCTAGGTGATAATGATCTGATTAGGCACAGTCAGCAGGTAATTGATAATGGGAAATTGTGTTTTGATTGGAGTTTTTTTGAAGATGTTACAAACCAAACTGATAAAGGCGAGCTGAAGAATTTGTACACTCAGATTTTCAGAAGGCTTTTGAATATCTCTTCCCCCACAGGAGGCTAGTTAGAAGATTTAAAGCACATGGAACAGGAAATATTGTTCTGGCCTGAGTTAATGATTAGATAATTGCCAGAAAACACAGTGTACAAATAAATGGTCATTTTCATCTTGTGACTAGTGGGTGCTGCAAGCATCAGTACTTGGGGCCCAGCTGTTTACGATATATATCAATGATTATGGGTTGAGGGCTAAATGTAGCATTCCAAATTTGAGGATGATAAAAAAGCCAATGGGAATGTGCGGAAGTTGCAATGTGGCTTCAGGAGGATTTGAACAGGTTTAGTGAATGGGCAAGAACATGGAAAAATGTGAAGTGATCCACTTCTGTAGGAGAAACAGATGTGCTGAGTATTTCTTAAATGACACGAGATTGAAAAGTGTACAGGTTCAATGGGACCTCAGTGTCCTTGTTGATAATTAACTGAGGGGTATGCGATGATTAGGGAGGCTAATGGAATGCTTGCCTTTGTTACAAGAGGATTTGAGTACTGGAGAAGTGAAGTCTGGATTTAATCATATTGGTACGTGATTAGTCTGCACCTGAAATTCTACGTAGGTTTTGGACATCTGTCTTGGGAACTTTGCCTCAGAAGACACGGGAGGGAAGACCATTGAATATTCTCAAGGCAGAGATAGATTATTTCTGGGCAATGAAAGCAAAGGTTATCAGGGATAGGTGGGAATGTGAAATTTGAAATGGAAACAAATCAGCCATGAACTTATTGAATGTGGAGCAAGCTTGAGGGGCCAAATTGCTCAACTCTGCTCATGTGTTTGGAATTAAAATCTCCCAAAATTCACATCTTCTGCATCCTGTGTTATTTACTTGAATAACTGCACATAAGTTTACTCAATAAATCCCTTGATGTTGAGATTTCCATTTGAAGTGAATTAAGCCTTTCCTTGTCCAACACAAAGCAAATGCTTTCTGTAATCATCAGCAATATTTGTTTTCTGAAGCACACAAAAAAAGGGTAATTAAATTCTGAAAAGAGTTGAAATACTCTACAGGTCTGGTAGCACCTGCGGTGAGAGAAATATAGTTAACATTTAAGGTTCATCACCTTTCATCAAAACTGGGAAAGTTAGAAATGTAATAAGATTGGGGGAGGGTGTGAGATTGAGGACAAAATGAAGGTCTGTGACAGGGTGGAAGACACAAGATATTCAGGCTTGAGTTGGGTAGTGGGATTGGGAAATATCTTAGGCTACTGCGCATGCCTTTGAAAAGCTGACATAAATGGTGGGATCTACACATTGCGGCTTTGGGTCCCCTGCCGATGAAACAAACCTGAATTTGCCACGGGGCCTCTGAACGCCAAGACTTTTTCTTATGTATTTGTTGGATGTGGGTATGAATGGCTGGCCTGTATTTATTGTCTGTCCTTATTTGCCCTTGAGAATGTGGTGGTGAGCTGCTATCTTGAACTGCTGTAGTCCATGTGCCTTAGACAAATCCACAATGCTATTATGGAGGGAATTCCAGGATTTCAACCCAATGATAATGAAGGAACAGTGATATATTTCCACATCCAGATGTTGAGTTGCTTGGAGGGGAACTTGCAGGTAGAGGCATTTGTAACTGTTGCTCCTGTCCTTCAAGATGGAAGTGATTGTGGGTTTGAAAGGTGCTGTCTGAGGATCTTTGGGAAATTTCTGCAGTGCATCCCTGTACATACTGCTGCTGCTGAACGTCAGTGGTGGAGGATAAATGTTTGTGAATGTGTCGCCAAAACATAGATAATTTAAAAGGGTTATCAAAATTGTCTTGAACTTCATACCATTTGTTTTGTTAAAATCAGCCTTCATCATCATGACCAGCCACATTTCATCCATGTCAATCCATGCTGATCTATAACAAAAACAGAAATAGCTGGAAAAACTGAGCAGGTGTGCTAGTAGCTGTGGACAGAACGCAGAGCAAATGTTTGGGGTCCAGTGACCTTCTTCAGAACGGTATGAAAAAGGGTCACTGGATTCAAAACAGCAGTACTGCTGATTGTCTATAGAAGCTGCCAAACCTGCTCAGTTTCTCCAGTTTTTCTTCTTTTGTTTCAGGTTTCCAGCATCTGCAGTTCTTTGTTTTTTGTTCCATGCCAATCTATAACTCGCACAGACCCTTTTAATCCCTATGCCAATTTATGCCACCAGACCCACTATGCTATTCCTTTATATCCATCAGGCCAACAGACCACGTGTCCAGTATAAGCAGTGCACAGGTGCCATGTTGAGATGGCATAAAATGAAGTTTTAAAGATTTATAATCTGTCACTTATGGAAGTACATTCAAAATGTTTCACTCCTCAAAATTGTGTCAGCTTTATAAAAACAATGAGGCTTAAACTCTACAACAAGAATAGTTTAATAACCTCTTTGATCTGTTTGTCAAACTGTGAACTGAGAATTTATCACTAAGGTAATGGTCTGTGTTTTCAGTCAGGAAGCTGATAGCTCAAGTTGGGAAATTTTCTCGCTCACTGAGATGGACTGGCATGATTTTCATTCTGGGTGGAACTGTTGCAGGAAAGAGTCAGGTTTGCCAACCCTGGACATTTTGAGATTTTGTCCCTCATGATTTTATAAATCACAGTCCCCCTAGCCTTCATCCCTTCTACTTCAACACTTCCCCACTCAGTCCCCTATCCATCCATGCCCTTATGACAACATAACGTTAACTCATACCAATTCAAACTTGGTCCTTATTTACTTTGCTAAATTACACACTACCCACCATAGGTATACATGGAAGCAAAGCAGAGAAGAAATACAAGTCAAAATAGATATGTTATAGCATGTACTATAACCAAATAAACCCCACTCATAACTTTTAAATTGTATGCCAAACTTGTTCCTCTAAAGAAGGCACAGACTTGCATTCATGATACTATTTCAAAAAACCTCTTTGAGCTGTCGGTCAAACCATGAACTTAAGACCGTCTTGCTGACATAATTATTGATTGTGGACCACAGCACTGGGCATTAATAATGACATACTGAGAGCACTTAGGGGAAATGTCAACAGTTATCGTAACAGCTAGTATGTCTTGTTTTCAACATTTCTTAAAAGATATAGTCTTTACTTAATTTTCAAAGGGCTGGGTATTTAAGTAACTTCACAAATTGAGTTTATTTCTGTACCTCACTGATACAGGAAGACTGTTTTCTTTTATTTTGAAGAGCCTGAAGATTTAAATAACGTTGTGGCTTGACTATTTGACAGACATTATTTGGTTTTCATTAGTATTTATTTCTATGTAAAAATTATGACCAAACACCATTTGTTAAAGTCTTTACTACAGCAAAACGGAGTCTGAACTTAGAACAGAGTTTACATGGCCCTACTGAATTCAGGTTCTCTCATGACAGTAATATTCTCTGCTCTTTTTCCTACCAACAAATTTAGAAAATGGAGATGGCAAGACCACCATTTATTGCCGATTTTTAATTGCCTTCGAGGATTTGGTGGTGAAGTCTCTCTTTAAACTGCTGCAGTGTGTATCTGGTGTTTCTACAGTGATGTTAGTTACATCCAGATTTTGATCTAGTGATGGTGAAGGAACAGTTTATGTATTTCCAAATCAGGATGATGTGTGATTTGGTGGACAGAAACTTGCTGATGATTGATCTTGTTTCTATGCAGCTGATACCTTAGTTCTTCTAGGTAGTAAGGGTAGAGAGTTTGAAATCTACCCTATCTCCAGACTGTTTGTGCCAAACCCAACTGCAAAAGTAGTGCCGAAGGAGATAAAAGTAATACTGACTTTTTATTTTGAAATAAATAACAATCTCCATGGAAACAGACATTAATTTTGTGTATACTAACTCATCAAAGATGAGTTATACAACTTCATTCTGTTATTTTTTCACAGTAATGACAGAACTTCCATTTAGTAGCATATTAAGCACTGTATCAAAATCCCTACAAATCACCCTCCTCCTCATCTTCAGAACCAAATGACACATCACACACTGCATTGGAATTGCATCATCAGAATTATCACCACCATCATCAGCAATCACATTGTCATCAGCCACATCATTCTAGAAATGATCGTTTTCTGCACCAACAAGGGGATTGGATATCCCATATTTCTTGAATGAATGATCCGAGGACAGTCTCCATTCTTATTTCATCCCAGGCCTTTACAACCCATTCACACGGGGTCGCTAATTTCAGAGCCTGTATGCCTTTGTGAATGTCTTCTGTCTTTGAATCATTCCACTTTTTTGGTCATGCCATCCCATGTCAACCCAACAAGATTGGTTACAGAATTGCAAATAAGTGTAGACTCAGCACTTTGTGATTTAACTTCAGTAATAACATCATTTGATCTGACTATATTGTGGAGTAGAAGAAATTTCTTTTTGTGCAATCCTTCAAACTTTTTTTAGTCATATTTTCAAGCTAATGTCATCCATCTTTCTTCACCATGAACATGGATTAATTAGCTTTTTGGAAATTACCACTTTGAGATCATTTATCTTTTGAATATCACCATGGCTTAATCTTTGTTCCATTCTACTTGCACAACGACACAATTCTGGACCTACTGTTTTCATGGCCTCTTGTATTAAGTAACACTGTTTTCTCTCCAAACTGCTCACCATTTGAAGAGCTGGCACATTATATCTATGTTGCCAATTAAAGCCAACCTGTATTTTGTTGAAGTTTGATAAAATTCTGCTGGGAGATGCTATGACAACTTGGTCTTCTCTCGCAACATAAAATTGTTTCTTTTCATAAACCTGGTGCGCTATCCAGCATTGGCTTCGAAATCTGAGATGTCCAAAGTTTACTACTTGTTTCAGAGCAAAGGTTTACATAAATACACAAGGAACTATGAGCCCACTCTGGTGATTTTCATTGACGTGACTTTGTTTACAAATTGTGGCCACATTGACTTTCCTCTGTTTGCACATTTATTTCTTGAAATCTGCCTAAGATGAGTTGAGAGTTTCCTCCAATTTCTAACACCTTCTCTGACATCTAAAATTCTTCAGAATTTGCTCAATTATTTATCTGATCTGCAATGTCAATGACCCTAAGTTTGGTCACACACATAGCAATCCTTCTTGATAAAATGTTGCATTAGTCGAACACAAAATTGGTACGTTCACAGCATATGTCAAAGAAGTGTTAGGCTTAAGAGAGTGTGTTGATGTGCAGAGGGGGCTGAACAACTCCCCTCAAATGGTGTGCCAACCTTCAGTGAAAAGTATTTGAAATTTTTGACCAAAAGTCAGGATTCACCTTATTCATGTGACATACGAAAAAAAGAGGATTTTTAGCTAAATATTGAGGGCTGACTTTTACACAAAACTGATCATTACTCAAGTACAAACAAAAAAATGAGAAATGTCAGGGTTTTAGCTATATCTGGTACTGCTCTTGACATGTTTTTCAGACCCCCTCAATGAACCAAGGCTGATCCCCTGGTTTGATGATAATGTTTAATTAGAGAATATACCAAGTCATGTAGTTACTGATTGTCATGGAGCAAATTCTGCTGTTGCTGATCTCATGGACAGCCAGTTTTGAGCTGTTAGATCTTTCTAAATCTATCCCAATTAGCATGCATAGAACGTCAAATCAAATGATGGACAGTTTCCTTAATGTGAAAACTATACATCAATTCCACAAGGACTGTACGGTGGTCACTCCTACCAACATTGTCAAAGGCTAGTGCATCTGTGACAGTACACTGTTAAGGATAGATCAAGTAGGGGTTTCCCTCTTGCCTATAATGCCAACATCACCTGCCGCAGATGATTTGTTGGCAGGATTTAATTGTGACAATTTGTTACAACTGAATGGTTTGCTAGGCAATTTTAGAGAGCAATTAGGAGGTAATCATATTGTACCAATCTGGGGTCAGTTAGAGGCTTGAGTGGGAAGAACAGCAAATTTCTTTCTCTAATGGATTTTAGGGTTTTAATAACAACTTGATGATTTTGTTATCACCATTATTAGTAATAGTTCTGTGGATTTCTTAATTAATTGTATTTAAATTTCACCAACTACTGTGGTAAAATGTGAACTCCATGTACCCAGAAGATTAGTTCAGATCTCTGGATTATCTTTCTAATAATGGTATAACAATGCCAACATCCCTCCAAGTCATCAAGAACAAGAATGCTCACAGCGTAGAAGAGCTGACACTCAAACAACTTCTTTTATATCCTTGAGAATGTCCCCAGAGAATGTCCAAGTGATTAATTAGTGTCAGCATACAAACTTTGTTTTCAATTTGGAAAATGTTGAAATAACAGATCAGGTAATGTGTTCTTGATGGTGTAGTTGAAGGATGAATATTGGTTAGTACATTGGGAGAATTCACCTGCTAGTCTTGCAATAGTATTATGGGAAGTTTTATGTCCACCCGAGCAAGCAGCTGAGACCTCAGAATGACCATATTTGAAAAATATCACCTCTGACAGTGTCCCACATGGAAATATTTGGCATGTTTTGATATTCTTTGACATAATTCACTTTTAACAACTTCTATTCATCTTAAAAAAAATCATGCAGGCATCACTTGATCTCAATTATATTGAAATACAATCCTTCGGTTGATATTAATTGCACTAAAAATCAATCGTATAACTACAATTTGACATCCCAGGTGGTTATCTACTGGCATAACTGTTATTAATTGGTCGAATGTAAAATTAAAGCACTCAATCATTTAGGGATTGCATAACATGATTTCTCTTAAGGCTGCTGAATTGACTAAATGAGAAACTAAGACAAGCTTGACTGAGTTCCACATATCAATTGACACCAGCAGGGTATATCATGGATTCTTCTTTGTCCCAAATTAATATGTTATACACTACCAGAATTAGTGCCACTCGCGTAACAGATAAGCAGTGAGCCTTCCCTGAAATCAAGAGTCTGGGGGCTGTTGTTCTGTTCACTAAGAACTACTAGCTAATGAGGAGCTGGTAATTCTCCACTGCTCAGTAGATCCACTGGGAGATGACAGCTGCTGATGATATGACAACACTTGAGGACTGACGTGGATACAACCAGAGCTGAGTGAAGGTGAGAAGGAATAATGGAGGCATTGGAGAAGAGGTGGTTTTGTAGTGACAGCAAGGGATGGATCTCAGTGTGCCCCTCTTCATTATGCCAAATCTGTCAATTAGGCACCCTTGGGATGCCGAGAAGCAAACGCAGGGTTTCTTAGGCTCTCCACATGGCGGCTCTCCTATTTGTCAAGAGTGAATACCACTGGTGGAGAATGAGGATTTTAAGTGGGCATCAATTGGTGGAGGAGTGGGAAATTTTCCATGGGTTGTTCCACACAACAGACTTAATTCGGCCATTGACTGGAGGCAGTCCAGTTTTAACCTGCCACCCTCCCATCTTAAATACCCTGTGCCATGAAATTTGTCAAACTGGAGGGCATTAAACTCCATTCCGTGAATAAGGCAGCAATCGATAAATGCGTATCAGCTGCAGTAGGCAGGAGAGGACAGAGATACCAATCAAAGGATTTCTTCCTCTGAACTGTGTTGCAGTGAATTTTGGTTTCTTGTGGTAAACCATATCAGAATAGAATCTCAATGCACTATGTAACTAATTTGTCATACACTGTGTCACTCTAACCCTCATTCTACTTTGACAATAGAATTTTCCATTCCCTTGGCTATCAATGGCTCAGTTGAAAGAATACAGCCAAAATGGAAAAAAAAACAGATTCTCAAAAATTGAGAAAAAAATTCTGGTTTTCTACTTAAAATTTAAACAATGATTAATGAATCTCTCTAATGAGCAATGACAACCTTTCTTCTATGTAATTGTATCCCAACACGAGTTAATCTTGCCCCATTCCCTCATGCTTCCCTATTGTCCATGTTTTCTTTGAGAAACTAGATTGCACCAATTCCTGATATGAACGTCACAACATTTATGTATCTATAGAAATTTGCCAGTTGCTTTCCTGGGTCTTCAGATAACTTTGCTTTCACCATGATGTCCTCTCATTCTGTCCTCTTTGACTCTCATCTACATGAGTGAGAATGGCCAAATCATCAGCTTCACTACATCATTATGGCTTCTCTCCGACCAACTCATATGCCATTTCAATCTTTGTGATTTTGCTTTGGAGCTCAGGGATGCTTATAATTTGCATGTTTCTGCTTGGTTGCTTTGCGCGTACATAGGCTGCATGTTATGGTTCTTAGCTTGCTTTCTCACTGCACATTTGGTGTTTACTTGCATGCTATCTGACCCTCAGGTTAAACCACCACCAGTTGTCCTGTACCTTTGCTTGGAGGATACCAGTCTCTATTGCTCACATTTCTTTTTAGTACATATCCTTTTCCTTACAATCCTACAGCTGATGGCCTCTGTAGTTTTCTGTGATCTTTAACACGCAGGGAGAGGCAGGCAGCTGGTCACAGTCTGGAGCACTAAATAGTCAGTAAGTGAACATGTCAATGTATGTACTTTAGTAAACTGAATGTCACACCTACAGCATAGCTTATGTGGTCACAGCATGTCTGCTGTGACTGCGGATCACAGCCAGAATTTTACTCCTCCAATGCAACATTGTACTTTGGTTCTACAATATGTATCTGGATAAGGTTACATTCCCCAGAGCTCTTTATCAAGAGATGACATATTCCTTGTAAGTCTCCATGATATGCTGCATCAGACCATAACTTAATGCTTCATTGTGACTGATGTAAGGGCTTAGAGCCATCATTGAATGCTTCTCTATTTCTGACATGCCCCACAGATTATAGATTCATGTATCTGATGACATCTTGCTGTCAAGGCAAAAACAGCATCGAAGGAGAGAGCAATTACAACATTGTCAGCCAGCAAAGTGAGAACAGCAACCCCCAGTTGCTGCTGCTTGTCCTACAGAGGAAGAAGCAGGAAGGTTCCTCAAGTATCCAGTGGGGAATATTCAGAACTCTCATCTACCTATCTCATTCTCATTTTAGACACATCTCAAAACCACAGTGTGAATACAGATGAAGAATGTCCTGTCCCATTCCCACCAAACTATGTCTTCTGCTGGAACAAGACATGTGCTCAAAAACAAAGGGTAGCCATCAAGGTTACAGCTACACTGAAGTTTTATGCCTGCAGCACATTTCAAATAGGTAATGGGGATCTGTGTGGCATCTCCTAATCCTAGACCCACCAAGTACACTGTGGTATCACTGATATCATTTTTAAAGATTATGCTCATTTATATCCTTCTCTCATGATCTGAATAGTCACGCAGCTTGGGTAGCAATATTCTCCAAACGACTGGCTCCACCAGATGTAAACCAATGTTGGCTACACCCATGTTTCATTAACAGTGCTCATTCACTAACTTACAAAGTTTGTCAAGAGCAAAAGGCTTCCACTCCATCAATGTTCAACTTATTTATGATCAACATTGCCAGATTTTGGAGGTCCTCAGTGACCTCTTGGTCTTAATATACTTATTAAAGATCTTTGGATTTTCCTTAATTTAATCTGTCGACATTTTTTGGTATAACAAGGTGTAGAGCTGGATGAACACAGCAGGCTAAGCAGCATCAGAGGAGCAGGATGGCTGACATTTCGGGCCAAGACCCATCTTTAGAAATTTTTTTAGTATCCTTTATTTGTTTTCCTAACTTCCTTTTTCACTTCACCCCTGTTTTGTCTGTACTTTAGTAAACTGAATCAAGTATTAAATGTTTGGGGCTTATCATGAGCTCCATTTCTCAACTTTGTCTCACCATGTATGTTTTTGGATAGCTAGGGAACTGGATTTGGCAGTATCACCCTTCTCTTTAAAAGGGCATATTAGCGAGTTTTGAGAAGATTTGTAGCTCAGGTTGAGTTTCTGGATGTAAGTTTGCTCGCTGAGCTGGAAGGTTAGTTTTCAGACCATTCGTCACCATTCTAGGTAACATCATCAGTGGGCCTCCGGTGAAGCGCTGGTGTTATGTCCTGCTTTCTATTTGTCTGTTTAGGTTTCCTTGGGTTGGTGATGTCATTTCCTACGTTGGTGATGTCATTTCCTGTTCTTTTTCTCAGAGGATGGTAGATTGAGTTGGAGCCAATGTGTTGGTTGATGGAGTTCCGGTTGGAATGCCATGCTTCTAGGACAAAACCGGCCCAGAAACCAGAACCACTCTCCCCTACATCAAAGACATTTCTGAAATGACTGCCAGACTACTTGGACCTCTTGGCATCAGGGTAGCCCACAAAACCACCAACACACTAAAACAGCAGCTAATGAACTTAAAAGACCCTATACAGACAACCAGCAAAACGAACATCATCTACAAAATACCTTGCAAGAACTGTGACAAACACTACATTGGACAAACAGGCAGAAAGCTAGCCACCAGGATACATGAACATCAACTAGCCACGAAACGACGTGATCCACTATCACTAGTATCCTTACATACAGATGAGGAAGGACACCACTTTGATTGGGACAACACATCCATCCTAGGAAAAGCCAAACAGAGACACGCACTAGAATTCCTGGAAGCATGGCATTCCAACCGAACTCCATCAACAAACACATTGATTTGGAGCCAATCTACCATCCTCTGAGAAAAAGAACAGGAAATGGCATCACCAATGCAGGAAATGACATCACCAACAAAAGGAAGCCTAACCAGATAAATAGAAAGCAGGACATAACACCAGCGCTTTGTCGGAGGCTCACTGTTGATGTTACCTAGAATGGTGACGAAACATCTGGGAACAAACCTTCAAGCTCAGTGAACTAGCTTACATCTGGAACAAAATAAAGACCCATTCCCTTGTGGACCGAGAGGAGGAGAGTGCTGTGTTGGAGGTGAAAGGAAGACGTCGGGTTGGCTGTGCACCCTTGCAACCAGTGGATCTTACTGCTGGCTTCGGCCTAACGCTGGTTCAGGGGAGCAGCCAACCTGCAACGATGGCTGCGGCAAATGCTCGTGCCCCAGGTCAGGGGGTCCGGAACACCATCCGTGTTTCCGTAAAGAAGGTGGATGAAGGTGCACCTGTGGACCGCACATTCTTCGTGAAGAGGGTCCTGTTGGACTGTTGCAGGTTCGCTGCTGCGGACATTTACTGACTGCAGGATTTCTCCGGAGGAGGTTTTTACGATGTGACCTTCAGGAGTGCCAAGCGTTGCGAGCGCTTCCTGGAGGTTTTCAAGGAGAAAGGAGGTGAGGGCCCCCTCTCTGTATTGACCGCTGTCCCGCTGTTTGTGATGCCAGCGCAGAGGAGCCGTATGGTGACTGTACACATGTACAACCCGCATGTGCCAGCAGTTGATGTCCTGACCTTCCTTGGAAGGTACGTGAAGGTGGAATGGGACCTAACTGACAGCATGGACCCCTTTGGTATCTGGACCAGTAAGAGGCAGGTCAAGGTGACGCTGAGGATGGGCGCGGACGGGAACGTCGTACACCCACTGTCCAGCTTCGTGATCGGCGGGAGGAAAAGCTACCTGATGTATGCAGGGCAACCTAAAGTCTGCCATGCGTGTGGTGGGTCAGGTCACGTGGCGGAAGACTGCAAAGTCACCGTCTGCAGGAACTGCAGGGAGGAGGGACACCTTGCAAAGGACTGCCCCCAAGAGAAAAGCTGCAACCTTTGCGGGGAAGCGGGCCACCTCTATAGGGCATGCCCGCAGCGGGGGACCACCTACGCCTAGGTCGCCGGCAGGGGTAATGCGGGGCCAGCCCCCCCCGAAGGAGAGAAAGGCACCAAGACCCTGCAAGGACCCCACTAATGTGCAGGAGGGCCAGGTCGTGCAGGAGAACCCAGCTCCACAGGATGGGCCCGAGGCCAGCAAAGCGCCCCTGCAGGCTCCGCTCCCTCCCGACAACCCGGAGTCGATGGAGGTGGCGACAGGCGACCCAGGGGAGTGGACGACGGTCCGGAAAGCGAGGAGGAAGGTGCATCGACGGGCCCAGGAACCGCAACCATCAGGCGGGAAAAGGCAGCTACAGGGGGGCTATAACAGCTCCTCTGACAAGGGGGATTCGGAGAGGGCCCGCCCGAAGCAGAAGTTAAAGATCTCAAGGGAGAAGGAAAGCAGCTCCACGTTGGCCTACCCGACCATCATCAAGGCGGACCTCCTGTTTCTGCAGGAGTGCGGGATACCGCACCTCGGCAGGTACGGGAAATGGTCTGGCGCCTGGACCTGTGGGCCTTTGAGCTGGTCGGGGGGTAACGACTGTCGCTCCTCGGGCCTGGCTATTCTGCTGCGGGGGCGCGACTTCACCATCTCTCAAGTTCAGGAGGTGGGCGCCTCCTAGTGGCTGAAGTCACCTACAGGAACGGTCCCCTGAGGCTGATCAACGTGTACGCCCCAGCAGTACGGAGTGAGCGGTTGGCCGTCCTGCAGCAGCTTCCACCCCTGCTGGCTACATCCAGGCCGGTCATCCTAGGCGGAGACTTCAACTGCATCATTGATGCAGATGGAAGATCCGGCGTGGGGACAGCAGGTGGGGGGAGACAACTGGACGTCATGTACAGATTCCTGATGGGCACGATGAAGGATGCCAAGCTGCTCGACGTCTTCAGCACCCCTGCAGATGGAGCGCAGCGGAGATACACTTGGTCGTAGCCAGAAGGGTCTATTCGCTCAAGGATAGACTTCCTGTTTGCGTCACGGGCGTTCTCGGTCAGGTCCACCGGCGTCGAGCCAGTGTTCTTCTCCGACCACTGCCTCCTGCTGGCCGACTGTCACTTACAGGACGACCAGCAGGCCGGCAAGGGGACGTGGAAGCTCAACACGACTCTGTTGACCCCAGAGAACGTCGAGGAGCTTAAGAGGGAGTACGCCGGTTGGAGAACCGTGAAACCCCTCTTTGAGTCTACGGGCGACTGGTGGGAGACGGTGAAGGAGAACATCAAGAGGTTCTTTGTCCTCAAGGGTGTTTGGAAGGCGAGAGAGAGGCGGGGAAAGCTGTCGCGACTCCAGAAAAGGGTGCAGAACCTGCTCCTTCTGCAGTTGATGGGGGTCGATGTCACGGAGGACCTCCGCGAGGTGAGGGGCCAGCAAGCCTCGCTCTTCGCTGCGGAGGCCTCCCGGATAATCTTCCTGTCCAGGGTACGCTCCGTGGAGCAGGACGAGACATGCTCGCGTTTCTTCTTTCAGAAGGTGCACAAAGAGAGCTCTGTGCTTAGCCGGCTAAAGGAGGACAACGGCTCGGTGACGTTGTCTCGGCCCGACATTTTGAGGATCACCAGATTCTTCTATGCCGGACTGTGTGACGTGAAGCCCACAGACAGCACGGCCTCCGAGACGTTCCTGTCGTCAATCACAGAGGTCTTAGACGACGGCACGAGGGAGTGGCTGGACCGGCCGATATCCCTGTACGAGCTGACCAGAGCCCTCAAGTCCTTGGAGAGGAATAGGACTCCCGGGAGCGACGGCATACCGGTCGAGCTGTATTCCGCTTTGTGGGACCTGGTTGGCCAGGACCTGCTGGAGGTGTACGATAGTGCGCTTTGGGCAGGGGAAATGTGCAAGTCCATGAGGAAGGGCATCATCACCCTCATTTACAAGAGGAAGGGGGGGAGGGAAGAAATTAAGAATTGGCGTCCCATTTCACTTTTGAACGTGGACTACAAAATCCTGGCCAAGGTCATAGCCAACCGGGTCAGGTCTGTCCTGGAGTCGGTGATTCACCCTGACCAAACCTGTGCTGTGCCGGGCAGGAAGATCGCTGAGAGCCTCGCGCTCATCAGGGATACGATCGCCTACGTACAGGACAGGCAGGTGGACACGTGCCTCGTCAGCCTGGACCAGGAGAAGGCCTTCAACAGGGTCTCTCATGTTTACATGAGGGACGTCCTCTCCAAATTGGGGTTCGGGGAGGGCATCCGCAATTGGATCCGGCTGCTCTACGCCAACATCGTTAGCGCAGTCTCGATCAATGGGTGGGAATCGGACAGTTTTCCTGTCAGATCTGGAGTCAGGCAGGGCTGCCCGCTCTCCTCTGCCTTGTTCGTTTGCTGTGTGGAGCCCTTCGCCGCATCCATCAGGAAGGACGTGAGCCTGAAGGGCGTGACTATCCCAGGCAGCGGAGGCCTTCAGGTCAAGACGTCCCTGTACATGGACGATGTCGCCGTCTTCTGCACCGATCGTCGGTCGGTGAGTAGACTATTGGACATCTGCGGCCAGCTTGAACTGGCCTCGGGTGCCAAAGTCAATAGGGGTAAGAGTGAGAGATAATGGGAACTGCAGATGCTGGAGAATCCAAGATAATAAAATGTGAGGCTGGATGAACACAGCAGGCCAAGCAGCATCTCAGGAGCACAAAAGCTGACGTTTCGGGCCTAGACCCCCTCATCAGTGAGGTCATGTTCTTCAGGAACTGGGACGACCGCTCCGTCATCCCCTTCACCGTCAGGACAGACTACCTGAAGGTGTTGGGTGTTTCGTTTGGTGGAGCTTGGGCGTGCACTAAGACTTGGGAGGAGCGTATCACCAAACTGAAGCAGAAGCTGGGCAGGTGGACGCTCCGGTCCCTCTCCATCGCGGGTAAGAACCTGGTTGTCAGGTGCGAGGGGCTTTCGGTACTGTTGTATGTGCAGGCCTGGCCTATTCCCTGGATCTGCGCCGCTGCGGTCACCCGGGCCATCTTCCACTTCATTTGGGGGTTGAGGATGGACCGGGTCCGCAGGGACACCATGTACAAAGACCTGGGAAATGGGGGAAAGGGTGTACCGAACCCCACCCTCGCCCTGACGGCTACCTTTGTGTGCGGCTGCATCAAGGTGTGCGTAGATCCGCAGTACGCAAACACCAAGTGTCACTACTTACTGAGGTGCTACCTGTCCCCGGTGTTGCGAAGGATGGGCCTGGCCTCGTTGCCGTGGAACGCTCCGAGTAGTTGGACCGTTCCGTACCACCTGTCCTTCGTGGAGAAATTTTTGAAAGGAAACACCTTTGATCACAAGGCTGTCAGGCAGTGGTCAGCACGTAGTATCCTCGAGACCTTTCAGGAAATGGAGAGGGTGAATCCCGTCGTGTGGTTCCCCACGCAGACTGCCAAAGTCGTTTGGCTGAATGCCTCATCGCCAGAACTTTCAAACAAGCACAAGGACATTGCTTGGCTGGCGGTGAGAGGGGCTCTGCCAGTGAGATCCTTTATGCGTGCCCGGAATCTCTGCACCACCGCACGCTGCCCTCGCGGTGGCTGTGGGGGTGACAAGACTGTCAATCACCTCCTTCTGGAGTGTGCCTATGTGCAGGAGGTCTGGAGGGGGATGCAGTGGTATTTGTCGAGGTTCGTCCCGAGCAGCTCCGTGACGCGGGACTCCATGCTCTACGGGCTGTTTCCCGGGACACACACTGAGACCAACATCAACTGCGCCTGGAGGACCATCAATGCGGTGAAAGACGCTCTTTGGTCTGCCCGCAACTTGCTGGTCTGCCAGCTGAAAGAACTGACCCTGACCGAGTGTTGCAAACTGGCGCACTCCAAGGTCCAGGACTACGTGCTGAGGGACGCACTAAAGCTTGGGGCATCCGCCGCCAAGGCACGGTGGGGAAAGACCACGGTATGAAACCCCTCGTCCAGATTAGAAAAAAGGGCCCTATCTCGTAACTGGGACCAGCTGGCGCCTTCCCCAACTGGTCAGGGGGCCAATGGGAACTGTGCGGGGAGACGACTGCCGGGGTATTTTCTTTGCTTTGTTTTTTTTCTTCTTTGTTTTTTTTTCCTTTAGTTGGTGTATGTACCCCCTGGGTAACCCAGAGCGGCTTGCATGACTGGGTAGGTGTGTAAATATGTTTTATTTTTTGTACATCTTATGAATAAAGTATATTTTTTGAAATAAAAAAAAGGTGACGAAACGTCTGAAAACTAACCTTCCAGCTCAGCGTGCAAACTCACATCCAAAAGGACATGTGTACACCGTGCTCATAAAATCTCACCTTGGAATGCCTCCCATTGATTTGTTACTGACTTTCCTTCAAGTAATTGTAACCAGTCCATTTTTGCCAGGTTATCTCTGGGTAAAGGAATACATTATTACTGTTGTTTTTTTTCTTCTCTGATATACAATCTTGTGCAGCTGGTGACACTTCCCACGGATGTACTTGTCTGGAACAAGAGGTGTGCCCATGACTTCACACAATGGCAATATGTACATAAAACCTGGTTAAGCTGAGTTGACATTTCAAAAATTTAAAAAGCCATTTATTACTCTTAGAATAGTAGTAAATTTTATAAGTACTTATCTATCGACTTTTTCCCCTTTACCAAATTAAGAGACAATTATGGGGAACTGCTCCTAGTGTAGATGCCTGTCTCATGCCCTTTTCTCTCTCTGAGAGTGGCTGTTCTTGCGAGGTTTTTAAGCTCTCCCAATGCTTCCTCTCTTGGCAATGCTAACTGCCTGTCTTGGAGTAGACACCTTGTCTACTTCTCCAGATAATGTTGATTGCCTGTCTTGGGAGTCTTCACATCTCCTGCTCCACTAGGTGGTTTTGAATCCTATCACAAGGTCTTCACTTTACCTTCCTCTCCAGGTGAACAATACTTGTTGATTCCAACTTCTTATAATTTTGGGATCTCTGAATAGACTGCGCAACTTTCAAATGGTTCCGGCTTCACCAAGTCCAACAATGATAAAGTCACCAGAGCAGACAATTAATCAATCTGAATAAGAAAATGCAAGAACCTGTACAATGAAGTGTCACCTATGTGCACTCCAGAAGATGGTTTCTTCTTTTCTCTTCCACTGTGTAATGCTAACTTCTGCAGCTGGAGTGTAGGGAGTGTCCTCTATAGTTGGCCGTATTGGTGTGGAAGAATTGGTTGGTCATCTTCAGGGGTTTTTGGTGTAAAAGCTTGCTGACAGTTTTCTGCTCAGGTACAGTCTCACCCTCCACTGCCGAGACTTCTCCACAGTCTGCAAGGAGATATGGATGAGCTGGGTGCAAGTTTGCTGGGTGCTGTGAGTATTTGCACAAACGGCTTTGTCCATTTTCGTCTGCTATTATACAAAAGAAGGGTTATATGTGATGGAAATAGATGGAAAAGCCATTGGTGGTGGGTGAGGGGGCAAGACAGGTGATGAGGTGTCCTGAATGAGTAAGTATGAAGCACAAAGGGCAGGGAGGGCTAATAGATTGGGAGGATGAGGCAGGTGAGAGCAGTTTAGCAGACATGCTGCATGCAACAGGGAGAGCATATGAACAGTAGGAAGCATCAGCAGTGGCAAGGTTTGAAGAATGGGGACCCTGTAAGTATGAGGTGGCACTTACCCTTGTATGACACAGAAGGTATTCTCTTGCCTCCTGAACAACTGGACATGTATTTTAATCTGGGAGACTGTACTAACCTGGGAAATTATCACTGTCCGGGACCAGTAGGTCTGGTTCCATCTCCATTGCTGGTCAGCAGGAACAAGGCTGGCATGCCTCTTCATCACTTCGTACCTCTGCACCTTGAGGTCCCTGCCTACAAAGTAAGGGACTAACTTCCACTTATTGTTGATTTCCTTGGGGATAATGCTGGAACACCACAGTATGAAGTGCGCTCTCAGACTTGGGTAGGCTATAGTCTAGTGGTATTATCGCTAGCCTATTAATCCAGACACTCGGGTAATATTCTGGGGACCTGGGTTTGAATCCCACCACAGCAGATAGTGGAGTCTAAATTCAATAATAATCTGCAATTAAGCATCTAATAACTACCATGAAACCATTGCCGATTGTCAGGAAAAGCTAATCTGGTTCAGTAATGTCCTTTAGGGAAAGAAATCTGCCACCATGGTTGGTCTGGCTTACATGTGACTCCAGACCCACAGCAATGTGGTTGACTCTTAACTCTCCTCTGAGCAATTAGAGATGCGCAATAATTGCTGGCCCAGCCATGATGCCTACATCCCACAAATGAATAAAGATAATCTTCTGATGATTGAAGAAGTGCACTGTCGGGATTTAAATACGGCACCATCAGTATTTTATGTTACAAAGTCCTGGCAGTAGTGAGCATTCCTGTCTCTCCTCCTTTACAATTCATTGAGACTGGGCAGAAGAGGCCAGCTGCATTATTAATGAGATAAAGAATGGAAGTTTGCATCAGAAAAATTGACATAGACTACGCTAAACTGGCTGCTATAAATGTCACTTGAAGAAACACTTGGCCAAAAAGTGTGAAAATTATGCGCTATGAGAAGATCTAATGGACATGGTAACACACAACTAATTTCCTACAAAGTGGGAGCAGGACTAGATCATTAAGTTCCTCGAGCTTGCTCTGCCATGCAATGAGATCCACATTCCCATCTAGCCCTGGCAACCATTTACAAGTTTGTTCATCAAGAACATTTCTACCTCTGCCTTCAAAGACTCTACTTCCACTGCCTTTTATAGAAGTGAATTCTAAAGACTTATGATCCTTTCTAAATTAAATAATTCTGCCTTAAATGGGTAATCTCTTAGTTTTAAACAGTAAAAAAGTAAAGTCATTATCATCCTTTCAGACTCTAGAGCTGCTCGCTCATTAGTGAGGGACGACTGGTGGTGGCTTAACCTGAGGGGTCACCGCACTATTGGCAACAGGAGAGGTTGAGATTAAGAATCCTTCATGCAACCTCAACTGGTACAGAAATTGAACATATGCCATTGGCATCATGCTGCATTGCAAAGCAGCCATCAGCCAACTGAGTTAACTGACCCTCCACTGAAAAAAACTGTAATACATAGTTATAGAAATATTGTCTCCATATCTATCTTGCCAAGCCCCATTCAGGAGTTTTAAATGTTTCAATTAAATTGGCTGTTATTCTTCTAAACTTCAGTGGATACAATTCTAGCCTATCCAACCTTTCCTTATAAGACAAACTACCCAATCCAGATATTAGTCTAATAAACTTTCTCTCAACACTTCCAATGCAATTGCATCCTTCCTTAAATAAGAATACAAATATTGCATTAAGTTCTGTACACTGTATATTGAGCATACATTATAACTGATTCATTGAAAAGGGCAGGTTTGGTGGAATGGAACTCATCTTGCTCTGTTTCAGATAGAAATCCATATTGTTTTGTTATGAACACTTAAAATGCCCACAGCATGGCCATCGGTCAGCGTTACAGTAATAGAGAGAGACATTTGGTACAAGTAGATAGTTTTGGTTTGATTTTATGGGAATTTTCCTTTACAATCTTAACAGAAAGCTTCTTATAATGATCTTTGAAGGTCAGGAGGCTAGCAGCGAGGCAAAATTAATGGTTAATGGTTCTTGCTTTTTCCCAACTCATATTGCATTAAGGTTTAAATTACTTCAGTGAGATATCCTGATCAGTTGACATAGTAGCAAATTGCAGACGCTGCTGGTCATTTTGATTTTGTACAATATTAATATTTGTGATGCATTTGAAATGTAGTCTTGGCTTTAATGACATGCCAGGTCATATGACTTTACTACAACTTATCCATGTCACAGGATAATTCATTATTGGATATTATTTTACTGTTACAAAGGAAGTTTAAAAAAGCCCATTTCATATTCTTTGACTGTGCAGACTTGATCTTCATGGCTCAGGGTTCGATTTAAAAGTGAATTGTGGATGCTAATCTTTTTACCCTTGCTTTATCTGCCTTTGTATGAATGCAAATGAGAAAATTACTACATGCTGAGGAGAAAGAGGGAAACAAAGAGATCAGTACTGTGGAGCAGAGGTTATGGGTGCATGTCTGAATATAAAGTAGGTAAAAATGCAGTGTGAAAGAAACGAGAGTCAGACTGCTTTTGGAGCAGTCAGTTTTTTCACTTTTGGTCATTACAATAAGATTCTATGACATGAGTTTTCCTAAACATTGTTTCTTTATAATGTAGTTACTCAGCTCACCTTTTGTCAGTTAGTTCACGCCAAGTACCCACAATATTGTCAGTTCTACTTAATGGAATGTAATCCATAGAAAGGAAAACAGAAGTTAACTGAAAGAGAACAGCTGTGGTGTCCAAAAGAAACTAAACATTCTGTAAATTCTCAGCAGATTAGGCAACAACTCTACTTATTTATACAATAAACCTGGATAACTTTTTTCAACATCTTTAATTAATTTTGACACTAGTGAATTATGGTGGGGAAGGTTGATACGTCAATGTGAGGAAAGATTCTATTATCCAACATTCTGCTCAGAAATGTTTCTTAAAAACGCTTCCAGGAATGTTAGTCTCAGTCACCTTATTCAGACTATAATGTGATAAATTTACAAGTAACATTTTGAAACTGGCCCTAACTGGCCCCTACTTTCAGCTTGCGCCTCTTTGTTCTATTGATACAGCTTAACCTGAAGGTAATGTTCTAGATTTCTGTTTCCAAAATTTACTTCAAGTAATTTTGGACAGGTTTTCTAACTTCTCCTGAAATTAAAATATTTAATACTTTTAAAGGTTTTCTGTACAATACTCAGAACTGTGATGCTAAAGCCCATTCCTGTGGCTCTCTTCTCCACCTCCAGGGACGAAGTCTCCAAGAGTTCACAATCGCCAGAACTAGATATATACTGGGATAACTAATTTAAACCATGGCCTTCTAATGTAATGCATTCCAAATTCTGATACCAACTTCCCTTCATACTGTTAATTTCCTGTTTGTTTTTGCCTCGTAACGCTAGTATGTGAAACTTTTACCTAGTTCAACAATTTACCTTAATTTTTTTCAGTCCTACATCATCAACCTGGGAATAAGCCTTTTTATTCAATTAGTTAGTAACACAAAATAACATCCTACCATGTGTCATACAGCAACTGATGAACTGGGGTTACGGTGTAAATTTTGCCGCAGCTAAGCTGCAAATATAATAGAGAAAGATAGGATTGTTTTATTCATGTCCTTCTGTGAACTGCACTGGCTAGAAAGGAGTTGAACCAAAGAAACCTTGAAGGCTCTAGGTTTGACTGCTGCTCTGTATTGAATTAGCTGATCTCAGTTTTGTTAACAGTACTATCATTGTAATTGGTCTCTAGCAATAGGTAAAAATCTGGAATTTCAGTTCCAATCACAAGCCATTTACCCCTACTGAAGTGTACATTTGTGGATATTGGATGTTGTGATTAGACTCAGTTATGAAGCACAATGCAAAAGTCACACAAGGAATGGCCTTTCTGGAAACTTAATGAAGAGAAATTGATATTTGTGGAAGTATTGTTAAGGCCTTTAGACATAAAACTTGAAAGAAAATAAAGCAGCTTTAAAGGCATAATATGGGATAATGTCCATACTAGGTATACTAATGCTGAGACAGAATCTTCTCTTCAGCTCAATCACATACTGATGTTACTCACTTAGTGGATTGTGAAGCCAAAAGATCAGCATAAGAGATCACAAACTTCTGAAACTTTCTGTGCTGCTCTTCCCATCGGTCATCCACTGAGTAGTAATTGGGAAGTGGGGCTCCAAACAAGATCTCACTACGAAGCAGTGAGCTTTTCATGTTTTCGGCTGTTAGTCCCTCATCAACATACCAGTAAAACTCAGGATGAGTAATAGCCAGCTTGAGTGAACCTGGAAAATTAAAATCAATATAAATCATACCATAAATAATAAACCAAATTAAGTGCTGCCCGTTATTGTCACAAAGTTCTCAGACATTCCACAGTACAGCGATGGTCTTTATGCACTTTGGGCATTTTGTTTACCAAAATCTGAAAAGTCAAACCAATTCGAGGTAAGAAGCTAATAAAATTCCTTAAAATATTGGACAAAGGCAACTATATTTTCCTGAAATATTATCAAAATCAATAGTCATCTAAACAATAGCAGTCATTGATTCACCACTTAATCCAATTTTAACCCACAGTCTTTAGGTCTTTAAAACCATACAATTAGCAGTTATTACTTACAACCTCTCAGTTTGTCTTATCTTCACTCCAACTTGTGTACTTCTACTTAGCATACAAAACAATTTTATGAGTTGGACTGTCAAAATGTCATGTGAATAAACTGTATTTAAAGTTCTTGATCCTGAAGTGATAGTGAGGGAATACCATACAAAACCTTGATATGCTCAATTCCTTCTACAACCAGGTTTTGTCCTATAATAGTGTTATTGCAGTCTAGCCTAGGTTTTTTTTTAAACAATAGTATCTTCTTTAGAATCTGAGAGATCACAGCATTAGACTGAATGAATTTCTTGGTCCATGTTTTCTTTTGAAACAGTGGAACTGAGTTTCCTCTTACGGAGGAGTTCAAAGTAAGCCTGTATTAAAAAATAACAGATGGTTTTCTCACATTGAGCTATTTCCAGTAAAAAATTGAAGAAAAAAATATTGACAGCTGCCCTCAATAACATATATGTATCAAATTTAAAATGTAAACATTACCTGAGTAGAGCATATAAAAATATTATGCTTCGTAATCTTAGGCATAATTACACAGAACAGTCTTGTTTCTTATTCACGTGATCATACTTTTTATCAATGGAAGAAGTCACTGGGACAAGTTGAGATTAAGATCCAAAGTGGATTCCATGATGCGATGTTTCTGCCACAAATATAAAACTGGCAAAATAATCATTCTTGTTTATTTCGTTAAACAGGGAGCATAACTCCTGGCAGTGCAATATAGCCTGATTATGTTATATTTATTAAAATTCAATCAAAACAAATTTAATATGATGTACAATTAAGTGGTATAGAGCAGTATCTCATCCAATTTAGAGGAATTATTAGTCAACTCCTGAGATTAAAGAGAAAGCCTTTGTGAATTTAAAATGTCAAAGCACTTTATAAGTAGGTACTTCTGGCAGGTGAAAAAAAGTTAACAAAACATCCTACAAAATAAAATTGATGAGGTAGACAGTCAAAATGTCAGAGTCATACAGCACAGAAACAGGCCCGTTAGCCCAACTTGTCCAAGCCAACCAGGTTTCCTAAACTGAACTAGTCTCATTTACTTGCACTTGATTCATATCCCTCTAAACCTTTCTAATCCACATACTTGTACAAATATCTTTTACATGATGTAATTGTACCTACCTTTACCACTTCCTCTTGCAGCTTGTTCCATGTATGCACCATTCTCTGTGAGAAAGAGCTGATGCTTAGGTCCCTTTTAAACCTTTCACCTCTCACATTAAACTGATGCCATCTAGTTTTGGACTTCCCTACCCTGGGGAAAAGACCTTGGCTATTCACCTCATTGTATGACCCTCATGATTTTATAAACCTCTATAAGGTCACCCCTCAGCCTTCTATGCTCCAGTGAAAAAAATTCCTAGTCAATTCAGCTCTCCTTATAACTGAAACACTCCAGTCTCAGCCTTCTATGCTCCAGTGAAAAAAATTCCTAGTCAATTCAGCTCTCCTTATAACTGAAACACTCCAGTCTCAGTAACATGCTTTGTAAATCTGTCTTGCACGCTTTCCAGTTTAATAACATCCTTTTTATAGCAAAGAGAGCAGAATTACATGGAATATTCCAAACGTTGCCTTATCAATGTCTTGTGCAACTATAACATGATGTCATAACTCCTTTACTCAGTGCTCTGATCAATGAAGGCAAGCATACCAGACACCTTCTTCACCACTCAGTCTATCAGTGACATCACTTTCAAGGAACTATGAACCTGCACCCCTTAGGTCTCTCTGTTTGACCACACTCACCAGGGCCCTAAAATTAACTGTGTAAGTCCTGCCCTGGTTTATCTTACCAAAATGTGACATCTTGCATTTACCTGAATTCAACTCCATCTGTCATTCCTCAGCCTACTGAGCCAGTTGATCAAGATCCCATTGTTCTCTTGGATAACATTCTTCACAGCCCACTATTTCACCAAGTTTGATTTCATCCATAAATTTACTATTTTTTCATCCAAATCATTCATATAAATGACAAACACAACAGCGGATCCAGCAGCAATCCTTATGGCACACCACTGGTCACAGACCTCCAGTTTGAATAACAATCCTCTACCACCATCCTCTGCCTGCAACCTGCAAGTCAATTTTGTATCCAGTCAGCTAGATCTCTGTAGATCCCACGTGATCTAACCTTACTAACCAGTCTACCAGGCAGACCTTGTCAAAGGCCGTGTTAAAGTTCACGTAAGATAACGTTACTGTTCTGTCTTCATTTATCTTATCAGTCATCTCTTCACAAAACTCAGTCAAATTTGCGAGGCATTATTTCCCACACACAATGCCATGCTGACAATCCCTAATTAGTCCTTGCCTTTCCAAATGCATGCATGTCCTGTCTCTCAGAATCCCCTCCAACAACTTACCTGCCACCGACATTAGGCTCACCAGTTTTAGTTCCCTAGCTTTTCCTTGTAGCCTGTCTTAAATAAAGGCATAACTTTAGCCATCCTCACCATTGACTGTTGATGATAGGGGCCTCGCAATTTCGTCTGTAGCTTCCCACAATGTCCTGGGATACACCTGATTAGGTCCCGGGGATTTATCTACCTTTACGTATTTTCAGAACTCTAGTAGCTCCTCTTCTGGAATATGGACTCTTTTCAAGAACATCACTATTTACTTCGCTGAGGTCCCTAGCTTCCATTTCTTTCTCCAAAGGAAATAGTGACAAGAAATATACATTTGGGTTTTAACCCAGCTCCTGTGGCTCCAAACACAGATGACCTTGTTGATCTTTAAAGGGCTCTATTCTCTCCCTCGTCATTCTTTTGCCCTTAATAAGTTTGTAGAATGTCTTTTGATTCTCTTTTACCTTATCTGCCAAACTTATTTCATGTTCTCCTTTTGCTGTCCCGATTTCCTCTTAAGTGTATTCCTATACCCTGTATAATCATCAATGGATCCACTTGATCCCAGCTGGCTACGTCTGATATATGTGGCATATGCTTCCATCATTTTCTTGACAAGAGCTTCAAGATCTCTGGTCATCCAGTGTTCTCGACTCCTGCCAGCCTTGCCCTTCACATTAACTGGAACATGCTGGCTCTGAACTTTCATTATCTCACTGTTGAATGTCTCCTACTTGCCAGTCATCCCTTTACCGGCAAACGGCCTGCCCAACTTTTGACAGTTCCTATCCAATACCATCAAAATTGGTGTTGCTTCAATTTGGACCTTTAACTGTGGACAGGGCTAATCCATTTTCATAAATATGTTGCAGCTAATGGAATTATGGTCACTGGTCTCAAAATGCTCCCCCACCAGCACCTCAGTCACTTGCCCTGCCTTATTTCCTAAGGGGAGGTTAAGTTTCGCCTATGCTCTAGTAAGCGTATTTACATATATTGATTGAGAAAGTTTTCCTGAACAAAATTTCCCTTCATCTAAGCCCTTAACACTAAACTTAACATTCCTGAAGAATGGTCCTGACCCGAAATGTCAGCTTTCCTGTGCCTCTGATGTTGCCTGGCCTGATGTGTTCCTCCAGCTCCAGATTGTGCTGTTTCCCCCTCAGCCACGTTTCTCTATGGCTATGATATCCCAGTTCTATGTTCTCATCCACAGACTCAGTTCATTTGCCTTACCTGCCAGGCCTCTCGCATTGCAATAAATGGTGTTTAATTCATCCATTTTCCCTTGTTTCCTGCCATGCTCTTGCCTGCCTGGTCTATTTAAATTCTTCATTTTAACTTCTGTACTAGCCTCAACCTTCTCTTTTGTCTCACTATTTTAAATGGTCCCATCCCCCATGCCAGACTAACTTAAACTCTGCCATGTAAACAAATTGCATTTAATGATTGTGATCCTGAAATTATGCTGTAAGGTCTCACATACAAAATCTTAGCTAACAAAGTGTGAAGCTGGATGACAACAGCAGGCCAAGCAGCATCTTGATGTTTGGCTGAAATTCTCTCTACTAGACTGTCAAACAGACCTGCTAATCAGCTTAAAATGAATGAACACTTCTGCTGAAACAGCATTGAAGCAGAATATAACTCAATTTCCATAAACTGGTATATCAAGTGTAAGCTTCAGGACTCTTGCTTTCACAGATGTGAGGTAAACAGGTAAGTCTGTTTGGTGGGGGTGGGGTGGGAATGGGGTGGGGGTTGCGATGGCAGCTATGTCTATTTTGTGGGGCTCAGGTGGCTGGGCATCCTAAGAAAAGGGTACGGACTTGGCTTTCATCAACCAATCCTGCAAATCCCCATTCCACTCAGTGCTGTCAAATGAGCCTCGATTGGGGAAAATCTAGGCACACCTCACCAGGGGAGAAATTGGGAAAGCTACCACTTATCTTGCCTGATGGAACAAAGTTATTGAGGCCAGTCGTAAACCGAGGTCTTTAAATTCTTGTAAGTTGATTATCATGACATCCTTAATTGGCAAGAAGATGAGAAGGTCAACCATGGGGTTTTCTGCCCTGAATGATTCCTGGGTTGTCAGAAAGTGGGCTAATAGCTCCATCGTGCTAACCCACCCAATTATTTCCCCTTCCTGTCAGTTCTAATGAAGGTTAATAACGTAATCATGTGAAGTAATTGAACAAAGCCTGAGTGGTTAGCGGTTAAAGTTCGACATCACGCTTTGTCTCAATATAGCAAGATCTATAGTCTGTACTAAGGCATCAGAGAGTGAAATATATTGTGGACATATTGATTCGCAGTGGTAACTTCTGGCATCCTTTGAAGTTGGCAATTTTACAGTAACTTGCCTATATAAGTGAAGGAACACCTGCACGTGGTAGGGCATATGAAGTGGGTAATGCATAAGAGGCCAAAGTTGATTGATATAAATAAAAACTGAAAGAACTGCAGATGCTGTAAATCAGGAACAAAACAAAAATTGCTGCTTATAGCAATTTCTGCTTTTGATTGATATAAATTTCTTTAATCCACAGAAATAGGAAGCAACATGACCATAAAAATGTTTGAACAAATGAATGAAAATTTAGTTAAAGTTTCGGATACTGTGAGATCGTGGACACATGTGGGTAATTGGCCAATACTTGATATAGGCTATGCTTTGGGCACCAGTGTTTTGGATAAACACAAGCTTGTGAATGATGCAGGATGGAAGGTATTTCAGCAATGAGCTGGAGTATTTGACTATTGGCGTGATAAAGGCACGGATGTGGTTCAGTGCAGATCTGCTGAGACAGATCGAACACGACTGTTGTTGGAAACAGGAGGTAGTTTTTTGTGATGAAGGGAATGTGTGCCTAATGTCACTCGAAACTGCATCAATGAGGTTTGCCTTACTGTGGAAATAAATATCTAACTTATTCTGAGATAGTAGGAACTGCAGATGCTAGAGAATCTGAGATAACAAGGTGTAGAGCTAGATGAACACAGCAGGCCAAGCAGCATTCGAGGGGCAGGAAAGCTGACGTTTCAGGCTTAAATCCTTCTTCAGGAAACCATGCTTGGCCTGCTGTGTTCATCCAGCTCTACACCTTGTTATCTCAGCTAACTTATTCCATTATCTCTAACTTAGCAACTCACACATCAATACATATCACCTTCAATTCAACTAGGAGATCTAACACATTCAATGCATTTTAACCAAAGTATTGCACGGGACAAAGACAAAACTACAAAAGGCTGCTTTGGTCAGAAGCCTTCAGGTACCTCAGGCAAGCATATCATATTATGCTTTATTGTCTTTCACTACTCTAACTCTTTGACCAAACAGAAGGACCACTGATTTAGAACTCAACTTCTCAGCTGCCCCAAACCACATCCTTCTCACCAGCATTGCCAAAGCAGACATTCACAGCTTTGGGAATTGACATTTCAATCTGCACCTATGAGCGTAGGTCTTATGCTAATGTCTCTTAGTGGTTCTCTCCTTCTGCAAGAGAAGCATGTGCACAATAAGCACAAACATACCTAGGCTGTTGCGTGCAAAAGAATGCCTATAAAGCTCCTGGCTCTCTTCAAGGAGCATGCTGGCACAGCAAGGGAACTATGTCCATGGTAAAGGGTAGACTGGACACACCCATCCTCTGAGGAAACCTCCATTCTGCGAATACATGAAACATTTTAATAAAATATGGCAGCTCCCAACGTTGACAAATATTTGAGCTAATCCAAGTTTTTTGGCTAAATTCAAGTTATGTTGTTTTTTTTTGGAGGATTTGTCACAGTAAGATCTCTCACTGTATCTAATCAAATGTGATGCATTTATTGCCCTATGACATGTCTCACATCTGATTTCTACCCCATCTTTTCATGCACCATTCTGATAGCCTGGTCTGCAGTCACCACCCAGATCAGTGTAGCTTCAGGGTGCAAAGGAACAGCCAGCAGTGCTGCAGGAAGACCTCCTTGGCTCTGCAAGGTTAAGCTCCACACTTATCCCTCCCTAAAACACACTCACTATCTCTGTTACTAAACACACTTCCCACCACACTGTCATTGATCATAAGCCTCTTCCCCTATTCTGCCAGTCTCCATACTGCTAACCATGCCAGCTTCTGTGCCTCCTCCTCAGTCCTTTGTCACATTTCACCACTTTCCTCCCACATGTACCAGGACTTACAGGCATGTCACTGTCACTGTAATCTAATTCATTTGCCTACTTATTCTCATTATAGAAGAAGATAACCCATATAAGGGCTGAGAAAGTCTGCTCAATTGGAGGGGTGGCCAACATCAAGCTTCTTATCCCCAATGAGGAGGGAATTGTGGAGCTCGCAGAGGACCAGGATCACACCTACAGGGATCGTGAAACATCCACGCCCTGCCAAACAAGTAAGTGCTTCTCTACATGCTGCTGTCACTCTTCCATTAACACCACTATCACTTTCAGTCATTGGACACCACTTCTAACCACAAGTTGCAATGCCTTCTCTTTCTGGTCTTTGAAGGTTCATAAGCTATCCTTGTCCTCAGCACCGAAATGTCTGACTCTACCAGATGTACCATCCTTGACCTCTCAGGATGATATTACAGAGAACATTAGCTGATATTTCATCCGAACTCCCGGCATCCTTCTCCCTAAGTTTCTGAGGACTGACCAGGTGACTGAGAGTGGCTTATCCCCTCAACTGACGTGACTGGGCAGCTCTGGTGCAAGATGTGTTCTGATCCAACTGGTTTCCATACATCTCCCCAACTACATCAGTCCTATGACACAAGTCATTCAACTGGCTACTATGGTGCCAGTAGATGACCATGGCCTACTCCCTCGACGGCAGAGGCATGGGCACACCGACTGAGACCATGTTGACACCTGATTGGAGCCTATTCCCTGGACTATTATGGGAAATTACCCTTTACTTATTGTGCTGAGGTCCCCTTGACTAACTACTTCTTCCATGGGCATCATGGAAGACAACTCCCATAGAGTTGTATACATAACCAGCTGCTTGCTTCACATGCCATGTGTTAACTTTGTAAGCTACTGGGACAAGGAGATGTGACTCTGACAGCAAGACATGCTCCCCCTAGACAGAGGACTGCTTAGCTGCAAGTAGCATCAGAGAAACAGGAAAGTCGATGTTTTGGGAGAGGACCCCTCAGCAGGGTTCTGCTGAAGAGTCCCAACTCGAAATGTTGACTTCCCTATTCCTCTGATGCTGAATGACCTGCTGTCTTCCTCCAGCTCTACACTGTATTTATTTTGACTTCCAGCGTCTGCAGTTTGCACCATCTGCTAAGTGCAAGACTAGTTGTCTTTGTTATTGGCATGACAGTCAAATGAAGCTGAGGCATGGATGTTGTGAGTAAACAGGTAGGTACTCAGTGAACGAGCATTAGGAGAGCAAATGAGCATCTTTGAGATGCAGCCAGTCCGGTGTGCAAGCTGGGTGACAATCCCTGTAAGCAAAGTGTTTCCACTGCGATCTTTCAAAGCAAGAGTCTGCTTTCATACTGCATTGCCAGTGCACAGCAGAAATGCCAGGATGGTTGATACGAGCTCACACATGGTGATGTCAATGTCCATGGAGGAGGACTGCATATCTTGCTCTGAGATGCAGTTTGGTCACAGACAACATGGAGGTCATTGGGAGTAAGCAGGGAGCTGAATCTACCAGGTACTTGCTCTGGTTTTCTTTTTGAGGTTTTTCAATATTGTGCTCATTTGGTGAGTTTGATAAGATGGGAGTGTAAGTATTAATAAGGAGAGTGTGCCATTGAATAGACATTTATCAAGCATTAAACCCTGTCAATGCAGCTTAGTGAGAATCTCATCACTTCAGCCACTGTGAAAACCAAGGAGTGGGATAACCTCAATGGAGAGATGTGCCTCACCACACTTATCATCTAATTCTGCCACACATTTTCCATCGCCCAGTTCACTCAGACTCCTGTAAAATTCCGCCCATTATGTTTTTCTATGCAGCCTCCCATTCCCATTCCCATTCCAGGTGAGGAAAAAATGCCACAGTCCCATCCCTAACACTAACTTGGAGGAAGAAGACTTGGCAAGCACAGGGTACATTCTCAAGTGTTGCTCCCTACCTGCGACTAGAATGGAGAAATCCACTTATGTGTGGTCAACTGGGAGATGCTACCCGAGTCTGATTTGAAATCTGAAAGGAGCTGGTGATGAAGAAATTCATCCTATGGTGATTTTCAGAAAGTTAAACACAGCATTTGTCCTTAAGGTATGCATCTGCAGATTTCCCTGGGGTTTTATAGTACTTTTTTATTTTGCTTTTACTTTTACGTTGAACCCTTCACACCTGCCCTGGTCAGGTTTGCTAGCTTTGGCCAGTATGACTGCCTCACTTGGGCAGGGTGAGTGGGCTGCGCAGTTTACAATCCTTACACAATTAGCAAAATACAATGGCAATATCTCACAAGACTAGTTACAAATTATACTTCTCATAAAGCTGGGTGATCAGAGTAAATTCTGCTTCTCTCTGGAGGCTGCCAGACCTACTGGGTCTCCCTAGCACTTTCTGTTTGTGTATCATATATAGAGTTGGGTTTATGAACAAATGTTTTTTTCCACTTTTGTCTAGCAATGGGGAATCCAAAGCACAACCGTCTTCTGCTGTTTCATGAATGACATTTATTCTTTCATTAAGATCAGTAGTGCAGACATTAACTGGTGGTGCACAATGTCTACCACCATTTGTGACTCTTCAGGTACTTATGTAGTCCAGGTCCAAAGGCAGCAAGATCTGCACAATGTTCAAGCTTGGACTGAACAGTGGCAAATAATAATTGTCATAGAAATACTAGGCAAAGACCATCTCTAAAAAGGGACAATCTAACTATCATCCTTTGACATTCAATGGTGTTACCATCGCTGAATCCTCCACTCAAGGATACTATTGCCCAAAAGTTGAACTGGGCTACCCATGTAAATACTATGGTTACAACAGCAACTCAAAGGCTAGGAATTCTGCAGGGAGTAACTCACCTTCTGACTCCCCAAAGCCTGTCAACCACCTATAAGAACACAAGTCAGGAGTGTATAGACTACTCCGCTTACCTGGATTATCGCAGCTCCAACAACACTCAGGAAGACTGATACCATTCAGGACAAAGCAGCTTGCTTAATTGGCACCACGTCCAAAAACATATAATCCTTCCACCACAGATACTCATTAGCAGCAGTGTGCACCATCTACAAGATGCACTGCAAAAATTCATCAAAGTTCCTTAGACAGCATTTTCCAAACCCATGGCCACTTCCAGCTAGAAGACAGGGACAGCAGATACATGTGAACATCACCACCTGCATATTCCCCTCCAATCGACTCACCGTCCTGACTTGGAAATATATTGCCGTTCTTTCAAATTCACTGGGTGAACAAACTGGAACTCTCTTTCCTAATCGCATTGTCAGTTTTCCTACATGGAGTGTTGTGGTTCAGGAAGGTTGCTTACCATCACGTTCTCAAGGAACTAGGAATGTGCAATAAATGCTGCCTCAGCCTACAAAGCTCACATCCCATGAGTAAATTAGAAAAAAATTGTATCCATGAAAGTAATTGCATCAGGCTGTGATGTTAAACAATATTCATGGAATGCTAATAAATGCAAAACAGGTTCTTGACTCCCACAGTTGGAAAAGCTTATGCACGTGAAACGTTTTGGGAAGTTGATGCCAAAAGTTTTTAATCCAACCTTAGGAATCGAAATTTTGCCTTCCCACCCAAATAAGGTTCCTCTCTTGTCTTTCTAAACGCTCCAGAAGCCCTAAATGGGCCCAGAAGGTTCTGCCCATTAATCAATTTAACCCACAGTATTTTGTGCTATAACGTGTTTTGTTTCATTCTTTCATAAGATTAGAGTGTCACTAGTAAGGTCAACATTTGTTGCCTATCCCTAATTGCCTTCGAAAAATGGTAATGAGTCCTAATGTTATAGTACCACAGTCCATTTGCTGCAGGTACACCAACAGTATTCAGCGATAACAAGAACTGCAGATGCTGGAGTCAGAGAGAGCACAGAATGGAGCTGGAGGAACACAGCAAGTCAGGCATCATCAGAGGAGAAGGAAAGTTGATGTTTTGAGTCGGGACCCTTTCCAAAACATCAATTTTCCTGGTCCTCTGATGCTGCTTGACCTGCTGTGTGCCTCCAGCTCATACTGTGTTGTCACCAACAGTACTGTTGGGAAAGGATTTCCTGGATTTTGATCTGGCAATAGTGAGATAACAGTGATATCGTTGCAAGCCAAGATAGTGTGTGGCTTGCAAAGGAAATTTCTGGCAGTGCTGTTCCCACATGTCTGCTACTCTTGTCCTTTTATGTTACAGAAGTTGTAGATTTGGAAAGTGCTGTTGAAATTGCTGCTGATACTATTGTGCACTGGTGGAGGCAGGGAATATTTAGGCTGGTGGAAGAGGTGCTGATTGTGTAGATTGCTTTGACCTGGATGGTGTTAAGTTTCTTGAGTGTTGGAGCTGTACCATCCAGGGAAGTAGAGTCTATTTCCACACATTTTTAAATGTACATTGTAAATGCTGAACAAGAGTCAGGAAGAGAGCCACTTGCCTTAGCATTCTCAGTTTCAGGCCTACATTTGCAGCTATATCAGTTACATGGCTGGTCCAGTTTAGTTTCTGGGAACCCCAGGATGTTGACTGTGAGGGATTCAGCAGTGACAACACAACTGAATGTCCAAGGGAGATGCTTAGATGTATAAAACAGCACAAATGCGTATAATTAGATGTGGCTTACATGCATCCCCTGCTAAGGTTGTACAGTTGACAGAATGGAAGGATAAAAGTATTGAAAACTGTTTATTTCCCAGAATGGATACCTTATGAAAAACACAAAAAAGCAAACAATAAACTAAGAGAAATTTCAGTTTATATTTACATTTGCCTTTGAGCAGATGAACAGGAGAATTACTTTGATAATTAAACTGGCTTCACTTAGTAATTGTGCTTTTTAAAATACTGAGAACATTTCAGAGTATATTCCATTTAGGGAGCAGAAACTACTGAACTACTCATAATTCAAGAGTCCAATACTTACAGGTGACCAGCAGTTTTTATGTCTAGGAAATAGTCTTAATTGCTGGCCTGTTAAATGTGCAGAGTCTATCCCTGCTACATGATCTGATGGAATTGGTATAACAGCCATAGAAAAAAAATCAGTTTTGATTGTATAGGAAATACATGGGAAGAAATAACCATCCGAGAGTACGGGATAAGACAAGGGAATGACGGACAGCTGATGAACCAAACAGCATTTATTCCAAATGCTAGAGGCCTGATAAATGGAGTAGATGTACTCCAGGCATAGATGGGAACATGGGTCTGGGATATCAAAGCTATAACAGAAACCTAAATGAGGGAGGGACAGAGCTAGCAGCTTGACGTTCCAAGATACAAATGTTATAGGAAGGACAGAAAAGGAGGCAAGAGGGTGAATAAGAGATAACAAAGTGTGGAGCTGGATGAACACAGCAGGCCAAGCAGCAGCTCAGGAGCACAAAAGCTGACGTTTCGGGCCTAGGCCCTTCATCAGAGATGGGAATGGGGAGAGGGAACTGGAATAAATAGGGAAAGAGGGGGAGGCGGACCGAAGATGGAGAGAAAACAAGATAGGTAGAGACGGCAGTATAGGTGAGGAGGTAGAGAAGGGATAGGTCAGTCCAGGGAAGATGGACAGATCAAGGAGGTGGGATGAGGTGGTAGGTAGGAAATGGAGGTGCGGCTTGAGGTGGGAGGAAGGGATGGGTGAGAGGAAGAACAAGTTAGGGTAGCAGAGACAGGCTGGGCTGGTTTTGGGATGCAGTGGGGGGAGGGGACAAGCTGGGCTGGTTAAGTGATGCAGTGGGGGGGAGGGGAAGAACTGGGCTGATTTTGGTATGCAGTGGGGGAAGGGGAGATTTTGAAGCTTGCGAAGTCCACAGAGATACCATTGGGCTGCAGGGTTCCCAAGCAGAATATGAGTTGCTGTTCTTGCAACTTTCGGGTGGCATCATTGTGGCACTGCAGGAGGCCCATGATGGACATGTCGTCTGAGGGATGGGAGGGGGAGCTGAAATGGTTCGCGACTGGGAGGTGCAGCTGTTTGTTGTGAACCGAGCGGAGGTGTTGTGCAAAACGGTCCCCAAGCCTCCGCTTGGTTTCCCCAATGTAGAGGATACCACACCGGGTACAATGGATACAATATACCACATTAGCAGTTGTGCAGGTGAACATCTGCTTGATATGAAAGGTCATTTTGGGGCCTGGGATAGGGGTGAGGGAGGAAGTGTGGGGGCAAGTGTAGCACTTCCTGCGGTTGCAGGGGAAGGTGCTGGGTGTGGTGGGGTTGGAGAGGAGTGTGGAGCGGACAAGGGAGTCGCAGAGAGAGTGGTCTCTCTGGAAGGCAGATAAGAGTGGGGATGGAAAAATAGCTTGGGTGGTGGGGTCGGATTGTAGATGGCGGAAGTGTCGGAGGATGATATGTTGTATCCGGAGGTTGGTGGGGTGGTGTGTGAGAACGAGGGGGATCCTCTTTGGGCGGTTGTGGCGGGGGCGGGGTGGGAGGGATGTGTTGCGGGAAATGCGGTCAAGGGCGTTCTCGACCACTGTGGGGGGAAAGTTGCGGTCCTTGAAGAACGTGGACATCTGGGATGTGCGGGAGTGGAATGCCTCATCGTGGGAGCAGATGCGGTGGACACAGAGGAATTGGGAATAGGGGTTGGAATTTTTGCAGGAGGGTGGGTGGGCGGAGGTGTATTCTAGGTAGCTGTGGGAGTCAGTGGGCTTGAAATGGACATCAGTTTCTAGCTGGTTACCTGAGATGGAGACTGACAGGTCCAGGAAGGTGAGGGATGTGTTGGCGATGGCCCAGGTGAACTTGAGGTTGGGTTGGAAGGTGTTGGTGAAGTGGATGAACTGTTCGAGCTCCTCTGGGGAGCAAGAGGCGGTGCCAATATGGCATTTTTGATTAGGGAAAACATCACGGCAGTACTTCCGGACGATATTCCTGAGGGATCATCCAGTGAAGTTATATGGGTGGAACTGAGAAATAAGAAGGGGTTGATCACTTTGATGGGATTGTACCATAGACCCCTCTATAGTCAGTGGGAAATTGAGGAGCAAGTGTGTAGAGAGATTGCAGTTAGCTGTAATTGTAGGGGAATTGTAAGGTTGTAATAGTAGGGGAATTTAACTTTCCAAACATAGACAGGGGCTGCCATAAGTGTTAAGGGTTTGGATGGGAAGGAGCTTGTTCAGTGTGTTCATCAAAACTTACTCAATCAATATGTAGATGGCCTTGTTACAGAAGGGGCAAAACTCTATCTCCACTTGGGAAATAAGACAGGGAAAGTTATTGAGGTGCTAATGGGGAGAAAACTTTGGGACCAGTGACCGTGATTCTATTAGTTTTAAAACAGTTATGAAGAAGGATTGGTCTGGTCCACAAGTTAAAGTTCCAAATTGAAGCATGGACAACTTTCATTGTATTAAACAGGAACTGTCAAAAGTTGGTTGGGAGAGGCTGTTTGCAGATAAAGAGATATATGGCAAGTAGGAGGCTTTCAAAAGCAAGATAACGAGAGTTCAGCATGTTCCTGTTAATGTGAACGGTGAGGCTGGCAGGAGTAGGGAACTCTGGATGACTGGACATATTGAAGGTCTTGTCAAGAAGAAGAAGGAAACATTGGTCAGGTATAGTCAGCTGGAATAAAGTGAATATCTTGAGGAGTATACGGGGTGTGGGAATACAGATAAGAAGAAGATCAGGAGGGCAAACAGGGCACATGAGATAGCTTTGGCAGTTAAAGTAAAAGAGAATCCAGAGAGATTCCACAAGCATATTAAGGGCAAAAGAGAAACTAGGGAGAGAATAGGGCCCTTAAAGATCAATGAGGTCATTTATGTGTTGAACCACAGGAGATAGGTAGGATCCTGAGTGAATATTTCTCATCAGCATTTACCTTGGAGAAAGAAATGGCAGCTCGGGATCTCACAAAAATAAATAGTGATGTCTCAAAAAGAGTTCACATTACAGAAGAGGAGGTGTTGAAGTCTCAAAAAGCATAAAGGTATATGAATCCCCTGGACTGGATCATGCGTATCCCAGGATATCGTGGAAAGCTAGGGAAGAAATTGTGAGGCCCTAGGGGAGATACTTATAACATCGACAGCCAGGGGTGAGGGTAGTTAAAGTTGCACCATTATTTTAAAAAGACTGCAAGGAAAAGCAAGGGAACTAAAACCGGTAACCCTAATGTCAGAGATGGGTACGTTGTGGGAGGGAATTCTGAGAGACAGGGCCTACATGCATTTGGAAAGGCAAGGGCTGATTAGGAATAGTTAGCATTGTATTGCAGGTGGGAAATCATATCTCACAAATTTGACTGAGGTTTTTGAAGAGGTGATCAAAACTACTGATGAAGGCAGAGCGGTAGGCATTGTCTTACATGGGCTTTAACAAAGCCTCTGACAAGGTTCCACCTGGCAGAATGGTCAGTTAGATTAGATCACATGGGATCCATGGAGATCTAGCCAATTAAATACAAAATTGGCTTGCCAGTCGCAGACAGAAGGTGGTGGCAGAGGATTATTGATTGGACTGGAGGTGTGTGACCAGCTGTGCGCTGAAAGAATTGCTGCTGAGGCCGCTGTTGTATTTGTATCATCAACAGCTATAGATGAGGCATTGGAAGACTGCAGGCTGGCTAAAGTTATGATATTATTTAAGAAAGGCAGAAAGGAAGAGCCATAGAACTATAAACCGGTAAGCCTGATGTCAGGGGTGGGTAAGTTGTTGGAGGAAATTCTGACTGACAGAACCCTCACGCATTTGGAAAGGCAAGGACCAATTAGGAATAATCAGCAGGGTTTTGTGTGTAGGAAATTGTTTCTCACAAATTTGATTGAATTTTTAGAAGAGGTGACCAAGAAAGTAGATGAAGGTAGATGTTGAGTGTATACACTTTACCAAGCCCTTCAACAAGGTTCTGCATGGTAGACTGGTTAGGAAGGTTAGAATATATTGGATCCGGGGGAACTAACCAGTTGGATACAAAATCGTCTTCGAGGTAGGAGAAAGAGGGTGGTGGTAGAAGGTTGTTCAGGCTGCAGGGTTATCTCATAAAGATTGGCATTGTGTCCATTGTTGTTTGTCATTTATATAAACAATTTGGATGAGAAGATAGACGGCATGGTGTGTACGTTTGTGAGGATGATACCAAAATTGTTGGTTCGGTGGACAGCGAATGTTACCAGCAAGTACAACAGGATCTTCATCAATTGACCCAGTGGGCCAAGGAATGGCAGATGGAGTTTAATTCAGATAAATGTGAGTTGTTGTATTTTGGTAAGACAAACCAGGATAGGACTTATACAGTTAATGGTAGAGCCTGGTAAGTGTTATTGAACAGAGAGACCTAGGGGGTGCAGGTACACAGTTCCTTGAAAGTGGCATCACAAGTAGACAGGGTGGTAAAGAAGGTATTTAGCACATTTGACTTCATAGATCAGAGCATTGAATAACGGAGTTGTGATGTAGTGTTACAGCTGCAAAAGACATTGATAAGGCCACGTTTGGAATACTGCATACAATTCTGGTCACCATGCCATAGGAAGGATGTTATTAAACCAGAAAGGGTACAAAAAGACTCTTTTATTTATTCATTCACAGGATGTAGGCATCACTGGCTAAGATATTACTGAGTCTGGAAGGTTTGACTGATAAAGAGAGGCTGGATAGGCTGGGACTTCTTTTTCTCTGAAGTGAAGGAAGGTGAAGGGTGACCTTATAGAGGATTGTAAAATCATGAGGATCATGGATAGGGTGAATAGCAAATGTATTTTCTGCAGGGTAGGGGAGTCCAAAACTAGAGGGCAGAGATTTAATGTGAGAAGTGACAGATTTAAAAGGGAGCCAAGGGGCAATGTTTTCCACTGCGGGAGTTGTGAGAGGATGTGGTACAGGCAGGTACAATTAAAACATTTAAAAGACATTTGGACAGGTACATGGATAGGAAAGGTTTGGAGGGATATGAGCCAAATGCAGGCAAATGGGACTAATTCAGTTTAAGAAACCTGGTCAGCATGGATGAGGTAGGGCTTAAGGGCCTGCTTCGTTGCTGTATGAATTTGTGACTTTACGACTCTAAAAGCCCAATCTGAAAAATTTTAGGATATTCATTATTGAATCTGATGAGCTCAATCGACGAGGCACCCCAAATTATTAATTTATACTTTGGAAAGATACCACAACCAATGAATATGAAGGCAGAAGCAGGACCAGCAACAAATCCAAGAGCAGCAGCAGACAGGCATGCAGGACAAGGAGCAATGAACTCAGGGAGAGGTGACAAACACAAATTCCCCTAGCGTGCGTGGGATCTGCAGGAAGACCAAAGTTTCCTGACTCCAACTCCATGAGCGAAGTGCAGTGCCAATATAGGCCCCATGGACACAGTGACAGAACTGTGCTGGATACTGAAGCAGAAACTGAAGGCTTCAGGGGTGGGAGGTCATCCCGTCCTGGTGGCTGAGAAGGTCACTGCGGTACTGAAAGTCTATGAGACTTGTTTCTCCCAGGAAATGATTGGAAATCTGTGTGTGATTTCTCAGTTGTGACAAATGCATCAGGTCAGTGAACAATGCCATCTGTGGAAGGTCACATAGGTTCATTTTGCTTCTCCAAGATGAGGTGAGTGCTGAAGCCAGGGCAGTTGGATTTGGTGATAGAGCTGCGTTTCCTGGAGGTGCAGTGTGCTATCAACTGCACACATGTAACACAGAGAGCTGTATCATAATTCCGTGTAATTCATCAACAGGAATGGATTCCATTCAATTAATGTGCAAGTAATCAATGGTCATAGAACATAGAACATAGAACATTACAGCACAGTACAGGCCCTTCGGCCCTCGATGTTGTGCCGCCTGTCATACCGACCTCAAGCCCATGTAACCTACACTATTCCATGTACGTCCATATGCTTATCCAATGACGACTTAAATGTACCTAAAGTTGGCGAATCTACTACTGTTGCAGGCAAAGTGTTCCATTCCCTTAGTACTCTCTGAGTAAAGAAACTATCTCTGACATCTGTCCTATATCTTTCACCCCTCAATTTAAAGCTATGCCCCCTCGTGCTCGCCGTCACATCCTAGGAAAAAGGCTGTCCCTATCCACCCTATCTAACCCTCTGATTATTTTATATGTTTCAATTAAGTCACCTCTCAACCTTCTTCTCTCTAATGAAAACAGCTTCAAGTCCCTCAACCTTTCCTCGTAAGACCTTCCCTCCATACCAGGCAACATCCTAGTAAATCTCCTCTGCACCCTTTCCGAAGCTTCCACATCCTTCTTATAATGCAGTGACCAGAACTGTACACAATACTCCAAGTGCGGCCGCACCAGAGTTTTGTACAGCTGCACAATAACCTCTTGGTTCCGGAACTCGATCCCTCTATTAATAAAAGCTAAAACACTGTATGCTTTCTGAACAACCCTGTCAACCTGGGTAGCAACTTTCAAGGATCTGTGTACATGGACACCAAGATCTCTCTGCTCATCTACACTGCTAAGAATCTTACCATTAGCCCTGTACTTTGCCTTCTGGTTATTCCTACCAAAGTGCATCACCTCACACTTGTCTGCATTAAACTCCATTTGCCACCTCTCAGCCCAGCTCTGCAGCTTATCTATGTCTCTCCGCAACCTACAGCATCCTTTGTCACTATCCACAACTCCACCGACCTTAGTGTCGTCTGCCAATTTACTAACCCATCCTTCTACGCCCTCATCTAGGTCATTTATAAAAATGACAAACAGCAGTGGACCCAACACCGACCCTTGCGGTACACCACTAGTAACTGGTCTCCAGAATGAACATTTCCCATCAACTACCACCCTCTGTCTTCTTTCAGCAAGCCAATTTCCGATCCAAACTGCTATATCTCCCACAATTCCATTCCTCCGCATTTTGTACAATAGCCTATTGTGGGGAACCTTATCGAATGCCTTGCTGAAATCCATTTACACCACATCAACCGATTTATTCTCACCTAGCTGTTTGGTCACCTTCTCAAAGAATTCAATAAGGTTTGTGAGGCACGACCTTCCCTTCACAAAACCGTGCTGACTATCCCTAATCAATTTATTCTTTTCTAGATGATTATAAATCCCATCCCCTATAACCTTTTCCAACACTTTACCAACATTGGTTCTGATTAAATGTTTCAAAGCAATTCACCTGTTCCAAACCACATGTTGATGGACTTTCCAAGGTATGAACTCTCCTGGATACCTTCATGGATACCAGCCTATGTGTTATCTTACTCAGTGTAGGTCTGGTAGGGATCTTCAACTGTCTCGGGTCTGCAAGCCAGCAGCAACTACAAGGTTTACTGGTCAGGATCCTAAAGAAAATTTTAACCACTTGGCTGAGGCTTGGCTTTGTTCTGGGGTTTTGCAGTGGGCTAACCTAGAGTTCCTTTGAAAAGAATATGTCCTAAGTGAGGCTATGCAATTAGCTTCACTCAAGCGGTGTTTCCCAAGCTCAGTCAGACTGGCAAGGGTGTCCACCTCCATTGGAAAACCCTGCAAATGATATGCTCCACTTGCTGCATTTTCTAATTATAAAGCCAACTGTAGTGCCTGTTTGAAGTCCACTTGGGCTTCATTGGTAGGCGTTTTTGCACAGTTACGTCATTAATCCCTTATATGAAATGGTTTCTAAGCATCTCGTTAGTGGTTAAACCAAAGTCACATGCTTCTGCCAGTCATCTTAACCTGGTTAAAAATCCTGACACGGATTCCCCGGTTCTCAAATTACTGAGTAAAAATGATAGCATGTCAGAATCAGAGGAAGCTTAGAGTTGTAATACTTCTTCACTATATCTATCAATTCATGAAAAGTTTTAGTATCTGATGCCTCTGGGAAATCAGGCTCCTAATAACAGAAAAGGCTGTGGCTCCACTGGCTGTTGGGAGAATTATTTGTTGCTTTTCATCTGCCATGATATTGTTTGCCTGCTAAAAATAATGCATTCTTTCCATATAACAGGCCCAGTCCTCGGAGGCAGGGTCAAATGAGTCAAACTTCCTAAGCAACGGCATGACGTAAGAAATGTTTACACCGACTCAAAGACAACTGTTTCTTCAGGGTTGTGCCTTACTCTCGCCATTGCTAAAATAACTCCACAGAGACCACCAAGTCATCTTTTATTTATACATGAACAGTCCTTGACTTTAATACTGCCTCTTCAACATCAGCTATCAGCTTGCCAGAATCTCTGAAACTCCTCTTTTTACCTTTTGGCCAAGGCTCCCTGATTGGAACAGATTCCTATTCAGGGAATTCATTCAGTGATATCCAGCTGGCTGACCTCATCACAATCACTACCGTTACATTAAACTTCCTGATTATCTGCTGCATCTGTGTGCTAGCTTTCTGTGATTCGTGCACACATAGGCTCAAGTGCCTTTGTGTTGTAGCTTTTTGAAGTTTTTCTCCATTTACGTAACACTGTTCTACCATTTCTCTTCCGAAATGAACAAATTCACATCATTCCATATTATACTCCATATGCTAACTTTTTGCCCATGTCCTTAATCTGTCAACATGTCTCTGTAAGCTGTTTATGTCCCTCTCACATTAGCTTTCCACCTATTTTTATGTCTGCAAATTTGGCTACAGTATATTTGTTTCCTTCCTCCAAGTCATTAATATATATTGTAAATATTTACAGTCCCAGCACTGATCTCTGTGGAACCTCACTGGTTACAGGGTGCCAAACTGAAAAGAACCCCTTACTCCCATCAGCTGTTTCCTAGCCCATTAACCGATTCTCGATCCATGCCAATATACTACCTCTGAAAACACAGGCAATTATCTAATGACTTAAGCATTTATGAGGAACCTTGGTGAATGCCTTCGGAAAGTCTAAATACAACATATCTACTGGCTCCCCACCAGCTATTTTGGCTCAGACTTCCTTGAAAAGCTCAAATAAGTTAGTCAAACACAATTTCCCTCTTGTTATGCCATGCTGATTCAGCTTGATTATATTATGGTTTTCCAAATGTGCTGCAGATGTAGACTGGAAAAGGAAACAAGGATGAATTAGTGTCAAATTACATCTGAATAATAAACAGAGAGGGAAGAAGAGTATAGATTGAGGGAGAGTGGACAGGAGCAAGAAAGGAAAAGTTTACAAAATTTTAATTTTAAATTTAAAAAGCTTCTTACAATGACTTATTACAGGAATGAAATTCTACTTTTTCAATTGTTCTTTTTCTGGTTTTCCAAGATTGAATGGCTATGCAGAAATTTCTTGAAACTCATCGAGAGATTGACACCAAGATCCCATTTTTACTAGACCAACAGTAAAGTAGAACCATTCAGAAATAGATGCTGATTTGTAATTCGTTACATGTCTCTTTCTTCCCACAGACTGCTGCAATTTTTTTAATGTAAGCATCATTTTGTTAGCATCTTCTTAATTCAATAGGCAATGTTCCTGCATCCAAATCTTAATTCAGTTTGGACTGGTAATGGTTCTGCTCTGAAGATTGCCAAAATGCTATGTGAAACAAGTTTGGACAATCTCAATTTAGTTTCAGTTGAACAGAAGACCAACATATCTCATACCGATGTGTTCGAACAAAGAACAAGAAAACAATAACAGCACACAATTTTATGACGTAAAAGCAAATCAAATGTGTTACACTGATAAAAAGGAAGATTGAAACAGATCGGGCAAAGTTAACAGTTTAGAACTGGATTGTTCACATTAAGCAACTGTGAACTTAATGTGGTCACCACCACAATGATTAACAAAGTCTTATCTCGTAACTGAAATGAAACTGTATCCTTACATAGGATTAATCAATGTGTAAACAAATTTTTATCTGTGGTACTTCTACAGATTGCATTTATCTACTAACACATCTACTTTCAAAATTAAATAACATATTTCAATGAATCACTAATTTTGAAAAAGTATCAATTGAGGTCATTTGCAGACTGTTAATGCTTCTTGGAAATACATGCCTGCTATCCAGTCAGTTGCAATGACTTGTACATTACTGAACACTCTCCTGTCCCTGGTGCATTTGAGGGTTCAGGAGTCTTACAAAGCTGATTTCTGAGGCACAAGGGTATTCACTAGGACAATGACCCATGACGCCATTGTGGAACCCTCTGACAGTTGCAAAATGCACATGTAATGCTGTCTTTCCCAAAAAAACAGACTGTAATGGGTCAAAGAATAATGCTGTTGAAGTTGCAATTCCACTACTTGTACAGTTGTGGAGGCCCTCCAGTATAAGCTGGACAGAGTGTGCTGCATTTTCCTGGTGTATTGTTCCCTGAATAATTGATGCAGGCAATGTTGCAATATCCTCAATGTAACTGGGAGAATGGGGCCAGTCTTCCAAGGAAGAGAATGAGGACATGGAGACGGGTTCGAGTAGGTTGTCATTCTTCATAATAGAGATCAGCTGTGATTGGAGCTCCAATACAGACAGAACCTCATTGACAAAAATTTACTGGAAATTACTGGAGAAACCTAGCAGGTCTCGAAGTATTTCTAGAGAAAAATCAGAGTTAATGCACCATGTCCAGTGACCGTTCTTCTCTTCTGACAAAGGGTCACTGGAAACAAAACAGTAATGCTGTTTTCTTTCAGCGATGCTGAGTTTCTCCGGTAGTTTCTGTTTTTGTTTGCTTCAAAGATGGCTTATGGGCAAGGGATACTGGTTGAATAGCAGATATCAACTGAGTGACAAATTGTTCTGAGAACAATATATATAATAATGTTGGGGCAAAAATTACGTGCAACAGATGCCAAAGTGGTAGGGTTGTTACTAACGAGGCGGGTTTGGTAAGATAGGATGAAAAATCTCGCTAGGCCTCATGGCATTAAACTCTTCAAAAAAACTTGATGTAACTCTGACCTGGCTATAAAATGGTCATTTTCAGCCCAGGAAAATTGACATAATAAATTTGTTCTAAATAAATGTGCAGTCTCTAGCTGGAAACTGCAGGAACCTAGGAGCTACTGTATGGTGGACAATATAGTAGGTATTGTTATGGCTGGGAAGACATTTTTATATTAAGGATTATGTAAAAAACTGCAAAGGATGGAACTTTTGGATATTTTACAGATTGAAAAGGATATCTTGGAAACAAAGTCAACAGTTTAATGTGTGTGAGAGGAGAGATAATGGGAACTGCAGATGCTGGAGAATCCAAGATAGCAAAGTGTGGGGCTGGATGAACACAGCAGGCCAAGCAGCATCTCAGGAGCACAAAAGCTGACGTTTCGGGCCTAGACCCTTCATCAGAAAAGGGAGATGGGGAGAGGATTCTGAAATAAATAGGGAGAGAGGGGGAGGTGTACTGAAGATGGTTAGAGGACACCACCCACACCCTCCACCTCCTCCAGAACTTCCAATTCCCCAGTTCCCAACACCTCATTTTCACCATGGACATCCAGTCCCTATACACCTGCATTCCCCATGCAGATGGTCTTAAGGCCCTCCGCTTCTTCCTGTCCCGCAGACCCGACCAGTCCCCCTCCACTGACACCCTCATCCGCCTAGCCGAACTCGTCCTCACCCTCAACAACTTCTCTTTCGATTTCTCCCACTTCCTACAGACGAAGAGGGTGACCATGAGTACCCGCATGGGCCCAAGCAATGCCTGCCTCTTTGTAGGTTATGTGGAACAGTCCCTCTTTTGCACCTACACTGGCCCATGATGCTATTGTGGACACCACCTCTTCCTCCATTACATTGATGACTGTATCGGCGCTGCCTCATGTCCCAAGAGGAGCTCGAACAGTTCATTCATTTCACCAACACCTTCCATCCCAACCTCAAGTTCACCTGGACCATCTCCAACACATTCCTTACCTTCGTGGACCTTTCTGTCTCCATCTCAGGCAGCCACCTACAAACCGATGTCCATTTCAAGCCCACCGACTCCCACAGCTACCTAGAATACCCCTCCTCCCACCCACCTTCATGCAAAAATTCCATCCCCTACTCCCAATTTCTTCGCCTCTGCCGCATCTACTCCCAGGATGAGGCATTCCACTCCCACACATCCCAGATGTCCTCGTTCTTCAAGGGCTGCAACATCCCCTCTGCAGTGGTCGAATGCCCTCGACCGTGTCTCCCGCATTTCCCGCACCTCTTCCCACACACCCCACCCTTGCAATAACTGCCAAAAGAGAATCCCCCTCGTCCTCACATACCACCCCACCAACCTCCGGATACAATGCATCATCCTCCGACAATTCCGCCATCTACAACCGACCCCACCACTAAAGACATTTTTCCAACCCCCACCCTTGTCTGCCTTCCAGAGAGACCACTCTCTCTGTGACTCCCTTGTCCACTCCACACTCCCCTCCAACCACACCACACCCGGCACTTTCCCCTGCAACCGCAGGAAGTGCTACACCTGCCCCCACACCACCTCCCTCACCCCCATCCCAGGCACCAAGATGACTTTCCACATCAAGCAGCTGTTTACCTGTACATCCGCCAAAGTGGTATACTGCATCCACTGTACAGGGTGTGGCTTCCTCTACATTGGGGAAACCAAGCGGAGGCTTGGGGACCGCCTTGCAGAACACCTACACTCGGTTCACAGTAAACAACTGTACCTCCCAGTCGTGAACCATTTCAACTCCCCCTCCCATTCCTTAGACGACATGTCCATCCTGGGCCTCCTGCAGTGCCATAATGATGCCACCCGTAGGTTGCAGGAACAGCAACGCATATTCCGCTTGGGAACCCTGCAGCCTAATTTCACAAGCTTCAAAATCTCCCCTCCCCGTACTGCATCCCAAAACCAGCTCAGCTCGTCCCCGCCTGCCTAACCTGTTCTTCCTCTCACCTATCCCTTCCTTCCACCTCAAGCCGCACCTCCATTTCCTATGTACTAACGTCATCCCGCGCCCTTGACCTGTCCGTCCTCTCCGGACTGACCTATCCCTTCCCTACCTCCCCACTCATACTCTCCTCTCGACCTATCTTCTTCTCTATCCATCTTCAGTCTGCCTCCCCCTCTCTCCCTATTTATTTCAGAATCCTCTCCCCATCTCCCTTTTCTGATGAAGGGTCTAGGCCCGAAACGTCAGCTTTTGTGCTCCTGAGATGCTGCTGGCCTGCTGTGTTCATCCAGCCCCATACTTTGCTATCTTAGTTTAATGTGTGTTATGGTTTACCTGCTGTTTACAAAAAAAATCAAGTGACTTTGACAAAGAGGCCTGCAAATCTTTGTAGATAGAGATTGGGATTATGACTTTTATTTGCTGGAGAAAGCTGGTTTTGAAAAGATTATGAACGTGTCTACGCTAACGAGTGCCTTGCAACACTTTCTGTTTTCCTGTTTAACACACCAAGTGGTTACTAAGGAAGAAACACGAGAAAATGTCAATGTTTCTCCCTCTTTATCTCAGCCGACATCCAAAGAACTGGATAAAGTTTCCAAATATCAGTATTCCTTAACAACCAATAAATCTTCAGAAACAGATCTGTGACCATTTTCCAAAGACTCAATCCACCTTGATCTTCAATGCAAACTGAAATCTTCCATCAGTCTACGGCTGTCAGCAATTCAATTTCAATGACAAAGAATGCAGCGACCAGTGAGGAGTTGAAAAGTTACATTCTTTGTTTTCAGACCCTTAGCAAACAGGGGTGTTTTTACTTTTGAAAAACAACAATCTCTGCAGAGGCTGCTGTCTTAATGTGCTGTTTGTGTGTGGTCGGGATTAAGGGGATATATTTATATATTTTATTTTTATTCTGCATAATAATTTAGAAATTAACTAGTGTTTACTTGTATTAATGATATGTTTTGTGTAACAATAAATGGATTTGTTTGAGTTCATTAAAATTGCTTTTATTCTGCATATGGCTACAAAATTCAGATTGACTGGCCATTTTGTGATTGAATCAACACATTTATACAAATGGTATGACTAGTGAAGTAGTGGGTAATTTAATACCGAAAAACATATTTCATAAAGGTTTTCATTTAAGTCTTATCACATGTCAAAACGTCTTAAATTCCATGATATACTTGAGGTGCAGAAGCGATATTAGACACAAAGATGCAGTTGTTTAGCTGTGACCTTAGCAGTCCACATAAAGAATGTTTATCATGAAGGCTTTCTGCACATAGAAGTGTGTCAGTTTTCTTTGGAAAGGATTTATTGTTTATTATTTGTTTGTTGTCTCGTGCTGACTTAAATACTGTGGTTTCTGGGAAATTGATGTTTTCCTTGTCTGTTGTGGCTTTGGGTTTAAAACAGTGGTGATTATTGGGATGTTGATGAATTTTTCTAATCCTGCTTTCATGAGAGTCTAAATATCCCAAGTATCATCAGAAATATAAAAGGCAGTGTAACTATGATGTGCTCCACTACCTAATAATAAGAGTTCATGAGACTGAGAAAGGTGCACCTGAAAGCCAGGAGGTAGTCCCCAAAAACCAGAAACAGAAATATCAGCAGGAGCCCTAAAAAGGAAAAAAAAACATTTTGAACTCTGAGACAACAAAATGTGAGGCTGGATGAACACAGCAGGCCAAGCAGCATCTCAGGAGCACAAAAGCTGACGTTTCGGGCCTAGACCCTTCATCAGAGAGGGGGATGGGGTGAGGGTTCTGGAATAAATAGGGAGAGAGGGGGAGGCGGACCGAAGATGGAGAGAAAAGAAGATAGGTGGAGAGAGTATAGGTGGGGAGGTAGGGAGGGGATAGGTCAGTCCAGGGAAGACGGACAGGTCAAGGAGGTGGGATGAGGAGGTAGGTAGATGGGGGTGCGGCTTGGGGTGGGAGGAAAGGATGGGTGAGAGGAAGAACAGGTGAGGGAGGCGGAGACAGGTTGGACTGGTTTTGGGATGCAGTGGGTGGAGTGGAGGAGCTGGGCTGGTTGTGTGGTGCAGTGGGGGGAGGGGACGAACTGGGCTGGTTTAGGGATGCAGTTGGGGAAGGGGAGATTTTGAAACTGGTGAAGTCCACATTGACACCATTAGGCTGCAGGGTTCCCAGGCGGAATATGAGTTGCTGTTCCTGCAACCTTCGGGTGGCATCATTGTGGCACTGCAGGAGGCCCATGATGGACATGTAATCTAAAGAATGGGAGGGGGAGTGGAAATGGTTTGCGACTGGGAGGTGCAGTAGTTTGTTGCGAGCTGAGTGGAGGTGTTCTGCAAAGCGGACTCAAAGCCTCCGCTTGGTTTCCCCAATGTAGAGGAAGCCACACCGGGTACAGTGGATGCAGTATACCACATTGGCAGATGTGCAGGTGAACCTCTGCTTAATGTGGAATGTCATCTTGGGGCCTGGGATGGGGGTAAGGGGGGAGGTGTGGGGGCAAGTGTAGCATTTCCTGCGGTTGCAGGGGAAGGTGCCGGGTGTGGTGGGGTTGGAGGGCAGTGTGGAGCGAACAAGGGAGTCACGGAGAGAGTGGTCTCTCCGGAAAGCAGACAGGGGTGGGGATGGAAAAATGTCTTGGGTGGTGGGGTCGGATTGTAAATGGCGGAAGTGTCGGAGGATGATGCGTTGTATCCGGAGGTTGGTGGGGTGGTGTGTGAGAACGAGGGGGATCCTCTTGGGGCGGTTGTGGCGGGGGCGGGGTGTGAGAGACGTGTTGCGGGAAATACGGGAGACGCGGTCGAGGGCGTTCTCGATCACTGTGGGGGGAAAGTTACGGTCCTTGAAGAATTTGGACATCTGGGATGTGCGGGAGTGGAGTGTCTTGTCGTGGGAGCAGATGCGGCGGAGGCGGAGGAATTGGGAATAGCGGATGGAATTTTTGCAGGAGGGTGGGTGGGAGGAGGTGTATTCTAGGTAGCTGTGGGAGTCGGTGGGCTTGAAATGGACATCAGTTCCAAGCTGGTTGCCTGAGATGGAGACTGAGAGGTCCAGGAAGGTGAGGGATGTGCTGGAGATGGCCCAGGTGAACTGAAGGTTGGGGTGGAAGGTGTTGGTGAAGTGGATGAACTGTTCGAGCTCCTCTGGGGAGCAAGAGGCGGCGCCGATACAGTCATCAATGTACCGGAGGAAGAGGTGGGGTTTGGGGCCTGTGTAGGTGCGGAAGAGGGACTGTTCCACGTAACCTACAAAGAGGCAGGCATATCTGGGGCCCATGCAGGTGCCCATGGCCACCCCCTTAGTCTGTAGGAAGTGGGAGGAGTCAAAAGGGAAGTTGTTGAGGGTGAGGACGAGTTCGGCTAGGCGGATGAGGGTGTCGGTGGAGGGGGACTGGTCGGGCCTGCGGGACAGGAAGAAGCGGAGGGCCTTGAGGCCATCTGCATGCGGAATGCAGGTCTATAGGGACTGGACGTCCATGGTGTAGATGAGGTGTTGGGGGCCAGGGAATTGGAAGTCCTGGAGGAGGTGGAGGGCGTGGGTGGTGTCATGGACGTAGGTGGGGAGTTCTTGGACCAAGGGGGAGAAAATGGAGTCCAGATAGGTGGAGATGAGTTCGGTGGGGCAGGAGCAGGCTGAGACAATGGGTCGACCGGGGCAGGCAGGTTTGTGGATTTTGGGAAGGAGATAGAAACGGGCCGTGCGGGGTTGGGGAACAATGAGGTTGGAGGCTGTGGGTGGGAGGTCCCCTGAGGTGATGAGGTCGTGAATGGTGTTGGAGATGATGGTTTGGTGCTCGGGTGTGGGGTCACGATCGAGGGGGCGGTAGGAGGTGGTGTCGGAGAGTTGGCGTCTGGCCTCGGCGATGTAGAGGTCAGTGCGCCATACTACCACTGCGCCACCCTTGTCTGCCGCCCACCCCGACACTCCCACCGCCGACGGAATCCCGCCCACGGCCGACGCCGACGGAACCCCGCCCACGGCCGACGACCTCATCGCTCCGCCCACAACCTCCACAGCCGGCAACCCCAGAAAAGACAGCCACACTGAACCCTGCCGCATCTTCACCATCCCCCCAGACCTCCCACTGACTGAGGACGAACGGTCAGTCCTCAGTAAGGGGCTCACCTTTGTCCCCCTACAACCACACATCAACGAATACCAGTCACGATTGGACATAGAGCAGTTTTTCCGCCGCCTTCACCTCCATGCCTACTTCTTCAACCGGGAACCTAACCCTCCCTCCACTGACCCCTTCACCCGCTTCCAACACAAGTCCTCCTCCTGGACACCACCCCCAGACCTCCTACCCTCCCTCGACCTCTTCATCTCTAACTGCCGTCGAGACATTAACCGCCTCAACCTCTCCACCCCTCTCACCCACTCCAACCTCTCCCCTGCAGAACGGGCACCCCTCCGCTCCAACCCCAACCTCACCATCAAACCCGCAGACAAGGGTGGCGCAGTGGTAGTATGGCGCACTGACCTCTACATCGCCGAGGCCAGACGCCAACTCTCCGACACCACCTCCTACCGCCCCCTCGATCATGACCCCACACCCGAGCACCAAACCATCATCTCCAACACCATTCATGGCCTCATCACCTCAGGGGACCTCCCACCCACAGCCTCCAACCTCACTGTTCCCCAACACCGCACGGCCCGTTTCTATCTCCTTCCCAAAATCCACAAACCTGCCTGCCCCGGTCGACCCATCGTCTCAGCCTGCTCCTGCCCCACCGAACTCATCTCCACCTATCTGGACTATATTTTCTCCCCCTTGGTCCAGGAACTCCCCACCTACGTCCGTGACACCACCCACGCCCTCCACCTCCTCCAGGACTTCAAATTCCTTGGCCCCCAACACCTCATCTTCACCATGGGCGTCCAGTCCCTATAGACCTGCATTCCGCATGCAGATGGCCTCAAGGCCCTCCGCTTCTTCCTGTCCCGCAGGCCCGACCAGTCCCCCTCCACCGACACCCTCATCCGCCTAGCCGAACTCGTCCTCACCCTCAACAACTTCCCTTTTGACTCCTCCCACTTCATACAGACTAAGGGGGTGGCCATGGGCACCCGCATGGGCCCCAGCTATGCCTGCCTCTTTGTAGGTTACGTGGAACAGTCCCTCTTCCGCACCTACACAGGCCCCAAACCCCACCTCTTCCTCCGGTACATTGATGACTGTATCGGCGCCGCCTCTTGCTCCCCAGAGGAGCTCGAACAGTTCATCCACTTCACCAACACCTTCCACCCCAACCTTCAGTTCACCTGGGCCATCTCCAGCACATCCCTCACCTTCCTGGACCTCTCAGTCTCCATCTCAGGCAACCAGCTTGTAACTGATGTCCATTTCAAGCCCACCGACTCCCACAGCTACCTAGAATACACCTCCTCCCACCCACCCTCCTGCAAAAATTCCATCCGCTATTCCCAATTCCTCCGCCTCCGCTGCATCTGCTCCCACGACAAGACATTCCACTCCCGCACATCCCAGATGTCCAAATTCTTCAAGGACCGCAACTTTCCCCCCACAGTGATATAGAACGCCCTCGACCGCGTCTCCCGTATTTCCCGCAACACGTCTCTCACACCCCGCCCCCACCACAACTGCCCCAAGAGGATCCCCCTCGTTCTCACACACCACCCCACCGACCTCGGATACAACGCATCATCCTCCGACACTTCCGCCATCTACAATCCGACCCCACCACCCAAGACATTTTTCCATCCCCACCCCTGTCTGCTTTCCAGAGAGACCACTCTCTCCGTGACTCCCTTGTTCGCTCCACACTGCCCTCCAACCCCACCACACCCGGCACCTTCCCCTGCAACCGCAGGAAATGCTACACTTGCCCCCACACCTCCCCCCTTACCTCCATCCCAGGCCACAAGATGACATTCCACATTCAGCAGAGGTTCACCTGCACATCTGCCAATGTGGTATACTGCATCCACTGTACCCGGTGTGGCTTCCTCTACATTGGGGAAACCAAGCGGAGGCTTGGAGACCACTTTGCAGAACACCTCCGCTCAGTTCGCAACAAACTACTGCACCTCCCAGTCACAAACCATTTCCACTCCCCCTCCCATTCTTTAGATGGCATGTCCATCATGGGCCTCCTGCAGTGCCACAATGATGCCACCCGAAGGTTGCAGGAACAGCAACTCATATTCCGCCTGGGAACCCTGCAGCCTAATGGTATCAATGTGGACTTCACCAGTTTCAAAATCTCCCCTTCCCCAACAGCATCCCTAAACCAGCCCAGTTCGTCCCCTCCCCCCACTGCACCACACAACCAGCCCAGCTCCTCCACTCCACCCACTGCATCCCAAAACCAGTCCAACCTGTCTCCGCCTCCCTAACCTGTTCTTCCTCTCACCCATCCCTTCCTCCCACCCCAAGCCGCACCCCCATCTACCTACTAACCTCATCCCACCTCCTTGACCTGTCCGTCTTCCCTGGACTGACCTATCCCCTCCCTACCTCCCCACCTATACTCTCTCCACCTATCTTCTTTTCTCTCCATCTTCGGTCCGCTTCCCCCTCTCTCCCTATTTATTCTAGAACCCTCACCCCATCCCCCTCTCTGATGAAGGGTCTAGGCCCGAAACGTCAGCTTTTGTGCTCCTGAGATGCTGCTTGGCCTGCTGTGTTCATCCAGCCTCACATTTTGTTGTCTTGGATTCTCCAGCATCTGCAGTTCCCATTATCTCTGATACTATTTTGAACTCTGATTCAGCTCATACAAAACTATGCTGCTCATATCCCATATTGCAGTAATTCCTGATCATCCAAAACACTTGACTTCACCAACCTATACTGGCTTCCATTCCCCCAGTGCTGTAAATTTAGGATTGTGATTTTCCCAAAGGCATTTCAGTCAACTAATGGTCAGAATGAAGGTCTATCATCCAATTAAAGACAGCCAGCAAAGTGGTAATTAGAGACCTTACAGCTTGAAAGTTCAGTCAGCAGTAATGGTAGATTAGTCATGTCAAGGGTACCTCATCAAGGGCACCTCCTTGATACTCCCCCTCCAACTTTTTGAAACTCATTAATCAAGAAATAGGTTTAATGGATAGGTCACGAGTGATTGGCAGAAAGTAGCGCATTTTTCAGAAAGTGTAAAAGCTAATAGGATTTGTTATAGGCTGTTGTTTCATTCTAAAGCATTTGGAATAATCCAGCAGGTTACCTCTAAAAACAAATAATACTATGTTTTAATCAATCAAGTATAAACTCAAATTGAAATTTTTGTTACTCATGCCTTTTCAGTCAAAAGGAAAGCATGTTAGGTTTCATTTTAAAGCTCTGATTTTCTGAATCTGGTACAAATTGCATGGTTCACTGATGTAGAAAATTGGGATATATTTAGATTCATAGAATGATGCAGATGGACAAATCTTCAATGCAACATTTGCTCTTTAAAGAAATTGCACCATCATGACTAATTAGTGATCATTAACTTTTTATTTCCCCATGGAAGGTAGTTTTCCTTTGAATAGTTTTTTCAGCTTCTGACAAGACATGATGGAAGATAAAATGTCTCCATGATTAATATCTAAACTGTTTACCATAACTATTAGCAGCAGAGACCGATAGATGATGGCTAGACCGTCCCTGCAATTGTATTAAAAATTAATAGCAAACATTATAAAGTAAAAAACCATACATCACCTAAAACACTTATCCAAATCAGCTCTTAACTCTTACAAACTTACTCACTTATTGATCGGGGTTAGATGAAAACTTACCATGAATATCTGCCAACTTTTGCCCCATCCCATCATAGTAAATCCTTCCACCTTGTGCTGTTGGAAAAAAATAGGTCATGAGCGAACTGGGAGGTGAGCAATAGGAATATGAACCAAGCGGCATGTCCTTGAGGACTTCATGAGGTTTCCAGCAAAATTCTCGAAACCTAGGGTGGTCCATGACTTTCTTCTCAATATCGTGAATTGTCAGCAAACGTTCTTTTGTGAAGATATTCCTTTCATCATCACCTCTTGCTAGAAATACAAGCTCCATCCTCCATAGTGCATGTGTCTGAGTATCTCCATTAATGTAAGTGTTTGGATAGCTCATGTGTGTCACTGCTCTTGTTTTCCGCATTTTGTATCTGTCTTGGCTCTTCTTAGTCGCAGGTTGTGAGAACAAGTCTCTTTTGCTCAACTGAATTCCATCAGGCCCTTGGGCTTCACCTGATTTGTAAATAGTTTTGCCATGGGAGGCATCGACTAGCTGAGAAGAATTATTGTGCAGTTTTTGCAGCTCTTCGATGATGAGTTTCTCTAAGGTGGCAGATGTGTACTCGGCCAAATCACGTCTGTTCCTGCCCCAGGACCCAAACTGTGATTTTAAAGCAAGGGTCAGTGCATCAAAGCGCAGTGAGGATATATGGTTACGAATCTCAAAGGCATTGTAGGATATATCAATATCAAGGGCAGAACAACGTAAAAGCATAACAACAGTCAGAATTGTTGGGATTATGCAACCTATTACTAATATTAAGGCAGTGCAATATGGGTTAGTAAATATCCACCCAATGATTCCCCAAAAACCTTTAACTTGCAAATCATAGAATAATCTTTTAAAGTTACAGTGACATTTCTTGCACAGGCTTTGACCTCTATAAGAGTTTACCAACACGTTGTCTTCTTCTTCCTCGAGCCACAGATGCTGCACCAAAGGGTCATCATCACATTCCATTTTAGTTTTGCTCTGATGATTGATGTTAGTTGTTGGGGGGTCGGGGGGGGAAGGTCCTCAAGCAAAACTGGAAATTTGATGCTGGAGTCTCCTGTTCTTCAGTTTGTCCTCCAAATGAATTGCCTAATTACAACATCTACAATAGAAAATACAATATAATAAAGTGTATAACTTGCAAAAAATGGTATACAGCCAACCTAAGCATTAAGAGAATTTGGCATATAATTTAAGCACAGTGTAAAATGATTTCTATTAATCAAATCCTAGAGTGACCTTTCCAGATTCCTGGTATAGTTAAAATCTGATAGACATGGCTGGTGTTGGTTAAACTTGAGGGTCACCGTGCCTCTGGCGAGAGAACAGGTTGAGAAGTAGAGTCCTTCGTGATAACATCAGTTAATGCAGGACTACACTGTTGACATCTCTCTGTAATGTAAACCCAGCCATTCAGCCAACACGGCTAACTGACCCCACTATTATAAGTTGAAATAAAACATCCTCATCTTTCTTGTGACAATGCTTTGCTGTCAGATTGAAAAATGTACAAGTGGAAAATCTTCTACACCAAGATATTAGAATCCATTTTATGTGCAAATACATGATAGCATGTGGTCAATTTTCTTTCATTGTACGGGCTACTTGCATTAATTATTTAGAAGAAAATATGCAGTTTTCTTAATTAAAACTTTACAGCAGCTTAAGATGTAAAGCTAATGAGATGTAGGTGGACAAATGAAGGAGAGCTGCATTAGTGTAGGGATTGGGATCAACTGGACAAACAATAGCCATAACAGAGTCACAGTCTTCAGCTCCAGACATCTCTAGCACCACCTGATTGTCAATAGCATTTGTTCCAGATCACTGTAACAAATCAAAGGACTACAAAATTCTGATTCCTGACTATTTAAGGCTATCAAGCCTTCTATTAAAGTATTGGGTTTGTCTGCAAACCTTGAACAGCTAAGGACAGCAGCTTCTACATAGAATGACTTTCCCATAGTTCATGGATGCATAACACACAGGACAACTTGCTAAAGTCGAGGTAGGTGAATCACGAAAAATCTGTGGTTTTGGGATAGTTAGTTATGTACCAGTCCTAATTCCTGATGTGTGCTAGATGAACTGATTTCAATTGGGGTTTAGTTTATAAGGACACAATTCTTTCTCTGGTTGATACCCTCTCATTTGAAATTAAAGAATGGTAGCCAGCATATTGGATGGCATAATGCCTGCCAATGGCCAGGATGGAATACTTCACGTGATCATCTGCTTCGCAGCTACACAACAAGACCTGGTGAACCATGAGTAGAGATCACCTCACATGCAGCAAGCCAGATGTGGGATCTAAGAATCTGAACCTTAATCCCAGCTTTATTGAAATTGCACTCTAGACACAGCTTGATAGGGTACTGGAGAGAGGATTAGTCCTCTTCCCAACAAACTGAATAAGAAAGCCATTCTATCACTGTTGGCCAGCTTAGGTAGAGATCACAGCCGAGACTATTGCTATACCCACATGAAAACTGGATGGGCAATATTGCCACCAAAGGCCAATGATCTCATGATCTCTGCAAGGTTTAGATGTATCATCTGCTTTTTGCAAACTTGCATTCACAAGACCATCACTCACTCTGACTCTGTCAGGGCACTCACGTCTCATCCAGGGTCATTCATTTTGATATCACATCTAGTCTTGTTTGCAATCGCTCCCTCTCAGCAGGATTCATCACATTCTGCTACTAACATTTATCATTGGTGCCTACTCTTCTCGAAGTCAACTTTAATTCTATTACCATTCCCTTTGCCTTTTGCTCTGGGCACAACTACCAGCTGTTCTGCTTGCTTCTCCCTACTTTTATCAATAGCAAAATAAATATCACGCTTCCAGTTCCTTTCAGTTCTGCAGAAGTCATAGCAGATTTGAAAATTTGGTTGGAATCTTATATAGGCTATGTGGTGGGGGGGGGGGGGGGGGGGGGAATAGAAGGATTGGGTGCAATGTCAGTCACAACACTGATTTCATCTCACAATGTCCCTCCTTTGCTCAAGCGGCATGGTGAGATTCAAGCCAGAGGGAGGCAAGTTCCCAACAGACGCGCTTTATTGCTTGCCACAGGTTGTGATTTTACCAAACTTAGTATACACACTAGCTTTTGGGAAAACTTGGCATAGAAATAAGAGCAAATTCTTGGCTGGTTCAACTTGCCATTTGATCCAGGAATCCATGTTGGTTATGGATAAACTGGAGAATAGAGCACAATCCACCAGCATCAGCCACACATACCTTCCTACTTGTACATTGACCCTCCACTTTCAGGGAAGCATCACCACCATCCTGGCATACTCCAATGCACTGATTTACTCCTCTAATCACAATACCACATGTTAACTCTGTCTTTCTCTCTCCACATATGCTGCCTGATCTGACTGTCTCCAAAACATTCTATTTTTATTTCATCTCATCAAGCATAATAGGCTGTAAGCCTTAATGTCATGTGCACCATGTCTATTTGAGGATTCACACCCATTTCATCCACTCATATAACTAACCTTTACTGTCCTCAGTGTTTCTTACTCACTTACTGGGGATGCCTCATCATTTCATATGGTTGGTTAGCTGATTGATTTATTGTCACACGTACTGATGTACAGTGAAAAGCTTTGTTACTGAGCAGTACAGGCAGATCATAGTAAGCAAGGATGTACAGATCAAAAAGACTTAGACAGAGGCGTACAGGTTACATTGTACAAGGTGTGCGCTAGGCGAGATCAACATTAGCAAAATCAGCATTATTTGAGGCTAGAGAGTCGATACATCTGTTCTAATGATGGCCTGAAAGAAACTATTCCTGAGCCTGCTCGTGCATATGTTCAGGTTTCTGTATCTCTGCCTGATGGAAGAACTTGACGGAAATCATTACCGGGGTTACGCTAGATTACAAACTGCTCCTGCATTCATTCACATCATAGTTGATCTTTCTCTTTATTTCATTTCCAGAAAAAAACAGCAGGCTCCTTGCCCCTGTTGATAAACGAATCAAAGAAATCACCAGGGAAGACTGAGCATGCTTATTCGGTGACAGGGAGATGCCAATTCTATAATCAACATTTTGCTCTGCTTTTCTGCAATATGTCAACTCTTCGTTCTGCAAAAGCTTTTTATTTCCATCTTCACAAACCAAATCCCTCTTTTATTTGCAGGCACCACCAGCACCCAGGTAACCTCAGAAAAAGGCCCTTCTCTGCACGACTTCTGAGGAGGAAGTGTATGAACCCTCAGAGGATTCAAAGACACAGCATTCACCTGAACCCTCCACTTAGCACAAGACAATATCCTGACACCAAAGTACTGTGGGTATTTTCATTTATTATTTAATGCTTTTAAAAAGTGGCTTATACAGCGAAAAAAAAACATCTGGGGGTGTAAATTAAACCTCTAATTAAACATTGTGGGAATGTCATGCATACATATGTGAAACTTCAACCAATCCACCTGAGGGGGTTGGGAGGCTAAGAGACAGAAAAAGACTGAGATCTCTTGTTACTATAAAGATAAGTAAAAGCTGATACCTTCTGCTCAACAGCAAGTCTCTGAATCATGGGTTACACCCAAACTACAGACATATTTTGCATTGAGTTCTGAGGAAAGGTCACTCAACTCGAAAGATTAACTCTGATGTCTCTCCACAGATGCTGCCAGATCTGCTGCACTTGTCCAGCTATTTCTGTTTTTTTTTTCTGTTTTATAGCATCTGCAGTTCTTTTGGTTTTTATTCAGGACAACAAAAGGTTCAGCTTTCAGCATGAACACTGGAATTTATTACAGTGAAGTCAGAACTACAGAATCTCAACCAATCTGCAAAACTAAGGATCATGAAACTGATTTGTTGAACTATCCCGTCAATGCTACTGGTAACTTTCACTGCGACTGCTGCAAAATTATACTGTTCACTCTTTGTGGACAATTCAAACACTGGATGTGAGTTTGCTCGCTGAGCTGGAAGGTTAGTTTTCAGACGTTTCGTCATCATTCTAGGTAACATCATCAGTGAGCCTCCGACGAAGCGGATAAATAGAAAGCGGGACATAACACCAGCGCTTTGTTGGAGGCTCACTGATGATGTTACCTAGAATGGTGACGAAATGTCTGAAAACTAACCTTCCAGCTCAGCGAGCAAACTCACATCCAGAACCTCAACCTGAGCTACAAATCTTCTCAAAACTTGCTAATTCAAACACTAATCTGTATATCTGCTTCTTAAAAAACTTTTAGCTTTTGGGCTTGTTTTTAATGAGTATACACGTGTTGTTACTCATTCTTTAGGGTTTAGTAATTAATAAACTCATGCCTTGTTAAATCAAGAAGACCTGGCTGAATTGGCCCTTTTTAAAACATAGGTTTGTTCGGCTTAGGAGAAAGTTATCTACCAAAGGATAGGAATCATTTTTAAATTAACCTTGTGGTAGCTGTCCAGGGAGGACAGGTGAACAAAGATGGGGAGCCAGTGCATCCAACCACACCAGGGAACTGAACACTATGGTCTATCCTGTCTGGAACCATAACCTATTGCGGAACATTGCTTGGGATCTGGGCATAACAACAATCACCTCAGGTACTCAACATTGATTAAACCCAAGAACACAATCTGCAGAACACATTACTGATACTCCTGCACAGCTGGTCGAGAAAGAAACACCTCTGTCATTCAAAGGACAACCAGAGACTCTGCACTTGCCGAACTCCTTACCAAAGCCATTAACACAGCTCATGAATGGACAGGACTGGCAACTTAACATTCCTGGGTAAAGATGCTGAAAGAAGGACAGAAAGGGAAGCAAGGGAGCAGGGTGAGTGGTGTTTTTAGATAGAGATAACATTACAGCTGTACTTCGGAAGAATATTCCTGGGAGATTATCCAGTGAAGTTATATGGGTGGAACAGAGAAATAAGAAAAGGGTGTTCACCTTGTTTGGATTGTATTATAGCCCTTTCAACAATCTGTGGGAAATTGAGAAGCAAATATGTAAAGAGGTCTCAGATATCTGTAAGAATAATAGGGTTGTAATGGTAGGGGCTTTTAACTTTTCAAACATAGACTGGGACTGTCACAGTGTTAAGGGCTTGGATGGACAGGAAATTATTAAGTGTATACAAGGAAACTTTCTTATTCATTATGTGGATGCATCGACTACAGAAGTAGCAAATCGTGATCTTCTGTTGGGAAATAAGGCAGGGCAAGTGACCGAGGCGTAGGTGGGGAAGCACTTTGGGGCAAGTGATCACAATTCCATTAGATTTTAAAATAGTTATGGAAAAGGATAGAACTTATCAAAAGGCTAAAGTTCTAAATTGGAGTAAGGCGAATTTTGATGGTATTAGATAGGAACTTTCTGAAGTTGATTGGGGGACGCTATTCACAGGGAACGAGATGGTTTTGGGATGGGAAGTGGGAGGCCTTAAAATGAGATATAATAGTTCAGTTATAATATCTTCTTGTTTGTGTAAAGGGAACACCCGGTGACTGGAGTATTTGAGGCTCTGGTCAAGAAGAAGAAGGATACATATGTCAAGAACAGACAACTGGTATCGAGTGAATCCCTAAAGGAGTATAAGGGCTGCAGGAGTATACTTAAAAGGGAAATCTGGAGGGCAAACAGGGGACATGAGGTAGCTTTGGCAAATAGAGTGACGGAGAATCCAAAGAGATCCTGTAAGTGCAATAAGGCCAAAACAGTAATTAGACAGAGAATAGGGAACTTGAAAGATAGACACAGGAGATGGGTCAGATCATAAACAAATATCTTGTGTCAGTATTGACTTGAAGAAAGAAATGGAAGTTAGGGAACTTTGGGAAATAAACTGTGATTACTTAAAAGGAGTTCATATTACAGAAGAGGTGGTACTGGGGGCCTTAAAAAGCATACAGGCAGATAAATCCCTGGGACCTGAGCGAGTGTTTCCCAAAACTTTGTGGCAGACTAGGGAAGAGATTGCTTGGCCCCTTGCTGACATACTTGTGGCATGCTGCCATGAGTGAAGTGCTGGAAGACTGGATGTTGGCGATCGTGGTGCCATTATTTCAGAAAGGCTGTAAGGAAAATGATAAGGGCCTATAGACTGATGAGCCTTACACCAGTGGTGGGTAAGTTGTTAGAAGGGTTTCTGAGCGACAGGATTTACATGCATTTGGAAAGGCAAAGGCTGATTAGGGGTAGTCAACAATGGCATTGTGCATCAGAAAACGCATCTCACTAATTTGATTGAGTTTTATGAAAAGGTGATAAAGAAGACTGATGAAGACAGAGTGGTACACTTTGTCTATATTGACTTCAGGAAAGCAATTTGTCAAGATTCCGAATGATATGACTAGTTAGTAAGGTTGTATCACGTGGGATCCAGGACAGCTAGCCAATTAGATACAACATTGGCTTGACAGTAGATAGTTGGAAATTTTGTAGGAGGAATATCTTGGACTGTTTCCTGCTTGTGTGGTAGCTATGTATCAATCTTGAAAGGCAATAAAAATTACAATGGAAGAACAAGGGCCAAGAAAAATATAGCATCAAAATATAAAATGTCAAAAGCAGTGTCTTGAAGTAGACTCTGCTAAAGAAAACCTGATCAGTGCAAAGAAGCAAATTTCATGCAGTAAAAATGAGTTTGCTGATGAAAAACAGAAAGTAAAACACTTGAACAAGGGCTTGAGATGTCTAAATGACCTAAATGTCAACCAAGTGAGGTCTTCAATTAAATTCTGATGAACTTCAAGTAATGTGAGCATCTATCAAGTATTGTGGAAGCATTTTGAAAAAGAGAAGGATTTGCTGATGAATTAAAACAGATTTAAGAGCCCAGGCTGATGAACTATTGGCAGTTTAACTAGAAAACAGCAATGAAGTTTCTGAATTCCAATTCAGAGAACAAGACAGATGTGATATGCAGTACAAAAGAGCAGAACTATACTTTAAAAATAACTGAAAAATGTTAAGGAACAAAATGAGAAGCTGACAGGTTGACAAAGCCTAAAGAACAGGCAGTAACTAAGAAGAAATTAGTTCGGAAATGAACGGAATAGCCATGTAAATGGTCAAACTTATGTGATGGTTTTATGTATCACTCTAAAACAATAACACTGACTCCACCGAATGAAGCTGTTGCTAAGCTGGAAGAAAAGATTAACCCATCTGAAAAGGAATTGGACAATAAGAGCGTAAATAAATGTTTGAAAGAATTTTAAAAGCAGGGAAAATCAAATTTCTACTTTTGAATAAATGTGAAGAAAAGAATGCATGCAGAAGTCTGGTGCATCATAAGGTAAACTACAAAAAGATCTCAACAAAGGCTTGATCCCTTCACACCCCTCATATACCCAATGATCCTTTGTGCTCCATACCCCTTCATGTCCCCTATGTATTTTCCATTATCCAATCACCCAACATCCACTGTGAATAGACCTCCGGATGCGTGATCAAGTCAAGGGCTTTTCATCTGTTATGGAGTAGCTACTGTCACTCAAGGGCAGTGTCTGACCTCAGTCCATAGGCTTGGGGATAACTAGTTGGCCGCTAGGACAGTCAAAGTCAGGGGGTTCTTATCATGATAGCCTGGACAGTTAATCACAGTGAGTACTGCAGGTTCAGTTCGATCAGTCAGGAGATTTATATAAGTTACTCAGGGAACTGCACAGAATTCAGTCAAAGACTCAGGCACTCATTAGCTGCAGTGATCTATCCAAGTCAGTTTTGGGTGGCATGGTCAGTCTTGGGGGTTTGCTCAATGGAACTGAAAGGGAGCACTACTGTGGTACGGCAGCTTGTGAAATCAGTTGTGGAGATTAGAGGGAGCATGCTAAGATGCAGAGGAAGCATGCTAAGATGCAGAGGGTCAATAATTGTGGACACGGCAACTCAACGCAGAAGGGCATGGGAGATGATAGTGCATTGGAGTGTATGGATAACTAGGTAGGGGGTCATGACACTCACATCTCATTCCAAGGTGTACAGCAGTTGTCATGTTGTGCAAATGCAGTAGAAATTTGATCACTGAAACATTTTGTCCACCTGCCCACATCACAAAGGTAGCATTGCATATGTTAATACTCATTCTTCAAATGTAAAAGGAAAACAACTCCATGCCATTGTGAAACCTTTGAGATTGTGGCCTACAGGCCCTTTTAAGCTAACCCATATGACAGGGTCAAGATTGCTTGTGAATAGAATTTATATTCCACATGGTCGGACATTGTAAGCATTTTGCATACATCGCATTATGTTCATAAATGATTTCAACCTGTGCTTTGATTCATGCAATCATCCTTTGAAAGCCTTCACACTGTTCTCAATGGAGTCCACACACTCAGACAAATACAAACACACTTACTTATGCTTCTCCATGTATGGTTGCAGCCATTTTCATATTTTCACTGCAAATTTTCAATTCAGATGAAAACACAAGGCAACACAGGCCAAGCTTGGCAGAGATAACAAAGTGCAGGCCAAGCAGCATCTTAGGAGCACACAAATTGACGTTTCGGGGCTAGACCCTTCATCAGAAAAGAGGGAGGGGGAGAGGGTTCTGAAATAAATAAGGAGAGAGGGGGAGGCGGATTGAAGATGGATATTGGACAACATCGGTGGAGAGGAAACAGACAAGTTAAAGAGGCGGGGGTGGAGCCAGTAGAGGTGAGTGCAGGTGGGGAGGGGATAGGTCAGTCCGGGGAGGACGTACAGTTCAAGGGGGTGGGATGTGGTTAGTAGGAAGGAAATGGGGTATGGCTTGAGGTGGGAGGAGAGGATAGGGATGAGGTTAGGGAGGCACCCAGCTTGTCCCCGCCTCCCTAATCTGTTCTTCCTCTCACCTATACCCCCTTCTCCCACCTCAAGCCGCACCCCCATTTCCATCCTACTAACCTCATCCTGCCTCCTAAATACTGTATACCTCATGTTGAGAGTGCCACATTATGAGCAAGTATGAAAGGGCTCCATTCCATAATTGAACAACATGTGTGTTCATCAGTACCACAACCTTGACCTATCCGTCCTTCCCGGCCTGACCTTCCCCTCCCTACCTCCCCATCTACACTCATTCCTACTGGCTCCATCCCCGCCTCTTTAACTTGTCTTCATCTATCTTCTCCTCTATCCATCTTCGATCCGCCTTCCCTCTCTTCCTACTTATTTCAGAACCCTCTCCCCCTCCCCCTCCCCCTTTTCTGATGAAAGGTCTAGGCCCGAAATATCAGCTTTTGTGCTCCTAAGATGCTGCTTGGCCTGCTGTGTTCATCCAGCTCCACACTTTGTTATCTCGGATTCTCCAGCATCTGCAGTTCCCATTATTTCCCATGTTTGACAAAGTGAGTCACTGGCTCAACCCGGTAATTAAGAATGCAGTGATTCATTTTTCATTTCATTTTTCATGCCGTGTTCATTTTTCCTTGCACTCTCTATCAAGTGCATCACTTCTGAGTTTTCACATGTTCTTACACAACTCTTTCATTTATGCCTTCATCTCCCAACATTACTCCATCAGCCCTAGCCTTACAGTTTAGTCATGCCTGTTACTGTACTGCGCAGTGCACTGTAAAAGGCAAAGTGTTTTTATAAAGCTCCTCAGTAACCTCCTTTCCTTGCGCACCATGTCTTTATTTATAAGATGTTTACTAACCAGTTTCTCCTATGTCAAAGGTCTGTGTAGAGGAATTCCATAGTCCTCCTTGTTGGTGTCCTTCATGTTGTACTGTATGGAGGATTAGGCTAAACTTTCATTTGTATGAGAATTATGGTAATGCTGACTGCTCACATAACTAACAGCCTGTTCTGTTTCTGAAATTCCCCATACAGGTTCAGTTGAGCCATGACCAATGAATCCAGCCACAGCAGGGGACATGCTGTGGCAATGCTGCAATGAAGCCACTGAGAAATGGAAAAGTAACAGATGCTTCAGCAAGCCAGGACCAGCAGCAACTTTCAAGCAGCTGCTGATCAGTTTCCATTCGTAGAAGTCACGAATGATGTGAGGTTCAGGAAGCCAAGAGTTCTTAATGACTTTCTTCCAAATAATCAAGATGCTCTGCCACCGCAGATTGAGGATGTCATGGGACAGTCACAAAGCTGTGCCAACTGCCGAAGTATGAACTGTGGCCTGAAGGAACAGGTGAGCATCCTATTCCAGTGGCCATCAAGATGACAGCTAAACCTTCATGCAACTGGCTGCTTCCAAGATCCCCTGGGGGCCTGTATAGGATCTCTTGATCCTCAACATACAAACATATTAAGGTTGCTATCAATGCAATTTGTGCCAGAACATACCACTTCGTCTCATTTTCCAAAAATGAGACAAAGTGCTGCAGCACGGGCTGTAGCCTTTGCCACACAGGTGACTTCACCCGATCAGAGCACTAAATACTGTACACTTCATGTTGAGAGTGCCACATTATGAGCAAGCATGAAAGGGCTCCATTTCATAATTGAACAAGTCATGTGTGTTCATCGGTACCACAACGTTGAATTCTGTGATAGGCATCCTGGGAGCTGCTATAATGACTGTAGTCTTGACTGCTCTCATGCTCCTGCTTCATTTCAAGGATGGTTATTGGGAGAAAAGGGCTGGCCTCTGCATCCATCATACAACCCCTGACTTAAACCATGCATTGATACATTGCAGAGATAATGGGAACTGCAGATGCTGGAGATTCCAAGATAATAAAATGTGGGGCTGGATGAACACAGCAGGCCAAGCAGCATCTCAGGAGCACAAAAGCTGACGTTTCGGGCCTAGACCCTTCATCAGAGAGGGGGATGGGGGGAGGGAACTGGAATAAATAGGGAGAGAGGGGGAGGCGGACCGAAGATGGAGAGTAAAGAAGATAGGTGGAGAGGGTGTAGGTGGGGAGGTAGGGAGGGGATAGGTCAGTCCAGGGAAGACGGACAGGTCAAGGAGGTGGGATGAGGTTAGTAGGTAGCTGGGGGTGCGGCTTGGGGTGGGAGGAAGGGATGGGTGAGAGGAAGAACCGGTTAGGGAGGCAGAGACAGGTTGGACTGGTTTTGGGATGCAGTGGGTGGGGGGGAAGAGCTGGGCTGGTTGTGTGGTGCAGTGGGGGGAGGGGATGAACTGGGCTGGTTTAGGGATGCAGTGGGGGAAGGGGAGATTTTGAAACTGGTGAAGTCCACATTGATACCATATGGCTGCAGGGTTCCCAGGCGGAATATAAGTTGCTGTTCCTGCAACCTTCGGGTGGCATCATTGTGGCAGTGCAGGAGGCCCATGATGGACATGTCATCAAGAGAATGGGAGGGGGAGTGGAAATGGTTTGCGACTGGGAGGTGCAGTTGTTTGTTACGAACTGAGCGGAGGTGTTCTGCAAAGCGGACCCCAAGCCTCCGCTTGGTTTCCCCAATGTAGAGGAAGCCGCACCGGTGCGGCTTCCTCTACATTGGGGAAACCAAGCGGAGGCTTGGGGACCGCTTTGCAGAACACCTCCGCTCAGTTCGTAACAAACAACTGCACCTCCCAGTCGCAAACCATTTCCACTCCCCCTCCCATTCTCTTGATGACATGTCCATCATGGGCCTCCTGCACTGCCACAATGATGCCACCCGAAGGTTGCAGGAACAGCAACTTATATTCCGCCTGGGAACCCTGCAGCCATATGGTGTCAATGTGGACTTCACCAGTTTCAAAATCTCCCCTTCCCCCACTGCATCCCTAAACCAGCCCAGTTCATCCCCTCCCCCCACTGCACCACACAACCAGCCCAGCTCTTCCCCCCCACCCACTGCATCCCAAAACCAGTCCAACCTGTCTCTGCCTCCCTAACCGGTTCTTCCTCTCACCCATCCCTTCCTCCCACCCCAAGCCGCACCCCCAGCTACCTACTAACCTCATCCCACCTCCTTGACCTGTCCGTCTTCCCTGGACTGACCTATCCCCTCCCTACCTCCCCACCTACACCCTCTCCACCTATCTTCTTTACTCTCCATCTTCGGTCCGCCTCCCCCTCTCTCCCTATTTATTCCAGTTCCCTCCCCCCATCCCCCTCTCTGATGAAGGGTCTAGGCCCGAAACGTCAGCTTTTGTGCTCCTGAGATGCTGCTTGGCCTGCTGTGTTCATCCAGCCCCACATTGATACATTGCAGCCGATTCTTCCACCAGTGCTATCATGGAATAAATGGTTGGCTTCCAGAAGATGAGATTCAATGCTTAGATTGTGTAAGTGGGCCTTTCAATACAGTTTAGACAGTGTGTGCTCCATAATTCTGGGAAACTGTGCTTTGGCAAAGAGGAATGTGATGATTGCTGAAGATCTAGACGAGTGATAGTAATCTTCTGTGGAGGAAAATGAGAATTTCGGACAGGAGAAACATTACCTTTGGCATGACAGAATAGTGAAGCATCAGTGCAGCACAGTAAGAAGCCAGAAGCGGGTGAATTGATGCCTCGCTCCAATAGATGACAGCTGGGTACAATGATCATTGATTAACTGTAAATACTTTGTTGTTCAAAAGGCAAAAGCTCCCTTCTTGTTGTCGAAAGCATAGACTTTTTTTTGTCTTTGCTCAGGAAAAAATAACATTTTCAACCATACGAAGGCTTTTCAACTTCGGCATTGAACAATGAGATGTCATGCTATGCTGGGCATTTGAAAAAGAGTAACACTCCTTTAGGTATGGTTTTAAGATGTTATGGCACTAAGAACAGATAGCCTGTGTAGCTTATTCTAACGGCTGTAGTTACAACGGCAGTTGATCAAATGTGTGATGATGTCTGTGGGACTATTTCAGTTTGGGATTATGTTCAGAATGGACTGGTTGGACCGAAGGTCTGTTTCCATGCTGTATGGCTCAATGACTCCATTTATGAACATGATCGGGTATATGCGCCCAAGAGGCATCTACGTGTCCTCAGAAGCATTTGTTTTTCATTCTCCTCCCATTAAGGGTACAAAAGGGCAGCTTCTGGATGACAGTGCTTGATCTGGTATACTCCAGTCTCTAAATATGGTACTGGCACCAGAATTCCAGGGAGGTCCAAAAAATGGGAGTCCTTCTGCCACTGGCAAGCATAGAACAATGACAGCAGTGTACCTCAGGGGCATGGTACACACATAATGAAGTAAGCAAAAAAATTGCATGCAATAACTTGATAGAACTCTCAGAGAGATGAAATTCCCCAAATTGACACTTATTTGGCTTTTGGTAAAATTCAAACCATTCTCATGTAATTCAAGCAAACGATATTTAGAAAGCTTTCCTTCAAAAAGAGCCATTCCAAAAATATAAATTCCAAGCGGTCATACTGTTGTAAAACTAAACAGACCTATTTCTGATGTGAAGTCCGCCATTCTCACACAGTCAACTATTCAAGCTTACCAACTCCCATAGCTACCTAGAATACACCTCCTCTCACCCACCTTCCTGCAAAATGGCCATCCCCTATTCCCAATTCCGTCGCCTCTGCCTCATCCGCTCCCAAGATGAGGCATACCACTCCCGGACATCTCAATGTCCTTGTTTTCCAAGGACCGCAATTTCCCCTCCACAGTGGTCAAAAATGCCTTCAACCGTATCTCTCGCATTTCCCGCAACTCATCCCTCACACCCGCTAACCGCAATAATAACCAAAACAGAATCCACCTCATCCTCACATCCCACCATACCAACCTCTGAATCCAACGCATCATCCTCCAACTTTCCTCCATCTGCAATCTGACCCCACTACCAAAGACATTTTTCCCTCCCCACCCTTATCTGCTTTCTAGAGGGACCACTCTCTCCGTGACTCCCTTGTCCATTCCACACTACCCTCCAGCCCCACCATCCCCGACACTTTTGCCTGCAACCGGAGCAAGTGTTACACTTGCCCCTACACCTCCCCCCTCAACCCCATCCCAGGCCCTAAGAAGGCCTGCCACATCAAACAGATGTTCACCTGTACATCTGCTAATGTGGTATACTGTATCCGCTGTTCCTGTTGTGGCCTCCTCTGCATCGGGGAAACCAAGCGGAGGCTGGGGAACCGCTTTGCGGAACACCTACGCTCAGTTCACAACAAACAACTACACCTCCCAGTTGTGAACCATTTCAACTCCCTCTCTTGCTCCTTGGACAACTTGTCCATCCTGGGCCTCCTGCATTGCCACAATAATGTCACCTGAAAGCTGCAGGAACAGCATCTCATATTTTGCTTGGGAACCGTGCAGCCCAATGGTATCACTGTGGACTTCACAAGCTTCAAAATCTCCCCTCCTCCGACCGCATCCAAAACCAGCTCGTCCACACCTCCTTAACCATTCCTCCCACCTCAAGCCCTACCCCCTTCTCCTACCCATTAACCTCATCCCGCCTCCTTGACCTGTCCGTCCTCCCTGGACCGACCTATCCCCTCTCTAATTCCCAATCTACATTCACCTTCACTGGCTCCAACGCCGCCTCTTTGACCTGTCTGTCTCCTCTCCACCTATCCTCTCCTTTATCCATCTTCTATCCGCCTCCCCCTCTCTCCCTATTTATTTCAGAATCCCCTTTCCCTCCCCCGTTTCTGAAGAAGGGTTTCAACCCGAAACATCAGCTTTCCTGCTCCTCTGATGCTGCTTGGCCTGCTGTGTTCATCCAGTTCTACACCGTGTTATCTCAGCTATTCTCAGGTAATTAATCGTGATCAGCATCTGCGATCAAAGGACTGTCTCTCTCAAGTTAAGTACTGTCCTACAGGTTGTTCAAGATATTCAAGACAATTTAACAAACTGTATGAATTCTGAAATGTCGAAGACCAACCGATGGAAGGGTTTAGAAGAGGCTCCCCATGATAGCTCCCCAACCTGCTGCCTATAAAGTAGGAGTGCGCTGTGCAGCACTTGGATTCCAAATGTAAACTGAAGCTTTAAAAGCCATCTAACTCCAGCATAATGCTATGTCAATGTTGTCTCGCTGAGTACTGCTGTCTCCTGAACAGTCAAGAGGACCGATAAATTGCATATACCTGAAATCAGCTGAGGAAGCCACGCATACGTCATATGGATCATAAAACACTTACTCATCTACAAAAATGTTCAATAAGTGAAAATAAACAGTCCATATATACAGTGGACGGACCAAAGGTTACTTGCCATTTAAACAACAGAGTAATACAACAAAAGAAGTCCAAACCCAGTCCATTTCTCCTGGAAGCAGATTTCAATGAGCTTTTTTGTCTGGACTCTCATGTTTGATGGTGCATGGGTCTATTATGGTCTCTTAGATGTCCTTCAAAATGAATGTCTTGATCCTCATCTTCATTTTCAGAGGATTGCTCTTGATCCCCCATTTCGTTTGCAATTAAACCATTGACCCTTTGTCAGGTCTAATTGTGAAGGCTATAGCATGCCTCAATGATGCAGCATACCTTTTCAGATTTGTACTAAAAGGCATCATAACAGTGGTACGAGCATCAAAATAAGTCTCACTTGCTCCTTGGGAGGAGCTCCCACCATAAAATTTTAGAGCAGCTGTAACCTTGATTGGCACCGACATAGGATGTCCACCCATTCCTTCCGAGCACAAGTCCTGCACCAGTAGATGATACAGCTCTGTGCTGGTTACCTGGGATATCCTCAATCTCCATAGGCACTGTTTATTTGACAGCTGTAATAATCATAACAAGGCCAGTAAATTCATGATTTAATCATTCTCCTACAGCTCCTTCGGTGCAAAAATTGGCATAAGGGCACTTTATCTGAATGCTCGGAGCATTCAAAACAAGGTGGATGAGTTTATGGTTCAAATCATGATAAATGGGTATGATTTAGTGGCCATTACAGAGACATGGTTGCAGGATGATCATGACTGGGAGTTAAATATCCAGGGGTATCAAACTGTTCAGAAGGACAGACAGGATAGTAAGGGAGGTGGTGTTGCTCTGATTTTTAAAGATGATAGCAGGGCAGTAGTGAGAGATGATATAGGTTCTACTGAACAATAGGTTGAATCCATTTGGGCGGAAATTAGAAACAGCAGAGAGAAGAAGTCACTGACAGGTGTGGTCTATAGGCCACAAAATAAAGACATTGTGGTGGGGCGGGCAATAAACATAGAAATAGCTAATGCATGTAAAAATTGTACAGCAATTATCACGGGGGATTTTAATCTACATATCGATTGGTCAAACCAGGTCGGTCATGGCAGCCTTGAGGAGGGGTTCATGGATACATCTGCAATAATTTCCTTGAACAATATGTATTGAAACCTAGAAGGGAGCAAGCTATCCTAGATCTAGTCCCGTGTGATGAGACAGGAATAATGAATGATCTCAGAGTTTAGGGATCCTCTTGAAAGGAGCGATCACAGTATGGTCGAATTTAAAATATATCTGGAGTGTGAGAAGGTTAAATCCAGTACAATGTCCTGTGCTTAAGCAAGTGAGACTATGATGGGATGAGGGAGGAGGTAGGTAAGGTAGAATGGGAGCAAAATCTTTATGGTGGGTCAATTGAGGAACAGTGGAGGTCTTTCAAAATGATTTTTCACAGTGCCCAGCAGAAGTATATTCCAGTGATAAGGAAGAACTGTAGGAAAAGAGATAGTCAGTCATGGATATCTAAGGAAAGAAAGGAAAGTATCAGATTGAAACAAAATACGTACAAAAAAGCAAAGAGTAGTGGGAAACTAGTGGACTGGGAAATCTTTAAAGGCCAACAGAAAGCCACAAAAAAAGTTATCGAAAGTAAGATAGATTATGAGGACAAACTAGCTCAAAATATAAAAAAACAGGCAGCAAAAGTTTCTACAAATATGTAAATTGTAAAAGTGTGGCGAAGGTGGACACTGGTCCTTTAGAGGACGAGAAGGTCAATTTAATAACTGGGAATGAGGAAATAGCCGAGGCGTTAAACAGTTATTTAGTGTCGGTCATCACATTGGAAGACACAGATAACATGCCAAAAACTGTTGGCAAGAAGGTTACAGCAGGTGAGGGCCTAGAAACTATCATTATCACTAAGGAGGCAGTGCTGGGGAAGCTAATGGGGCTAAAAGTAGACAAGTCTCCTGGCCCTGATGAAATGCATCCCAGGGTACTAAAAGAGGTGATGGAGGTAATAGCAAATGCAAGAGTAATTATGTACCAAAATTCACTGGACTCTGGGTTGGTTCTCACTGATTGGAAAGCAGCCAATGTGACCGCCCCTGTTTAACAAAGGAAGTAGACAAAAAACAGATAACTATAGGTCAGTTAGCTTTACGTCGATAGGGGAGAAAATGTTTGAATCTATGATTAAGGAAGAAATAGCAAGACATCTGGATATAAACTGTCCCATTGGGAACACTCAGCATGGGTTCATGAAGGGTAGGTCACGTTTGACTAATTTGGTGGAATTCTATGAGGACATTAATTGCATGGTAGACAGTGGAGAACCTGTAGATGTAGTGTATCTAGATTTCTAGAAGGCATTTGACAAGGTGCCACACTGAAGGCTGCTACATAAGATAAAGTTGCACAGTATTATTGTTAATGTATTGGCATGGATAGATGATTGGTTGACCAGTAGAAAGCAAAGAGTAGGGGTAAATGGGTGTTTTTCTGGATGGTGGTCAGTGGCTAGTGGTGTGCCTCAGGGATCAGTGTTGGAACCGCAATTGTTTGCAATTTACATAGACGATCTGGAGCTAGGGACTGAGTGTGGTGTGTCAAAATTTGCAGATGACACTAAGCTGAGTGGTAGAGCAAAGTGTGCAGAAGACACTGAAAGTCTACAGAGGGATATAGCCTAAGTGAATGGGCAAAGGTCTGGCAGATGGAGTACAATGTTGATAAGTGTGAGGTCATCCATTTTGGCAGGAATAACAGCAAAATGGACTATGTTTTAAATGGTAAAAATTTGCAGCAAGCTGCTGTGCAGAGGGGCTTGGGTATCCTTGTGCATGAATCATTAAAAGTAGGATTGCAGGTGCAGCAAGTAATTAAGAAGGCAAATGGAAGGCGAATGGATATACTAGCACTGTTGGGGGTACAGAGGAGATTCACTCGGTTGATTCTAGAGTTGAGAGGATTGGATTATGAGGGGAGACTGAGTAGGCTGGGATTATACTCATTGGAATTCTGAAGAATGAGGGGAGATCTTATAGAAACATATAAGATTATGAAGGGAATAGATAAGGTGGAGGCAGGGAGGTTGTTTCCACTAGCAGGTAGAACTCGGTCTAGGGGGCATAGCCTCAAAATAAAGGGAAGCAGATGTAGGACTCAGGTCAGGAAGAACCTCTTCACTGAAATGGTTGTGAATCTGTGGAAATCCCTGCCCAGTGAAGCTGTTAAAGCTACCTCGCTGAATGTTTTTAAGGCAAGGCTAGATAAATTTTTGGGCAGTAAAGGAATTAAGAGTTATGGTGAGCGAGCGGGTAAGTGGAGCTGAATCTCAAAATGATCATATTGAATGGCAGGGCAGGCTTGAGGGGCCAGACGGCCTACTCCTGCTCCTAGTTCTTATGTTCTTATATTCAGCTGATTGTTCTTCTTGTGGAAGATGGAATCTGCTTTTCGTGTTTTTCCCCCCGACATGCTGTCTTCCAGTCTCACTGCCTGTTATCTTTCAACTTACTCTCTGTTGGCAAGGTAAACCTGACTGAATTATTTCTAATACCAAACCTAATGGGGTATAAAACCAACATAATTGGATATACGACCACACTGCTTATTTTTGTTATGACAGTGCAGGCATTGGACTGGGAAGGAATCCTTCAACTTCAGTTGTAACATTTTACTAATACAGCAGTACTATGATTATTTGCTTTACCCAGTAATAGCAGCACTTCACTTCATGATATGAGATCCAAAGATAGGGGCTAGGGTGCCAGGTAAGTAGAGTGCCAGCTGGGTTAATGTTATGGTGCCAGCATGGGATGGTGGTAGGGTTTGCTGGGTTGGACACTGGGTGGTTAGAATGCTGAGGGAAAGAGGAAGTGTGTCAGTTGTGTTGGATGCCAGCTAGCAAGTGGGTCAGGTATGTGATGCAGTGTTTACTATAGATTGGGGTGAGTGGGAGAAATTGGGGCTGTCTGGGCAGTGGTGTTGGGTATTTGTGGTTTAGATCAAGCAGCAGAGTAGTTAGTCATGTGCAGTGTGGGTAGGGGGTTTCAGTTAAGTCCAGTCTGGTCCCACAGGGAGAGGGGAATGGGTGCTTGGGTCTGTTGGAAGGGATCGGATTGCAATAGCAGGGTTTGGGTTTCAGAACATGGGTCTGGTCCACCTGGGAGCAAGTGGGATCAGTTCTGATGGTGGTTCCAGGTTGGGGATCTGGTCAGGTCTGAGAGAGAGGTGGATGTCAGTCCAATAGTCAAACCAGGGAGACAGGCGTGCCTTCCAAATTGTGCCTAGCATACTGAATAAACTACATCTTGATTTGTTAAAAATATTCCTCTTCATTAAAGACTGAATAACGGCCAATAGTGGTATTTTTTGCTGTCATGGCATCACCTGAAAAGCCAAGAGCTTTCCTATCCTTGAACAATGACAGGATCAGACAGAGTCAGCATAACTGTACAAAAGGGAAATCACATTTGACAAATGCAGTGGAATTTTTCAAGGATGTAACTAATAGAGATGAGGGGAAACCAGTGGATGTAGTTTACTTGGACTTTCATAAAACTTTAATAAGGTCCCAGATAAGAGACTAGCATTAGTATGAGATTGGAGCAAGCATATTGACATGGACACAGAACTAACTGGCAGACAGAAAACAAAAAGTACATGTAAACTGTTCTTTATCTGAGCAGTAAAGAGGGAATAGTGGGGTTCTTGTGCTTGGGTGCCAGCTATTCACAATATACATTAATATTTAAGGATATGGGTAGGCCATTTAAGACTGAGATGGGGAGAAATCTCTTCCCCCAGAGAGTGGCGAGCCTACATAATTTTCTATCACAGAACGCAGAGGAGGCCAAAACATTGAACATTTTCAAGGAGGAGTTAGATATAGTTCTTAAGGCTGAAGGGATCAAAGGGTATGGAGAGAAAGTGGAAACAGAGTAATGAGTTGGATGATCAGAAATGAATATATTGAATGAGCAGCTCAAGGGGCTGAAAGGCCTATTCCTATTTTCTATGTTTTACGTCCACTTCATTTTATACTAAGTACAAAATCTATTTTTTAGTACTCTGTCAATAATGGTACATAGCATTAAGCGTCAGGATGTTAAAGACTGCTGTTTTATTGTGGTAACTAAATATATCAAAGGTATTTTATGTAATCTGAGGCTCCAAGTTGGCAGTTCTGCTTGTGGAAAGCTCATCTTGGACAGTTGGAGATCATTTCCCGAACAGGACTCCCTGGTAGCAGTTCTAACATTTGAAGCAATGTATTGCTGAACATCTCTACCACCAATACTTCAGAGATCCATTTGTAGAATAATGTGCCAATGTCTGCCTATGATGAAGATGTCCACCTAGAGTAGATAGGCATGAACAACTTATTTTTCTGCTTTTTATTCAAGAAGGCATTTTGTTATAAAATTCCAACCATGCATTTCAAATTTATCAACCAGAAAATCATCAATTTGAGATTAAGGCCCTGGGGTTTACTTTTTACATACGGTGGATCAGAGCACTCTACAATGACTGTTTCCATAGTAATGGAGCCTCATAGGTCCCATTGGCATCAGTACCCCATGAAAATCATTATCAGCTTTGTGCCATCTAAATACTTAAAATTGAATTTGATAGTAGGCTGATGAATCCTGAGCGGCAGAAACCTGAACAGTTTAACACTTCCAAACTCAGAAAAATGTGTTTATTCATTATTATTTAACATGTGAGTTCACTGGTACCTGTTATCTCAAGTATCAATCTCATGTTAAGCCATTAAATGGAGAACTGTACATGTTGGAAATAAAAAAAACCAAAAACTTTTGGAAAAGTTCAGCAGTTCTGGCAGCATCTGTGGAGAAAAGCAGAGTTAATGCTTCTGGTCCAGCAACCCTTCTCCAGAATTTTGATGCTGCCAGACCTGCTGAGCTGGTCTGGCAGCATCAAAATTCTGAAGAAGGGTTGCTGGATCAGAAGCATTAACTCTGTTTTCTCTCCACAGATGTTGCCAGACCTGCTGAGCTGTTCTAGCAATTTTGTTTTAAATCTTATGCTAAGGGCTAACAGTCACTGCACTGGTGTAACTAAATAAGATGGGGAGCTGTCTTGTATGGATGAAATGATAGAAGTCGATTTATGGGGACATAAAACATTTAAAGTACTACATGAATGCAGCCAAAGAAAGGTTTGCACAATTGAACAGATGAGAAAATCGAAGAGCAAACAAAATACAAAATCTAAACATTTTAATGTGTTTATTGTCTGTAACAATTAGAATCCTTTACTAGTTTTGTCAAATGTTACATCTGTATTAAATGACAAACTACACAAACTGTTCCAGAGCAGGAAGTCATCTTGTTTGTGCCAGGAAATGTGTCCAGAGTCCCATGGCAATTGGATTTATGGGGTCATGAATATTAGCTGCAAAGTCTTGATCCCCTGGCCAATGAAGAATATATCTCTGTCATAAATACACTCAATAACTTGGCCTCTACTGCCTTCTGCAGCAATGAGTTCCACAGATTCACTACCCTCTTACTGAAGAAATTCCTCCTCATCTCAGTTCTACAGTCATCCCTTCACTCTGAGGCTGTGTCCTCTGGTCCTAGTCTCTTCTACTAATGGAAACATCTTCTCCAAGTCCACTCTATCAAAGTTCCTCAGTACTCTGCAAGTTTCGATGGCATCTCCCCTCGTCAAGTACTGACCCAGAGTCCTCATCCACTCCTCATATGACAAACTTTTCATTCCTCGGATTATTCTTGTAAACTTCCTCTGGATCCCCTCCAATATCAGATCATTCCTTAGATATGTGGCCCAAAATTACACATAATATTTCAAATATGGTCTGACCAGAGCTTATACAGCCTCACATGTTTATCATTGCTCTTGCATTCTAACCATCTTGAAATGAATCCTAATTCTGCATTTTCCTTCCTAACTGCCAACTGAAGCTGTATGTTAACCTTGACAGAAATCTGAACGAGGACTCCCAAGTCCCTTTGTGCTTCAAACTTCTGAAGCCTTTCCCCATTTATAAAATAGTCTACGCCTCTATTCTTCCTACCAAAGTACATAACTTCACGTTGTATAGCGTCTGTCACTTCTATACACACTCTTCTAGTCTGTCTAAGTCTTTCTGCAACCTCCCCACTTCTTCAATACTATCTGCCCCCCATTGATCTTTGTCTACAAACAAACGTAGCACCAATGCCCTTCGTTCCTTCATCCTAATTGTTAATGTATAATATGAATAGTTATGGTCCCAACACTGAACCCTGTGGAACTCTACTAGTTACTGGTCGCCATCATGAAAAAGACCATTTTAACCCCACTCTCTGCCTTCTGCCAGTCGGCCAATCCTCTATCTCTGCTAACAGCTTGCCAATAACACATGGGGTCGTATCTTATTTAACAGCTTCCTGTGTGGCACATTGTCAAGGGCCTCCTGGATATCCCAATAGGTCATAGAGTCATATACAAAAACAGAAATTGCTGGAAAAGCTCAGCAGAACTGGCAGCATCTGTGGAGAGAAATCAGAGTTAATGTTTCAGGTTGAGGGATCCTTCCTTAGGACAGATCTGAGGAAGGATCACTCAACCCGATCTGCGGTTCTTTCTTTTTGTTAGCGTCATATACCATGGAAACAGACCCTTCAGTCCAGCTCATCCATGCTGAACAGGTTTCCCAAACTAAACTAGTCCCATTTACCTGTGTTTGGTCCATTTCCTTCGAAACCCCTCTTATTCATGTACCTGTTGAAATGTCTTTTAAATGTTGTAACTGTACCTGCATCTACAACTTCCTCTGGCAGTTCATTCCACAAACACCGTCTAGCTGTCCCTTGTCTAACTTGCTTTTTACCTCCTCGAAGAATTCCATGAGCTTTTTACCTCCTTGAAGAATTCCATGAGATTTTTCAGTTGTGACCTTACCATGATGAAACTATGTTGACTCAGTACTATTTTACAAGTTTTCTACAATATCATCCTTAATAATGGACTCTAAAATCTTACCAACAACTGAGGTCAAGTTAATGCCTATAATTTACTGTCTTCTGTGTCCCTCCCTTCTTAAACTCGGGTGTTACATTAGGCATTTTACAATCTTCTGGGACTCTCCCTCATGCGAATGATTCCTGAATGATCACCCCTATTTCCTCCACAATTTCCTCAGCTTTACTCTTCAGAAGTCTGGAGTGCAGTCTATCTGATCAGGCTGACTTATCCACCTTCAGCTTTTGTGCTCCTGAGATGCTGCTGGGCCTGCTGTGTTCATCCAGCCTCACATTTCATCACCTTCAGTCCTTTCAGCTTCCCCAGCACCTTCACATTAATAATGGCCACTACACTCACCCTTGCTCCCAGACTCTCTTGAAGTTCTGGTATGCTGCTCGTGTCTACCACTGCGATAACTGATGTAAGGTACCTATTTGGTTCCTTTGCCATTCTTTTGTTCCATTACTACTTATCTAGCCTCATTTTCTAGCGGTCCAATGTCCACTCTTGGCTCTATCTTACCTTGTATATATTTACAAAATACTCTTGCAATCTTATTTTACATTACTAACTTGCAGACTCTCATATTTCATCATCTACCCTGTCAATTTTTTTTTACTTATTCTTAGCTGGATTTTAAAATCATCCCAATTCTCTGGCCTCCCACCATCTTCACCATATTGTATACATATTCTTTTGCTTTTGTGCCCTTCCTGATGTCCCTTGCCACCCATGGCAGCTTCATCCTCCCTCCCAGTATGTTTCTTCCTCCTTGCATGAATCTCTGCTATCACTCCCAAATTACCCCAATAACTCCTGCCATTGCTGCTTCCCTGTTTTCCAAGCTAGGCTCCTCTTCCAAACAAAGCTAGCCAGCTTCTCCCTCATGTCTTTGTAATCATCTTTACTCAAACATAATACCATTACATCTGATTCCAGCTCCTCACTGCTGGGTGAACTCCACAGAGTGTTCTGCTATAATGCATGTTTGTTAATGCGAAATTGGCCATAATGTGATTGATGAATAGTGAACGCTGTTTAGATAACGTGAACTTTCTGCTGTACTGGTATAGCGATTTTCTATAGCGATTTCCCTACAATGTAATTTTCTATAATGATTTTCTACAGCACGAGGTCATACAAGAATATAACTATCGCATTAGAGGAGAACTACCTATATTATATTATGTTCTTATGATTTTATGCAGTTACCATAAGAAATAGGAGCAGAACTAGGCCATCTGGTCCCTCCAGCCTGCTCTGCCATTCAATAAGATCATGGCTGATCTTTTCACGGACTCATCACCAATTTACCACCTGCTAACCATAACTGTTAATTCCTTTATTGTCAAAAATCTATTTTTGCCTTACAAACCAGTGAGAAACAGAACTGGGATTAATACCAACCACCCCAGCAAGCTGAGGCGTACAAATAAACAGCGGGACAGTCACCGACACTTCACCAGAGGCGCACTGACGCTGGTACCCAGCAGGGTGCTGAAGCGTTTGCAACTAAACCCACCAGCTCAGCGAACAGATCTACAACCTCATCCACAATCCAAGCTACAAATCTTCTCAAAAACCTTGAACACCTATGGGCGCATCACCCTCAAACTGGACTGCAGATGGGAAACAAATGCCATCTGTCTGTGGACGACCTGCGAACAACTATATTTCCCGCACATATGCCTCAGAAAGCAGGTACTACCTCAAAGCTTAAAGTCTAAAACACCTTCCAAAATCCACAGGCACAGAGGACAGCTGAACAGAATGGCCACAGAATGACAATGGTTATGATCAACAATGACCACAACAGCTTCCACAAATGTGCATGGGAAAGTGCGTACCCAAAACACTCTGTACTCCAATGCAACCGATCAGGAATGGACGTCCACATTGGAACAAGCCATCAGCATACAACAACAAAAGACCAGAACAAAGAAAAGAATAGCCCTTCAAGAAAAAAACTGTCCAAAATCACCCACAATGAGATGGACAACACAGATTCATGGACTAAAAACATCTTGGACAGACCACTTACAGACAGAGAAGATCGTCCTAGTATGGGACTGAATTACAACGATAGAGATGCCAAACAGACTGACTTGCTGGCTGCTCTGGAAGACACTAAAGAACAGTAGACTAACGGAAGAAGTACAACAGACCATCAGACATATGATAGTCCCAACACTGAGCAAAAGAAAGTAAGTGGAACACATTCAACACAGAAGAGAGGAAAGCCCTGGAAAGACTCAAGAAAGATAGGAACATTGTAATCTTACCAGTGGACAAAGGACACATGACAGTAATCCTCAACAGAGCCCAATACATTGAGAAAGCAAATGCACTACTAGCAGACACCAACAACTACCAACAGATGATGGCAGACCTGACACCACAGTTAGTTAGGGAACCAGATTACAATGACCCTGAAGAAATTATACAACTCAGGAGCCATCATCAAGAGGTATTACCAAAAAATGAAGCCAGAGGGATCCAACACACCTGGATCCAACGCACTCCCCAATTTACGCAAACCAGGGGCCCCCCTCAGACCCACTGTTTCACTACGAGGAATACCAACATATAGGCTTGCCAAAGAATTACAACAAAAACTGAAATACTTAGTGGACAATGCTACCCACTCCATCCACTCATCCCAAGAAGTTGTCATCATCATCAAGGACACCAGGATAGAAGAGGACGAGGTGATGATATCCTTCGATGTGACAGCACTATTTACATCTATAAACAACTGGCCTAGCCAAAGACACAATTACTGGATGAATCAAGTCGGCAGGCAACCCAGGACACCAACATTAGTAAGGACACCACCATTAAAATTTTTTGATCTGTACCTCACAATCTACTTCACCATCAATGACAACATATACAAACAAATCAATAGAACACCAATGGGATTCCCAATATGAGGGCTGATTGCCGAAGCAGTAATGCAAAGGTTAGAATGGACAGTGCTCCCCGCTCTACAATCCAAACTTTGGCTCAGATATATAGATGACACCTTCATGATCATTAAATGCTCAAAACTAAAATAAATCTACCAACACATAAACAACATCCTTACTGGGATAAAATTCACGAAAGAAGAAGAGAACGACAACTGACTACCCTTCCTGGACATAATGGTAGAACAGAAAAACAACAGGGAACTCCAAGCTAGCATATATAAAGGCCATACATACACAGCAGATACTCAGTTACACTAGCAACCACCCCAAAACTCATAAACAGAACTGCATCAGGATACTATTTAAACCAGCCACAACACATTGCAGCAACCTGGAACCACACAAAGCAGAACAGGAACACCTATACAGTGTCTTCAAAAGTAATGAATACCCAAAAAGCACAAACCACCTTTACCTCCAAGACAGACCACGACAGGAAGACACAATATGACCAGGCTCACTAATCACCCAACCGTACATCAAGGACATCAAACACATCCACATTCACACAAGCCAAACAGAGGCACACCAGGGAATTCTTGGAGGCCTGGTATTCCAACTAGAACTCCATCAACAAACACGTTGAATTAGACTCTGTGTTCAAACCACTGAAAAACAGAACTGGAAGTAATACCAATCACCCCAACAAACCGAGGCATACAAATAGCAAGCTAGACAGGACACCGAAGCTTCACTGGATGCGTATAGTTGATGTTACCTAGCAGGATGATGAAATGTTTGCAACCAAACCCACCAGCTTGGCATGCATGTCTACAACCTTATCTATCTTCTCCTTTAAAACATTCAATGAGGTAGCCTCAATTGTTTCACTGGGCAGGGAATTCCACATATTCACAACCCTTTGGGTGAAGAAGTTCCTCCTCAACTCAGTCCTAAATCTACTCCCCTAGTTCTAGTTTCACTCGCCAGAGGAAACAACCTCCCTACTTCTATCTTATCTATTTCCTTGACAATTTTATATGCTTCTATAAGATACCCCAACGTTCTTCTAAATTCCAATGAGTATAGTCCCAGTCTATTCAATCTCTCCTTATAAGCCAACTCTCTCAACTCTGGAATCAACCTAGTGAAACTCCTCTTCACCTTCTCCAGTGCGAGTACATCCTTTCTCAAGTAAGGAGAGCAAAACTGTACATAGTACTCTAGGTGTGATGTCACCTGCACCCTAGGCAGCTGCAGCATAACCTTCCTGCTTTTAAACGCCATCCCTTGAGCAATGGAGAACAACATTCCATTTACTTGCTGCACCTGCAAACCAACTTTTTGTGATTCAGGCACAAGGACACGCAGGTCCCTCTGCACAGCAGCATGCTGCAATTTTTCATCATTTAAATAACAGTCCATTTTGCTGCTAATCCTACCAAAATGGATGACCGCACATTTACCAACATTGCACTCAATCTGCCAGACCCTTGCCCACCTACTTGCCCTATCTCTATCCCTCTGAAGCCTTTCATTGTCCTCTGCCCACTTTGCTCTACCACCCATTTTAGTGTAATCTATGAACTTTGACACACTACACTTGGTTCCCAACTCTAAATCATCAATGTAAATTGTAAACAATTGTGGTGCCAACATTGATTCCTCAGGCACACCACTCGCCACTGATCGCCAACCCCAAAAAACACCATTTAGCCCCACTCTTTGCTTCCTGTTAGTTAACCAATTTTCTATCCGTGCTAATACATCACCTGTAACGTTGTGCACCTTTATCTTGGGCAGCAGCCTTTTGAGTCGTGCCTTGCTGAATGTCATCTGGAAATCCAGTCCACTGGTTTCCCTCTGTCCAACATACTTGTAATGTCCTCAAAGAATTCCAGTAAATTAGTTAAACATGACCTGCCTTTAATACATATGTCCGATGGGACAATTTCTATCCAGATGTCTCACTATTTCTTCCTTGATTATAGATTCAAGTATTTTCCCCCACTACAGATGTTACACTAATGGGCCAATAATTAGCCACCCTTTGTTTATCTCCTTTTTTAAACAGTGGCGTCACACTTGTTGTTTTCAAATCTCTTGGAACCAACCCAAATTCAAGTGAATTTTGATAAATTACCACGAATGCGTTTTCCACTTCCCCATCGTCCTTTAGTACCCTGGGACTCATTATATTAGGGCCAGGACATGGGTCTATCTTTAGCCCCAGAAGCCCACATTAGGGGCATTTACACACTCCTTGGATAAGCAAATGGATAATGATGGGATAATGTAGTGGGAGATGCTTAGATTAGTTCACAGGTTGGCGCAACATCGAGGGCCAAAGGGCCTGTTCTGTGCTGTATTCTTCTATGTTCTATGTTCTAAGCTTAATCAACACTACCTCTTTAGTGATAATGATCATTTCTAGGTCCTCACCTGCCGTGGGTTCCTTGTCATCAATTATTGGTATATCATTTGTGTCTTCCACTGTGAAGACCAACACAAAATACTTGTTGAATACCTCAGCATTTCCTCATTTCCCATATTAAATCCTGCTTCTCATCTCTAAAGGGTCAGTATTGAACTTTAGCCATTCTTGTTCATTTTATATATTTGTAGAAACTTTTGCTGTCTGTTTTTATATTCTGAATTAGTTTATACTCATAATCCATCTTACTTTTCTTTTTAGCTTTCTTTGTAACTTTCTGTTGACCTTTAAAGATTTCCCAATCTTCTACTTTCACACTAATTTTTGCTATGTTGTTTGCAGTTGCTTTCAATTTGATATCCTCCTTTATTTCCTGAGTTATCCATGGCTGATTGTCCCTTTTCCACCAGTCGTTCTTTTTCACTGTTGTATATTTTTGCTGAGCACTATGAAAAATCACTTTGAATGTCCTCCACTTTTCCTCAATTATCCCACATATAGTCTTTGTGCTCAGTCGACCTTAGTCAAATCCTTCCTCATACTATTGTAGTTTCCTTTGGTTAAGCACAAGACACTGGTATTGGATTTTACTTAATTACCCTCCAACTATATTTTAAATTCAACCATACTGTGACTGCTCCTTCCATGAGGATTCCTAACTATGAGATAATTAATTATTTCTGCCTCATTACACAGGACCAGATCTAGAATAGCTTGCCCCTTTGCAGGTTCCATCACACAGTGTTCGAGGAATGATCATGGATATATTCTAAGAACTCCTCCTCAAGACTGGCTTGATCCATTTGATTTGACCAATCAATATGTAGATTAAAATCCCCCATGATAATTGTTGTACCATTTTTACATGCATCAGTTCATTATTTGTTTACTGCCTGCACCGCCATGATGTTATTATTTGGTGGCCGATAGACTATGACTATCAGTGACTTTTTCCTGTTACTATTTCTAATTTCCACCCACACTGATTCAACATGTTTCTCCATATAAACAATACAATTTCTCACTGTCACCTGATGTCATCCTTAAATATCAGAGCTCCACCAATGCCCCCCACCACCTCATTCCTTCCTGAGTGTCCTTCTGAATAGTCTGATACCACTGGATATTTAACTTGCAGTCGTGGCCACCCTGCAACTATGTCTCTATAATGGCCACTAAATCATATCTACTTGTGATGACTTGTGCCATCAACTCGTTTACCTTCTTTTGAATGCTGTGAGCATTCAGGTAAAGTGTCCTTATGCTAGTTTTTATACCTTCTTTTTGAATCCTCACACCCTCAGCAGAAGAACTTTTGTTTTCAAACATTCTCACTGTTCCTGTCACTACCCAATTTCCACTCATCTTAGTGCGACTCTGCTCAGCAGTTTCTTGCTTCTTATTTACTGTCTTAATTCTCTTTTTCCTTAAGCCCTCACCCACTCTAGATAACTTAGAGCCTCCCTTTAGGTTCCTATCCCCTTGCCAAACTAGTTTAAAGTCCACCCAACAGTGCTCGTAAAATCATCCACAAGAATATTGGTCTCATCATTGTTTGGGTGAAGACTGTTCCTCTTGAACATGTCCCACCTTCCCAGAAACAGTCCAGATATTCAAAAATCTAAAACCCACCTGCCTACACCACTCCCCCAGCCATGTAACAAACTGCTTAACTTGCTAAATCCTAGCCTCACTAGCACATGGCATAGTAATATGGAGATTGCTACCGTTCATGTCTTGATTTTCAATCTGGCTCCTAACTCCCGAAAATTCAACCTTCAGAACCTCATTCCTCTTCCTATCTATGTCACTGGTACCAAAGTATGCCATAACCACTGCCTGGCTCCCGTCCCAACTCAGTAAACTGCAGGGCCCATGCACCAGGGAGGCACCACACCATCTTGTTGTCAATAGAGTGGGTGAAAAGCACCTCCCTGTGCCCCTAACAATTTGAGTCTCTAATTACTACAGTCCTGACTGCCTTTTTCTCCAATCACTGAACAGCTGAGCCACCTGCAGTGCTGTAGGTTTTGCTTTGGCTGAAGTTCCCAGAGGCTTTATCACCGTGGCCAGAACTCAACACAGAGTATTGGTTGGCTACTGGGATGGCCTTAGGGTACTCCTGCACTACTGCCTCACATTATACTTGTGTGCAATTGTCCTCATTTCCTTTCCACCTGCACACTTTCACTCTGTGGGGTGACCACTACCTTGTACATGCTACCTGCATTACTTTTACTCTCCTAGATGCACCTCAGTGCCACCAGATCTCGCTCAGGCTCCATAACACTGCGATCAAGTCGGAGATACGGACGGCACTTACTGCACGTGCTGCTCATCAATGCAATCAGCATTCAAGAACAACCACATGTTAGAGGTGGAGCACTCCACTTGAATGTAGTACCTGCACCCTAGGGGTTCCTTCAAGTTAAGCTCTCTAATCAAGTCTGCCTTATTACACATCACCAAATCTAGAAATGCCTGTTCCCTAGCAGGCTCTACTCAAGCTGTCCCAAAAGCCATCTTGTTGACATTGACAAATTCCTGTTATTGAGATCTGCTACCAATCTGATTTTCTCAGTATACCAGCTTATTGAAGTCCACCATGATTAATTCTATCTTTTATATCTCCTGATTTATTCTCTTGTTCACATCCCAACTACTGTGAGAAGGCCTGTTCATAATTTCTTTTTTCATCTCAATTGAACCCACACGGATTTAACAACTTCCAACTCTATACCACTTTTTGCAATTGATTTACTTTTGCTTCTTACTAACAAGCCTAGCCACCCCTTCTTTGGTCATCTGCCTGTCCTTTCAAAAGGACATGTATCCTTGGACATTTAGTTTGCAGACATGATCCCCCTACAGACATGACTCTGTGATACCCATAACATCACAGCTGCCAATTTCAATCTGCACTAGAAGCTCATTTATCTTGTTCCCTTGTGCTTTCAAGTACAACACCCTCAATCCTGTGTTGACCACTTCCCATTTCATAGTTGTCACCTTATCTGCTGTGCCTGATGCTAGATTCCTGACCGTTTCCATGCTCTCTGTCCTATTACTTATTTTGAAAGCTTTAATAACCAATTTCAGGGCAGTTAATCTGAAGGATATGACTGCCTTCTGAAACACAGCATCCAGATAATTCCCCACCACCACCACCAACTCCCCCCCCACCCCCACAACAGTCCTGATGCATTGCAATATTCAAAGCTCAGGCTCCAGCTCATTAACTTTGAGCCAGAATTCCTCATGCAATCAACACTTGCACCACTTGTGGTCGCTATTAACTACATTAGGGTTCATTAGCTCCCACATCATACATGTGCAACATATCGCCAGGACCAGCATCTCTATTTTATTTACTTGGTTCTTAATTTGATTTTTAAAGAGTTCCAGTGGTTTTCTAGTTTGTAGCCTGTAAATGTTTCCCCTATTTATCTTCACTCTGAAAGAAACCTCTATTAGATTCATAACTACAACTAACCATGAACTTATGGTTTATCTATGATATCACTCTTTTGTCCTGGGTTCCTGATCCTGGGCTTCAATTTATCCTGTTAAAAGACTATTACAAATAATGAAGTGATAAAAAAACAAGCAAAAAGCACCTCTTCCCCATTGCACTGCAGTCCCATTCTTCCACCAACTTCCCCGAACTACACACTCGCTGCATCTCACTCTGGATGTGATCTTTCCTTCCTGACTGTGCAAACCCTACTAATCGTGTGCTTTCAACACGCCCTCTCTTGGGAAGATCAGGAATTTTTATGACCAGAAACACCAAGTACAGTCGGTAATCTTGAATTTTCTCTGCTGGTTTCTGTTATAACAGTGATTCGAAGATTTGGCAACCTGACTGTATCCAGAGTAAGTAATACAAACCAAGGGATCAGTTGAATGAACTGGCACTTTGTTGCACAATGTTGGTATTGTCTGATTTTGTTCCTGTTGAGTGGGTGGTTCCTGCAGTCAAAAATGTGACTGGTTAGGCTGCAAAATGAGCAGAGGTGACAGTGGTTGCAACTGATTGTACTTTCTTGATGCAATTAAAGGCCCTAACAATACTGCCCAGCAGTTGCTCTCTAACCTTACCCTTCTTGAAATCCCTTATCCAGACCAGCTACCCATATCTTTTAGGAGGCAACATTTTTTGTGCAGTAATGGTTATTTTGAACAGCATCTGTATATGCCTGAATTGGTGTTCACTCTGGGAAGCAATCTAAATTGCCCCTCTTTTATTTCATAGAACCAAGCTATTTAGTCATGTTGTGAGTTGAATTTTTAAATCAACACTATATGGCCAGTTCTGGCACAGACAGCTCTAAGATGAGCAGGGTGAAGCTGTAAATGAGCAGGGCAGCAAACATACCTGGATTTTGCTTCTTTTTTTTGTGTCTGAGTCACTTGTTCTGGCTCTCATTGTAATCAGGGCATTTTGGAGAATTTGAGACACATCAAATGCTCACTGTCATTGCAAGCACGTTGAACATTTCATTAGCAAGCTGTGGGTTGTTACTGAAAACAACATCTGGAATACGGTAAGCGACAAACATCTTCCATGGGGTTCTCACAACAGCGGTCATTGGTGTCAAGTTTTTTAACCTCAATAAATCTTGAATAATGTGCTACCATTATGAGGTAAGAATGACATTCATTCATGATAAGTCCATACCCAAAAGGTCCCACGGTCTTTCAGGAAGTTCTGTAGATATGAGATTTCCTGTCATTGCTTAATTAGCTCAGTTGGCTGGACAGTTGGTTTGTGATGCAGAGTGATGCCAATAGAATGGAATCAATTCCTGCACCGGCTCACCTAGGATGTGGTGACCTTCAGGTTAAACCACTACCAGTCACCCTCTCTCCATTGAGAAAGCAGACCTTGGGTCTGATAAGCATATGTATTGTAATTGATGATGATGAGATTCGCTAACTGCTTCAATATCCCTGAACACTGAATAAGTCCCTTCTACTCTTGTTCTACACTTATATTTGCCTTTGTTTCCTCAGTCAATCATCTGAAGAATGTCATTTTGGTAATTTTAGAATTACCAGTTGATTTTCAAAAACATATAATTCCTTGACTATAGGGGAGTACTACCTGTGTTCAAAGAATGTTCACCTACACGTTTGTTGTTCACACTCAGTGATGAGCATTTCTCTGACATCATTGTAAGGTTGCTCCAGGGTCCCAAAGCCCTAACATAAACTATATCATAGAACAAACAAGTGCAAGGGCTGAATAAAGACACAAAGGTCGGAGGTGTCGTTGACAGTGTAGAGGGCTGTTGTAGGCTGCAGCGGGACATTGACAGGATGCAGAGATGGGCTGAGAGGTGGCAGATGGAGTTCAACCTGGATAAATGCGAGGTGATGCATTTTGGAAGGTCGAATTTGAAAGCTGAGTACAGGATTAAGGATAGGATTCTTGGCAGCGTGGAGGAACAGAGGGATCTTGGTGTGCAGATACATAGATCCCTTAAAATGGCCACCCAAGTGGACAGGGTTGTTAAGAAAGCATATGGTGTTTTGGCTTTCATTAACAGGGGGATTGAGTTTAAGAGTCGTGAGATCTTGTTGCAGCTCTATAAAACTTTGGTTAGACCGCACTTGGAATACTGCGTCCAGTTCTGGGCGCCCTATTATAGGAAAGATGTGGATGCTTTGGAGAGGGTTCAGAGGAGGTTTACCAGGATGCTGCCTGGACTGGAGGGCTTATCTTATGAAGAGAGGTTGACTGAGCTCGGTCTCTTTTCATTGGAGAAAAGGAGGAGGAGAGGGGACCTAATTGAGGTATACAAGATAATGAGAGGCATAGATAGAGTCGATAGCCAGAGACTATTTCCCAGGGCAGAAATGGCTAGCACGAGGGGTCATAGTTTTAAGCTGGTTGGTGGAAAGTATAGAGGGGATGTCAGAGGCAGGTTCTTTACGCAGAGAGTTGTGAGAGCATGGAATGCGTTGCCAGCAGCAGTTGTGGAAGCAAGGTCATTGGGGTCATTTAAGAGACTGCTGGACATGCATATGGTCACAGAAATTTGAGGGTGCATCCATGAGGATCAATGGTCGGCACAACATTGTGGGCTGAAGGGCCTGTTCTGTGCTGTACTGTTCTATGTTCTATGTTCTATGTTAAATGTGACCTTCAAAAAATATATAAAATATTTATGGCAAATAACTTTGAGAGCCAAACAAAGCCACAAACAGATATCAGAAATATTATTGGATGGGGAATATTGTGGCAAGTGGAATTTAACACAATAAAATAGGCAGTGGTACATTTTAATGAAAACTGAATGAGAATGTGCATGCAATGTGGAAGAGGAGATATATGTTAGGGTTCAGGCTCTCAGGAGATTAAATGCAATGCCACAAAATGTAACATAATTAGAAAACAAATACAAATTTTCAGTTTAAGGCAAGAACACAATATATAAAATTGAGGTGTAATTGCGAATGTATATAAAACATTATACAGACCAGACCTGAACTACTATGTGCAATTGTGGCCTCTTCAAGTCAAAAAGAATGTTGAGCCAAGAGAGAGAATACAGCACGTACTCACCAAAAATACTGCCTTGTAATATCTACACACAAATACCAGGAGACCTCTAAGTTTAGGCTTGTTTTCATTAAAAATGAGGAGACCACAGTCATTTGGTTGAACTGTAAAAATTAAAAACGAGCTGCTGAGGGATAACAGATGAAGACAGTTTCCAGAGGTTATGGGGTACAGAACAAAGGGAACAAAGATTTATGATCAAATGCGAGAGATATTTTTGAGAAAACTGGAGAACTGCTTTCCTCTTACATTGAATTTGAGAAATTTGGAATGTACTACTGAAGTCAGAGTTTGAATATAATTGTGACATTTAATTGTGTGCTTGTCCTTTGGCAGAAATTGGTCTACTGCTATGATATAGGTAATGGCAGGTACCATTTATCTCACTATTATTTTGACATCAAAATTATGGCTCACTGTCACTTACACTTCTAAAAAAGGTGAATGCACAGAGCTTCACTTAGAAGAGTTGACATGAACCTCCAAGATGAACTCAACACTTACACTTTTTCCACTTCAAGAAATTCTGAATTAAAAAATCACATTTTTCTTTGGCCTCTCTTATTGACAGAAGTCATTACACATCTTGACCCTCACATTGCGGAATATAAATGCTCATTCTGTAAAGGGAAACATATAGGTTTGGATAGAAGATTGGCTGACTAATGGGAAGCATAGAATAGAATAAATGGGGCCTTTTCAGATTTGCAGGATGTTACAAATGGTGTGTCATAGAGTTGGCTGTTGAGGCATCAAGTGTATATACTTTATATAAATGATTTGGATAATGAGGGCCAAAGGCATGGAAACCAAATTTCTTGGTGACACAAAGATAGTTAGGGAAGTCAGTTGCAAAGAAGAACCAAACAGGCTACAAAGTGGAGTATATTAAGTGATGGCAAAGATTTGACAAATGAAGTTTGATGTGGGCAAGTGTGAAATTGTTTCTTTTGACAGAAAGTGTGGAAAAGCAAATTATCTAAATGGTGAAAAGTTGCAGTGCACTGTGCTGCAGAGAGATCTGGATGTCCTAGTGCATGAATTGCAGAAGATTAGTATGCAGATACAACCAGTAATCTGGAATGCTATGCTTTATGGCAAGGTGAATCTAATGCGAGAATAGAGTGGTTATGTTTCAGTAATACAGGGCATTGGTAGGATGCATCTGAAGTACTGTATACAGTACTGATCTTTGTGCTTATGGAAGGATTTGGAAGGACTTATGTTGGGAACAATTCAGAGCAAGTTCATTAGACTGATATATGGAATGACTGAATTGTGAGGAATGCCTACAGGGGCTAGGTCTATCTTCTTGAGTTCAAAACAGCCAGATGTGACTGAGTTGAAACAGATAAGATCCTGAAGGGACTTGATCAGGTAGATGATGAAAGAATATTTCCTCTTGGGGGAAAGTCTAGAACTAGGGGTCATAGTTTAAAAATAAGTGGTCGCTTATTTAAGACAGAGATGAGGAAACATTTTTCTCTCAGAGTTTGAGTCTTTGTAATTGCTTTCTGCAAAACCCATCTTTGTAGAATCTTTAAATATCTTTAGGGCAGAAGTAGATAGGATCTTGGTTATGAAGGGAATGAAAGACTAATCGGGGATATGCAAGAGTATAGAGTTGAGGTTAAAATCAAATTAGCCATGATCTTATTGAATGGCAGAACAGTCTCGAAGGGTTGAGTGGCCTCTATGTTTGTTCTTGTTTGTAGATTCATATACTCATTCTTCTGAGTCATCTTTCTATGCATTCAAATCCCATTCCAGGCACTTGAGGTCATGAATCTAGGCTGACAATTCACTGCAGTGCAAAGGACGTGTTACACTGTCAGCATGGGGTCCTTCAAATTAAATGATCCATTTGAGGTCTCAACCTGAGCATAAAGGATCCCATGCAATATTCCCTGTAAGTTACATTTCATCAGGTTTTGCAACAACAGAGGTAACATGTGGCAGCTAACAGGCTTTCCTCTTTAAGATACCACAAACATAATGCTGCACAAAAAAAGGTATCACAATAAAATGAAGAGGTCGTGCATAACAGGTTAAAAGAAAGACAATCCATTGATTTTTTTTTACCACCACTTAACGAGCAGGGAAACTTTTTATGTGTCCTGACCGACATTTATGTCTCAACATAACAAGTTATCAAAATCAAACTATGCTATCATTTATAACTGTTCATGGGTTCTTACACAAATTGTCTGTTGTCAGTCTACATAATAACAGTAAAACACTTCAAAAGTATTTCATGGGCTGTGAAATACTTTGCAATGTAAAAAGGACTTGACAGATCAAATTCCCTTTGTTACCAACTCAAAATTCTATGATTACATTAATAAATCGACAATTTATTAACACATACCCCACATAAGCATTTGAACTGCATATTTATCCAGCAGTATATTGCTGGAATGTTATGGCAACCCTTCATTATTAGGGTAGGTTTACTTGACTAAACAAAAACATAATTACAAGGTCATCTAGACATTATGATATTGCTGATTGCGGGAGCTTACTGTGCACATATTAGTTATTGCATTTCAGACAAGTGTTACTGCACTTCAACAATATTTCACCACTTATAAAACTATTTGGAATGTGGTAACGTTCTTGTATAGAAATACAAGCCTTTTCTTTTCAAATGTTACTTTTTATCCCTATGTCTTTACGAGGAAAGAACCTGTAGCCCTCAAAATAGCCAAAAACGCTTATGATGCTAACTGGAATTCAGACAATTTTCTTTGGATGTGTAGTTATCAGAAGCCTTTTAGGGATTGTTACAAAGGAAATAGATACAAGATGAGCTACTGTAATTCAATCAGCGCAGCTCCAATGTTATTGTGCATCGGAATCAAAGTGCATGCCATTTCTGCTTTGATTCAGCTTGAATTTAAACAAAGTATAAAAACACATTTTAGTATGTCAACTCACTCAATGTATAGCAAAATGAATCCATTGTTTTAAGTGAGATAAATAAATTCTTATCTTTCCACAAGAATGAGATCCATGTAATATATTCTAAGTCAATCAACTTTAAATGATACCACTGAAAAGTAAATCTGTTAAGTGTCTAGATGAAGTTGAGACAGCAACCTCCCTTGAGGGGTGAAGAGAAAGCTAATAAATGACATTTTTTCTCATCATTATTAGCAGGCCACAGATGGCAACATTGGGGATGGGTTACATGCATTGTCCTTGCATTGTTTAGTTTATTTGATTTTCTGGATCCCTGGCTCATACTTTGCAAAGCAAAAGAAAGCACATTTGTTCAACAGTAAATATCAGCAATCTTGAGGAAGCTAAATTGGATGAGAATTATTTAATTTGCTTTTTTTAAAAAAAATCAGAATCAAATTCACTTCTGTGAATGCAACCAAAGTGCAGACACTGTGCCAAGTTACTTACCATATGATGGTGTACCACCCATTCTGATTGTTCATTTCACGAGGTCACAAGTCATCTTCAGTTTTATTTTTATCATAATTGTTCTGCTCACGGGTCTGATTCCCTTAGAATCAAATAATTACTATTAAATCTGCTTCCACCATTCTTTCAGATAATATTTCTAATCACAACTCACCATGTCAAGAGATGTTCCTTCTCATAAGCTCTGGTTCCTTTCCTAATCACCTTAAACCTATGTCCTTGGTTACCAAGCATTCTGCAACAAAAGACAATTTCTTGTCATGTGTTCTAATAAACCTATTCATGCTTTTGAACATTTCTATCAAAACACGCAACTCTAAACAGACTGGGCTCTGTTTGCCGGTCATTCCACATAGCATCCGTGGTACCATCTGAATAGATTTCTTCCGCAAACTTTTCAAAGCTGAATTAACATTGTTTTGAAAGCGTTGTGCCCAGAATTGGACATGATGCTTTAAGTTCTAAAGAAGGAGTCACTAGACCTGAAATGTTAACTCTGCTTTCCCTGCACAGATGCTGCCAGGCCTGCTGAGTTTTCCAGCAATTTCTGTTTATGTTCCTGATTTTCAGCATGTGCAGTTCTTTTGGTTTTCATGCTCCAGATAAGGCCTAACCTCTACTTCATAAGGGTTTAGCATAATCTTCTAGCTCTTGTATTCTCTTCCTCTATTAATAAAGTCAAAAGGTTCCACATACTTTGTAAACGGCTTCTCAATTTTACCTGCTAACTGTTAAGATTTGTGTTCAGAAACGTCACAGGTTTTCTACTCCTTTTTAAATTGCACCATTTGGTTCATATTTCATTTGTTTAATTTTCCTATCAAATTGTTTGACTTCTCAAATTTACTATGTTAAACTTTATTCAACAGATGTCTGCTCATATCATCAGTCTATATCCCCCGAGATCTATTATCCTCCGCATTGTAGATAATACAAAACTCAAAATGTAGGAAACAAAGTCTGTAGGCCAAAATCCATGTTTTTAATATATATTAAAAACAATGGTCCCACTAGCAATCCCTGGGAAACAATAAGTATATTTATTTTTAGACTCAAAAGCAATCATTTACCTTTTATCTTTGCTTTTATCCTTCAGTTTTGTATTCCTATTGCTCCTGTCCCTTTAATCCCATGTTAACAAGTCTGATGTGGTACTGTGACAAATCTCTTTTAGAAGTGTATGTTGACATCAACCACATCATTTTTATCAACTAACGGTATTCAAACTAGAAGGTGAATTTGAAACAAAAACCCTGAGCTTTCCCTTGGAATCATTCTTTATTAAGTAAAACAATGTTGCAAATTTCCCAGCCACTTACTCCCAGCTGTTCTCTTTCCAAAAAAATGACACACTTTTAATGAAACTGTTTGAACATTTTGTGACATATCTCTACTGCAGGTAGGATGCAAACCCAGAGGGGCACTAGTACTTCAACACTCTCTTTTTATGGACATTTTCTAATTAATTTGTTCAGAGATGTTATTATACACCTACCAAGCTGGTGGATCTTGAACCCAAACTTCCTGGCCCGGAGGTGGTGGAAAAACTCAGCAGGTCTGATAGCAACCACGGAGCAAAGAAACTGAGTTGATGCTTCAAATCCAGTGACACAAAACATGAGCTTTAGTTTTCTCTCCACAGCTGCTGCCAGAGCTGCTGAGTTTCTCCTACACTCTGTTTTTGTTCCACTTATTCTTGTCTTATGTTATCAAACATTGCCACCACGCCTCCTTTGTGGCTATAATGACTCTCTGCTTCAGTGAAAGTTCTTTTGTTCTTTCCATATTCAGCTCAGTTCTCTACTGTACTATGAACCTTATAATAAATTTTCATTCAACTTCCACGGCCACCCAGATAGCTGTGGCTCTAAATGAATTCCTTCCTGCTTATTGGGCTGCTTCTACCTCTACTCAAACCATCTCCTGTTTGAAAGCTTCTTATTGTTCAGTTACAGTTATGCCAAGCAATTTATTTTGCTTTCAATCCATCTGAGCCAAGTCCCTCCACGATCCATTAAAGCTATCCCTCTACTTGTGATATGTTTTTATGTTTGATTGAATTACTATCCTCAATCTAACGATGTTATGATAACTCTTTACAAAATGCTCTCCCATTGAAGCATGCTCCACTTAATAACCAACAAGATCCTGCAATGCCATGTTCCCAAGAGGATTCCCAAGTTCCTTTCCTGCATCTGCTTTACCTCTGTCTTTCTGCATCATGTTCATCTCTCAGTGGTCTCTCACTAATGCCAGCCAATTAACTCTAATAAATATTTACATGCAAAGGCCTTTTGTGCTTGGTTACTTCTACATAAGTAATAACCTAAACATATAGGTACTGAGGGTGTACCAGATTTACAATTTCACATCAAGACACAAACTGCAAAAAATAAAAGGGGGAAGTACAAAGGATCAATTTATTTTTGAGTAATCCATACTTATTTATGCTTTAGAAAACCTGCTTTCTTAAACCAATTGTTGTGAACAATGCACTTTACTTGAATGATTTTTACAAGAAAAAATCTTGCTATATCAATACCAATTCAAAATAATTAGCACTATTTCTTTTGAATGCAGGAGGTCAATGATTATTTGGGACTGAATCAAATAGAAGGATGGAAACACAGAACCAAAAAAAATCTCAAAAATATAATCTGATGAGATCCCTGTACACAGCACCTTGGCCTTGGTCAACCACTGTCAATTTAGATTTCTCAATGTTCCCAGTTTCTGAATAAAGAAGTTTATTCTAAATTTCTAGATACAGTCGCTCTATGCAAAGAAATTATAGCCAATGATGTCACATGACCAGTACATTACAGGAGTGGCACAGTGGCTCAGTGGTTAATACTGCTACCTCACAGCACCAGGGAGCCAGGTTCAATATCACCCTCTGGTGACTGTCTGCTTGGAGTCTGCACATTCTCCCCCCATGGGTTTTCTGTGGGTGCTATGGTTTCCTCCCACAATCCAAAGATGTGCAGTTTAGGTGGATCGGCCATGCTAAATTGCCCAGAGTGTCCAGGGATGTGCAGGCTGGGTGGGTTAACCATGGGAAATATATGGTTATAGGGACAGGTAAGAAGTAGGTCTGGGTGGGATGCTCTTTGCAGAGTTGGTGTGGACTCAAAGGCTGAATGGCCTGTTCCCACACTGTAGGGATTCTGTGATCCTCTACATCTCTTGACATTAGGAGTCACAATACATTTTATGATTCAAGATTATTGACAAGGTCAACAGTCCAGCATCTTTTAATTAATAAAGAAGAAACAGATTTTAGAAACCTAGCCTGCAACATTCTGATGTATTTACACTCATGTCATGCAGCTCAGATCAACTCAGGGCTGCTTGACACAGCTGGCATTTTCATAGTTTCTTTTGCTCATGTTGTATGCAGACAGGCCTCAAGGCTGCAGGTTTACAATGGAATTCGAAAACAGATCAGTTGTATAAAATTATGATTTTTTAAGAACATTACAAACTTCAGATACTCTACCAAAAATGAGAAATTACCCCTCTTAAAATCATAGAAAGTTTTATTTTTGCATCAAATTCTGGATATTAAATTCATTGAAAAGATGCTTTGTAAGCACCTCTTTCCCAGAAATGATGTAAAGAGCTTCATTCTGTTAATTATTTTGGTTACAGTGACTGTAAATTGTCACAACCCAGAGACAGAGTTCTGAAGAAGGGTCACCAGACAGAAAACATTAACTCTCATTTTCTTCATTGATGCTGCCAGACCTGCTGAGCTTTTTCAGCAACTTCTGTTTTTGTTCCTATTTATAGCATCTGCAGTTCTTTCGGTCTTCATTGCGTATAAGAGTTGGGAGGTCACATTATGGCTGCACAGGACATTGGTTAGGCCATTTTTGGAATATTGCATTCAACTCTGGTCTCCCTGCTACAGGAAAAATGCTGCAAAACTTGAAAGATTTCAGAAAACGTTTACAAGAATGTTGCCAGGGTTGGAGAGTTTGACCTATAGCGAGATGCTGAATAGGCTGGGGTACTTTCCCTGGAGCATTGGATGCTGAGTGGTGATCTTATAGACGTCTATACAATTAAGACGGGCATGGATAGAGTAAACAGCTAAGGTCTTTTCCCCAGGGTAAGCGAGTCCAAAACTACAGGGCATAGACTTAAGGTGAGAGGGGAAAGATTTAAAAAGGACCTAAGGGGCAATTATTTTCATGCAGAGAGTGGAGCATGTATGGTGCATGACGAGCTACCAGAGGAGGTGGTGGAGGGTGGTACAATTACAACATTTAAAAGGCATCTGGATGGGTATTGAATTGGAAGGGTTTACATTGATATGGGCTAAATGCTGGCAAATGGGACTAGCTTAATGTAGGCTATCAGGTTGGTATGGATGAGTTGGGCCAACGATGCTGTACATCTCTATGACTCCATGACCCTCAAAATTTCTCGACTGTTTCTAGCTGGACGTGAAGATTAACAGATATCACCCAAGTTTAAAATTTAAACAGAAATTAACAATTATTAATAATACAACTTTAGTAGAACATGGATAAACAACAAGGCAATCTCCTTAATATTTATTACTTAAAGTCAAGCTATAGGCCCCTACTGTCACACTGACATACCTAGTTATGTTTCGTCACAAACTTTGTTGATTCTTTCCGTCTTAAATTTCTTCAGTTTTGACGATAATAAAACACATTCCCGCTAAACCTGTATAAAAAAGGTTTCCATCTTGTTGACAGTATGAAATAAATTTTTCATGGCAACATAGCTAATCTCAATTGATTCTGCCTTCTATCTGAGTCCTCCACGAGTTTAGAAAGCACGTTAAATCATTTGTCAGTTATTTCTTGACCAATTGCTTCATGGCCAGTTGTTCCTTATTCAACTGTTTCTTTGCCTGTTGTTCTTTTACTGGCTGGTCACGTTTTTGTTGTTCCTTGAAGTGACTAGTCAACTTCTTCTGCCATTTGAAGAAGACTAAAGGAGGGTATGCACTCATACTGAACAGTGAGAATTCTGGATTGTGATGTATGTAAGTGTTGACAACTATTTGTCATCTCCTTTCAGAGCTGATACGTGCTGCATCTAGATTTCAGTTTCACTCACATTGATTGACTTCCTCAACATTCAAATCTTCTTCTGAATGCAATAAACTCGGCAAATACTCACCAGCAACTCCAACAAATATTTTGTCTCTTCAGAATTCTGACTCTAAATCAAAAGCATTGTATTTTTTTGACGAATCTATCAAGACCATTGATGTAATTGTTTATGGACTCTGCTCGGTGGTGACTCCCTCTGTTAAAACTTGCACTTTCAAAAATTTTGTTGGCTTGAGATTAAAGCAATTGCTAAACAATTTCAGCACTTCTTCAAAAGTCTCTGCTGCTTTTTTTCATACCTTAGGGAGGTAGAGTCATCAGCTGTGCTTTCAATTGTATACAGAAGTCAATTTACTTGTTCAGTTTCTGATTTAGTATCTAATTTGGAAACCATTCTGCATGTTAAGTTCCAACTGGCCCACATCAGAAATTAAATCTTCCCGGCAATATTATTTCTGATGCCATGCCTTCCTGATTTGAGTATTACAAATTAAAAGTATTTTAAACAAAGTGGTAACGTCAGTGCTGCTATACTGGGCTTTCCCATGTGGCCAAATGGGAGATTCCGACCTATTTGCGGCTAAAATGAAAAATGTATGCCTTTTTCACTGGATAAATTCTATTGCTGCATTTGTTTTATTACTCATGAACTGTGGGCATTGCTCGCTGGGCCATCATTTATTGCCCATTCCTAGATGTCCTTTAGAAGGTCCTGAATGGCACTGTTACAGCATGAAGCATCACCAGTATGGACCACAACCTCTGGTTCCTCACCCTCTCCCTTCAGAATATCCTGGGCCCAGTCAGAAACATTTTTGACCCTAACACCAAGGAGGCAACACACATCCTGGAGTCTCGCTTGTGGCTAGAGAAACACCTGCATCTCTGACCATAGAGTCTCCTATTACTACTGCTTAAAATGGTATACCTGTTTGAGAAGGGAACAGCCACAGGGAAATCCTGCACTACCTGCCCAAGTAGTTCAGCTAGAGCTACTTCTATGTCTCTCTCCAATCTGGTTTTTATCTGGATGCAGTACAAAAAAAATCTATCTTCAGTGTTCATCATTCTCAGTAGTAGTGCAGTCACCATCATTCTTAATGCCTCTTCACTATCATTCAATTGTGCAGGTCTGTTCTCGCTAAGGTTATTCTTATCTAGCCATACACAAGGCCAGGAAATCATCTGCAATGTTTTTTTCTTCCCTTTCCCACAGCATTGCCTTTAGAGTCCACAGGAGCTTTGTCTGGTGCTTTAAACTAACACTCTTATATGCACATTGAAACACTAGTTTGGTGTCTCTCCGAGCTGTTTGCGTCTATGCATATACTATCCACAAGGCTCATTGCTTCTTATCTCGAAGTAAGGCTCTTGTAATCTTGATGTACTGTAACAGTCCTTTATTTATATTTGTACATTGTGGTTTAATAAATGCAGATTGCTGATGTAGTATCTAAGTGTTCTTTTTCTACATGCTGATACCAGCCTGATATCTTACTGAAGTCTGACTCATCATCATCAATTACATCATCATTAAGATAGGTCTCATACTACAGCACGCACCCACCCCCCAAAATTTCTCTCAATTTCTCTTCCGAAAATTTGGTGTAAATTACCCCATTGTTAACATTAACTTATTTACATAGGAATTGTCATCATTAGCATAATTATTAACATAATGTTCACCATCCAATGTCAGAATCTCCTAGTTTAAGAGATCTTGAACTCTGTCAGGATATCCTGATCTGGTTTGCTTGGTTTTTACACCTGGGTGATGGTGTTATATCATTTCTGCAATTGTGATATCCCTGTGCACACTATATAACACAGTATCAGTACATCAGTCCTACACACTATGATAATCGTACTCAGTCTCACTTCCTGGTTCAAGTGAGATCAATGCCTTCCTGTTCTCAAATTCCCCTTTAGATATTCTGACAATATACGATCACAGTTGACCTGTTTATCTGATGACTTTGGCTCCCGGCTTCCTGATCCTTCACCAGGTTTGAGGCCTGACTTTAAGGCTGACCAAGTAATTGTTTTATGTCAAGGGATGTCTCAGTTCTATTGCTCTTTGCGGTGGCTTTTCTCAGATTGTTTTACCTTCTTGTTATCTTAAAAGACAATTTTTGGCTTGGGATTATGTTCTAAAACTGAAACATCCACATATAAATCCCCTTCCCTTTAACATTTCAGCATTATTAAATGGCATTGATCTCTAAAAGTGCAGAGGTAATTCTCAGTCAGCACACTAATACAGAGACTTTGAAGTCTTAACCGTCCTTTCTGCTATTTTCTTTGACCAGGTTTGGAATGGAGAACTTGTCACTTACTTGATGCCTGCCTTCAACATTGCTTGAAACACTCATTCATGAAATAAGGTTCATTGTCTGATGCTAGTTTTTCGTGGAAACTATGTATTATAAAGAATCTTTACAGTGCTCTAACCACTGTGTGTACAGAGAGCTCTGGGTGTCCTAGTGCATGAATCACAGAAGGTTAGTATGCAGGTCCAACAAATAATCAAGAGAGTTAATAGAATGTTATGTTTTATAGAGGGGAACTGAACGTAAGAGTAATGAGGTTATACTCAACTTTAAAGGGAATTGGTGAAACTGCATCTAGAGTACTGTATACAGTATTGGTCACCACACTTACAGAAGGTTGTTAATGCATTGGAAACAGTTCAGAGGAGGTTTATCAGATGAATACCTGGAGTTAGTGGATTTATTTATGAGGAAGGACTAAACAACCAGGCCTATATCCTCTGGAGTTTAAAAAAGTTGGAGGTGACTTAACTGATACACACAAGATCTTGAAGGGACTTGACTAGGTAATTGTCAAAAAGATGCTTCCACCTAAGGCAATGGATGCAAAATCTTTAAATATACTTAAGGCAGAGGTAGAAATATTGCTGATTACAAAGCAGATGAAAGGTTATTGAAAATATACAGAAATGTAGAATTGAGGGTGAAATCAGATCAGCCATGCTCTTAATGAATGGTGGAACAGGCTCAAAGGACTGAGTTAATATACTCTTGCTCCTCGTATACTGTCACTTCAATCCATCTTAAATAATTGTCAACAAGGACTAAATACATCTTCCCTTTGAAATTAAACAAGTCTGTTGCCAGCTTTTCCCATGATCTGTCTGGAAATCTTGCAATGAATAGCTCTGTAGGCACTTGACTCTGCATATCACACATTTTGGCACAACTAATTGTAAACCTGAGATAATGGGAACTGCAGATGCTGGAGATTCCAAGATAATAAAATGTGAGGCTGGATGAACACAGCAGGCCAAGCAGCATCTCAGGAGCACAAAAGCTGACGTTTCGGGCCTAGACCCTTCATCAGAGAATTGTAAACCTGTATGTCTTTCAAAATGCCTGGTCACCACACTGATTACTTTGCTCTTGCCCTCACTTTGCAATAACTAGACATACCCAATGATATTTTTACGGAATTTCTCTTTTTATCAACTTTGAATTAACAATTCTATCATCATTCATTAATAGCATTCCCAAATATAATTGAATACTATTGACAAATGCTGTCAGTACAGTGTAGAGCTGGAGGAACACAGCAGGTCAGGCAGCATCATAGGAGCAGGAAAGTCGATGTTTTAGGTTTACACCCTTCATCAGGGCTCAGTGGCAAATGCTGTTATTTCTTGTGGTAGCTTTTTAAGCACTTGGAGTGCCAGACTATGTTTTGAGCACTCTGAACTCTATGCACCCATCATCAGATATTTTAGTTGCATAAATTTGCCTGAATTTTCCTTCAGTTGCTAGTGACATGTCAGTCATTGTAGAATAAGTCACTACTTAGACCAGAAAAAATCTTCTTTTTCTACTTAATTCACAACTGTTCTTCAGAGCGTATATGCTTTTACTTGCACCTTCTCTAGAACACAGACAATGGCATAGTCATATCTCATCAACTACTCTTGAATCTTCATATATCGACATGTTTCTGGGATTTCCTTTGATTCAGAAATTGTTACCAAAGGCTGGTGGTCTGTCTCAACTTGGAATTTAATGCCATGAGACCATAAGAACATTAAAATTTGGAACAGGAGGAGGCAATCAAGCCCATCAAGTCTGCTCCACATTCAACTTAATCGTGGCTCATCACATCTTGGCCTCAACTCCATTTTCCTGCCTGCTCTCCCTAACCCATTAGGAATTTTAAAAAACTCTCTTCAAATTTATTCAGTATGACAGTGTGCACTAAATTCTGTATTACTGAATTCCACAGATTCACAAATGTTTGATGGAAGTAATTCCTCCTCATCTCTCTTAAATCTGCCATCTTTTAGCTTCGACCTCATTCTAGATTGCCCTATAAAGGGGAAGCATTCATTGTACACCTGCCTTTTAGAATCTATGCGGAACTCCAGTTGCAGACTCAACAATGCCTTGTTCAAATGCAACAACAATTCATACTTTGATACTTGATTCTTTCAGCCTTAATTGCTGAAACTCTATTTGCCCCCCATTTAACTGCCCTACCTGCATACAAGCTTTCTGCAACCTATGCATGAAGACACCCAGATTCCTCTGCACCAAAGCATTTTTAGGTTTCTCTCTATTTAGATAACAAGTTACCTTCTCATTCTTTGCATCAGAACAGATAACTTTTCACCTAAGCTATCTACATGCATTTGTAAATTTCTTATTTCTTCATTGTGACTTATTTTCCTACCTATTTTAGTGTCATCTGCAAATTTAGCTATGGTATCTTCTATCGCTGCATCCAAGTTATTAAAATAGATTGTAAATGGTTAGAGCCTAAGGATCAAACCCTGTGGCATCCCATTAGTTACATCTTGACAAGCAGAAAGGGATATGCAACTTAACTCACTGCTTTCTGTTGGTTGGCCATGCCTTTATTCAAGTTAATAAATTACCCTTATCATCTAATTATTTTACCTTGTGTATTAACCATTTGTGTGGCATCTCATCAAATGCCTTCTGGAAATCTAGATATACAGGTAATTCTTCTCTCATGCGATAGTTGCATTCTTATGTGACCATGCATTCTAGAAAATCATGTTATAGGGAAATGGCTATTGAAAAATCACCATTCCTGTACAGCAGAAAGTATATGTTATTCAAAAAGCGTCCACTATTCATCAATCGCATTATAGCCAATTTGCATTAGCGAAACGTGCTACTGCAGGATTACAGTTACTATATCTACAGGACTCCCATTATCAACATTGCCTGTTACTTCTCTTTGATGAATTCCAGCAAATTAGTCAAACATGATTTACTGTTCCTAAAACCATACTGACTCCTCTCTGATGAAGGGTCTGGGCCTGAAACGTCAGCTTTTGTGCTCCTGAGATGCTGCTCGGCCTGCTGTGTTCATCCAGCTTCACACTTGATTACCCTGACTCTGATGGACTACATTTTGACTTTCCAAAGGTCTCATTACTACTTCCTTAGTAATGGATTCCAACAATTTCTCAATGACAGACATCAAACTAGCTAGTCTATAATTTCCATCTGCCTCCCTTTTTGAGTAAGATGTTATACTTGAATTTTCCAGTCTACTGGAACCTTTCCAGAATACAGTGAATTTTGGAATATTTTCAGCAATGTGTCCACTATGTATCGCCAATTCTATAACACACTAAGATGTAGTCCACCACACTCAGGAAATTTGCCTTTAATACCAATACCTTCTTCTGTATACTTTCCCCTAGTGATGGTAATTGTTTTAAGTTCTTCCTTTTCTATAATCTGCATTACCAATTATTTTTGGGATGGCTTCAGTGTCCCCTACTGTGGAAACTCAGGCAACATCTTGACTTAGTGCATCTGACATTATGTTCCTCGCTGTCAACTCCTCAGTGTCATCCTTGAAGGTGCACCTTTCAATACCTTTCTTCCTTTTTATGTGCTTAAAGAAACTTTACCTATTCATTTTTATATTTTCTGCCAGTTTTCCTCCGTAATTAATCTTTCCTTTTTCTATTACCTTTTTTTTTAAAAACTGATTGCTTGTTAGTCTTTAAAAGTTTCCTAATCCTCCAGTTTGCCACTGGTCTCTGCAATACAATATGATTTAGTTTTCGGTCTTATGTTATTTTAATGTTTAATGTGTTACCTGGGCATTATCAAACTGTTGACTGTGGGATTTCCCTGTAAACAGAATGGTGCCCGTTTGCTATGTATGATATATTACTAGCTGTAAAGAGCTTTGAAAAATACCAAGATGACAGATGCTAAGAGATACATTTGGGGGCTCGGTTTTCTTTCAGATCAGAATGGAATGGATTACCTTGCTGGAAACAATACTTATTCCATTTATTAACTGTGCAGTTTCTCCCAAGGTGACTGACTCTATGCAGGGTTTAGCAATCAAGTCCTCATTTTGAGTTTCATTATTTTGAAATCTGTCTCTTCACTACCTTCTCTTTAGGGATGGAAACTTACATCATTACTTGCTTTTCTGTCCTCGTGTTGATGTAGAGTTTATGGGATTGGTGAAGCCCAGGCAGAGAACTGCAACATCAACATAAGATAATGGTGAGAAGAATTTAACAAGGCCTTGATCAAAACTTAGTGAATGTAAGATGAACAAACAGATCTAACTCCATATACAAAATTTGTTGATATCACCACTGTCATGGGTCAGATCTCAAGCAATAACAAAGTACAGGAAAGAGACAAAGCTCTCTGAAGGGTCTAGGCCCGGAACGTCAGCTTTTGTGCTCCTGAGATGCTGCTTGGCCTGCTGTGTTCATCCAGCCTCACATTTTATTATCTTGGATTCTCCAGCATCTGCAGTTCCCATTATCACAGGAAAGAGACAGACAGCTTAGTGGCAATGATGTAAAGATAACAATCTCTTCCTCAATACAGCAAAATAAAGGAGCTGTTCATTGACAAGGCAGAGATCGATAAATTCTTGATCTCACATGGAATCAAGGGCTACAGGGAGAGTGCAGGGAAGTGGAGTTGAAAAGCCCATCAATCATGATTTAATAGGCCGAATGGCCTTACTTCCACCCCTATGTCTTATGGTCTTATCAGGAAGCAGAGTAGAGGACACACCCCAGTCTGTATTAATTGGACCAGGTTAATAACCCCAATCAGGGAACTCATAGTCTACGAAGTCCACCTGACTGAACATGTCATGAACAATACAACAATTAACAACCAAAGTATATATTTAAGTGGTCTGTCATCACTTTGTTCCCCTTTATCACTTCCCCTGTTTCTGACTATCAGATTACCCACATTTATTTTCTTTTATTTTCTTCTTGTACCTAATAGGAGTTTTTACAGTCAGTTTATATGTTTCACACAAACTCACCCTATTCTCTCCTTCTTAATCAATTCCTTTGTCTTCCTTTGTAGAAGCTTCCAAACCTCAGGTTTGTTCCCTTTTTTGACAAATTTGTATACTCCTTACTTGGCTCTAATACTATCTCTATCACTAACTTCCCTCATTAGCCATTGTCAAGCCACATTTCCTATTTTAATTTTGGGCCACACAGGAATGCACAATTGTTGCAATTATCCATGTGCTCTTTAAATTTTTATCATTGCCGATCATTGTCATCCTTCTAAGTAACGCTTTCCAATTTATTATAGCCAACTCACACATGGTATCATCATTGATTCCTTCATTTAGATAAGGGACCCTAGCCTCACAAAAATGATGCCCAGTCTGCTTTTCTGGGTAGGCATAACAACATCCCATAGCACCATTTTGAAAAATAACAGGGGAGTTATCCATTGTATACTAGTCAATAATTAATCCTAAATCAATATGTTAAAAAAATTATCTACTCAATATTGCATTGCTTTTTGTGGGAACTGCTGTGAACAAACTGGCTACACTGGTTCCACTTCAAAAGTATTTCACTGTCTATAAAGTTCTTTGGGACATTTGAGGCCATGAAAGGTCTTATGCAAGCAACTCTTTCTTTTCTTTATGTGCAGATCTTTTACCACTTTGTACTCTCATGTTATAGAAGTGTGGTTCAAATCTGCTTTCTCTGGCAATTATTAAGTGAGTAATTAAACGTTACTGATGATTGGGCAATTGATATGGATTTTTAAGTTTTGATTTTGTGCAATCCTTATCAATTGCATTTATCATTTTGGATTTTGGCTGAAACATTAGTTCCCAAGGCCTAATTGGAGAATCTGCTCACTCTCCAAAGCTGCACAGTTGTGACTAACAGACGCAGAGGGGCACAAAAATTAATAGACACACCTACTGGTGGGCTATGTTTGGAACACAGGCCGTAGAATCATCTCACAGTGTGATTGCTTAACAGAGGGCAAAGAATATACCTTTAATCAGTAGTAATTTGGAATTCCTTCACTCAGAATTGTGCCTTCTAGCTTCAAATGCAATTCTGCGAGAAACTTAGAAGATATACTTTTATATATCTCACTAGCAATGAAATAAGTAGTGGGGATATCATAATTTGCGTAATTATGGTGAATAAAGAGACACTTCAAACCAACACAATTGCACCTCCCAGTCGCAAACCATTTCCACTCCCCCTCCCATTCTTTAGATGACATGTCCATCATGGGCCTCCTGCAGTGCCACAATGATGCCACCCAAAGTTTGCAGGAACAGCAACTCATATTCCGCTTGGGAACCCTGCAGCCCAATGGTATCAACGTGGACTTCACCAGCTTCAAAATCTCACCTTCCCTCACCGCATCCCAAAACCAGCCCAGTTCGTCCCCTCCCCCCACTGCACCACACAACCAGCCCAGCTCTTCCCCTCCACCCACTGCATCCCAAAACCAGTCCAACCTGTCTCTGCTTCCCTAACCTGTTCTTCCTCTCACCCATCCTTTCCTCCCACCCCAAGCCGCACCTCCATCTCCTACCTACTAACCCCATCCCACCTCCTTGACCTGTCCGTCTTCCCTGGACTGACCTATCCCCTCCCTACCTCCCCACCTATACTCTCCTCTCCACCTATCTTCTTTTCTCTCCATCTTCGGTCCGCCTCCCCCTCTCTCCCTATTTATTCCAGAACCTTCATCCCATCCCCCTCTCTGATGAAGGGTCTAGGCCCGAAACGTCAGCTTTTGTGCTCCTGAGATGCTGCTGGGCCTGCTGTGTTCATCCAGCCTCATGTTTTATTATCTTACAGGGCACTTTGCATCTCTTTGATCGGTATGGAATACCCAGAACTAACTGGTTAATGTAAAGTTGGTACTTTCATGAATTTTCTTTTTCAGGATGCACATTCACTTATTGGATTTTAGCTTCAATGTTCAGAACCATGTCCATCTGTCTATTAAAACATTTGGACACAACATCGTGGGAAAATAACATAAATTTATGATATGTAAATTAAACAACTGCAATGAATATTAGAGAACAAAATAGATTTAAAAAACTGAAATGAATTTTAACCAGTTTCAAATTTATCTGCTTCTGTGGTATAACTAAATAATATACATATCCAACGACTGTAAATTAGAGGATACTCATTGTTTTTATTCAATCGTTACTTAACTTCAATAGATCATTACATTCAGGACACATTAAAACAAAAATCAATGTGGGCCTCAGCTGTTGGCAACATGCTTTTTATCGTGATGTTGACATATGAATGCTTACTGCTTGGATTTTTAATCTGGAAATATTGTGTTGTAAGGTTCTGAAGTGCTTAATGTTCACGCTGCATTGACAATGTCCATTTTATTGCTGCCAAACAGTCCATGGATGGAAACACAAAAAAGCTACTGTACTTCTCGAAAGGGATAGCAATTGGGTCTGATCGCCTGATCTTCTTACTAATCGAAGAACAGTGCTGCTTCTGTAGATGTTCTACTGTAATATATCCTCTACACTAAACACTAGATTCGCCAATGACAAATCGAAGATAAAGGAGGATTTATGGCTTTACTGTACCTCAATCAAACTGAATCCAGAACCACGTACTTGTAAAGGTGGCAAATATCGTAACGTACCAGAAATGATCATCGGAAAATATCACACATTATTTTAACAAACTGCATGATAGTGACAAATACAGAAGCAGTCAAGTTGCTTTTCTACCATTCTTCAATTAACTTATTTAAGAACAAACAAAGAACAAAGAAAATCACTGTACAGGAACAGGCCCTTTGGCCCTCCAAGCCTGCACCGACATGCTGCCCATCACAACTAAAACTCCTAATCTTCTAGGGACAGTATCCCTCAATTCCCATCCTATTCATGTATTTGTCAAGACACCGTTTAAAAGTCACTATAGTATCTGCTTCCACTACATCCTCTGGCAACGAGTTCCAGGCACCCACCACACTCTGTGTAAAAAAACCCACCTCATACATCGCCTTTTAACCTTGCCCCTCGAAGCTTAAACCCATGGCACCTGGTAACTAACTCTTCCATCCTAGGAAGAAGCTTCTGACTGTTCACACTGTCCATGCCCTTCATAATCTTGTAGACCTCTATCAGGTCACTCCTCAATCTCCATTGTTCCAGTGAGAACAACCTGAATTTCTCCAACCTCTCCTCATAGCTAATGTCCTCCATACTAGGCAATATCCTGGTAAATCTTTTCTGTATCATCTCCAAAGCCACCACATCCTTCTGGTAGTGTGGCGACCAGAATTGAGCAAAACATTCCAAATGCAGCCTAAAGATTCTATAAAGCTGCAACATTACCTGCCAATTTTTAAACTCAATGCCCTGGCCACTGAAGGCAAGCATGCCATATGCTGCTGGCTACATTTATTTTTACCTGCGTTGCCACTTTCAGTGACCTGTGTAACTGTGTACCAGATCCCTCTGCCTATCAGTGCTCTTAAGAGTTCTACCATTTACTGTATATTTTCCATCTGGATTAGACCTTCCAAAATGATTACTTCATGTTTTTCCAGACTAAACTCTTCTGCCATTTCTCTGCCCAAGTCACCAACTGTTCTATATCCAGCTGTATCCGCAATTTCACCAATCTTTCTGTCATCGGCAAGCTTACTAATCAGACCAGTTACATTCTCATTTTTTATATAAATCATATATAAATCATCATTTATACATATTACAAACAGCAAAGGTTCAAATGCTGATCCCTGAGGAATGCCAATAGTCACAGCCCTCCATTTAGAAATGTACCCTTCCACTGCTATGACCGAGCCAGTTTTAAATCCATTTTGCAAGCTCACCTCTGACCTCGTGCGACTTTACCTTCTGTATCAGCTTGCCATGAGGGACCCTGTCAAAGAACTTACTGAAGTCCATGTTGACAGCATTCAATGCCCTACCCTCATTGATCATCCGTTGAACATCTTTGTCACTTCCTCAAAACACTCAACAAGTTAGTGAGACACGACCTCCCCTTCACAAAACCATGTAGCCTCTCGCTAATATTCCTACTGATTTTCAGGTGGGAGTAAATCTTATCCCAAAGAATCCTCTCTAATAATTTCCCTACCACTGATGTAAGGTTCACTGGCCTGTAATTAGCTGGATTATCCTTGCCACCCTTCTTAAACAAAGGAAAGACACTGGCTATTCTCCATTCCTCTGGCACCTCCCCGGTAGCCAGTCAGGATACAAAGATTTTCCTCAAGGCCCCAGCAATTTCCTCCCTTTCATCTTTCAATATTCTGAGGTATATCCTATCAGGCCCTGGGGACATGTCTACCTGAATGTTTTTCAAGACCGCCGATACCTCCTCTCGTTTAACCTCCACATCACCCAAACTATCTACACACCCTTCCTCAGGCTCATCATCCATCAAGTCCTTCCCTATGGTAAATACTGACACATAGTATTCATGCAATACCTTGTCTAAATCCTCTGGCTCCACACATAAATTCCCTTCCCTGTCTTTGAGTGGGCCAACCCTCTCCCTGATTATCCTCTTGCTCTTTATATACATATAAAAAGCCTTGGGATTTTCCTTAATCCTGTTGGCCAATGACTTTTCACAACCCTTTTTAGCCCTCCTGACTCCTTGCTTAAGTTTCTTTTGACTTTCCTTGTCTTCCATCTTTGCTTCTTGTGTTCCCAACCTCATAGCCTAAATAAATGCTTCCTTTTTCTTTCTGATTAGGCTCACAATATCTCTTGATATCCAAGGTTCCCTAAACTTGCCACTCTTATCCTTCATCTTTAAAGGAACATGCCGGTCCTGAGGTCCCAGCAACTTAAACTTGAAAGCCTCCCAAATACCATATGTTTATTTGCCCTCAAACATCTGCCTCCAATCTATATTCTTCAGTTCCTGCCTAATATTGTTGTAATTAGCTTTCCACCAATTAGCACCTTCACCTGACAACTATACCTATCTTTATCCATCAGTACTTTAAAGCTTACTGAATTGTGATCACTGTTCTTGAGCTGCTCTCCTATGGAGATATTGACCACCTGGCCAGGCTCATTCCCCAATACTCGGTCCAGTGCAGCCCCTTTCCTAGTTGGACTATCTACATACTGTTTCAATAAGCCCTCCTGGATGCTCCTTACAAACTCTGCCCCATCCGAGCCCCAAGCATTAAGTGAGTCCCAGTCAATATATGGGAAGTTAAAATCACCGACAACAACAACCCTGTTGCTTTTACATATTGCATATTGCCAAAATCCGCCTACATATTTGCTCTTCTATGCTCTTCTATCTCCAGCTGGCTAATGGAAGGCCTATAGTAAACCACAAACATTGTAATTACACCCTTCCTGTTCCTGAGCTCTACCTATATTGCTTCGCAGTATGAGTCATTTGAAGTTTCCTGTGATATCCTCCTTAACAAGTAGTGCAACTCCCCCACCCCTTTTATATCCCCCTCTATCCCACCTGAAGCATCTGTACCTTGGAATGTTAAGCTGCCAATCCTCTTCTTCCCTTAATCAAGTCTCTGCACTAGTAACAACATCATAGCTTTAAGTGCTAATCCAGTTTACTTCAGGGTTTGAGACTAGCCCTTGATCCTATACCTTAGCCCTTCAGTTTGGCTTCTAGTTTGAATGAAACAAGCAACAATAAAGCGCTGAGGAAGGGTCATTGGACCCGAAACATTAACTCTGATTTCTCTCCACAGATGTTGCCAGATCTGCTGAGCTTTTCCAGCAATTTTTTTTTGTTTCTGATTTCCAGTATCCAAAGTCCTTCTAGTTTTTAACAATAAATGGCTGATTTCTACATATCTGCAGTTCAAGAATTCAGACAAAGTAAGTTACACATATGCCTACATAAGCGCTTTTGAAAAATAGTGAAACTTGTATCTTGAAATTTCATAATGAAATTTACCACCTAAATATTTTCAAACAATATTTGAACCAGGAGTTAAAATATGTTGTATTTTTCAAGGGTTCCTCCTGTGATTTAAAGTCATAAGACATAGAAGTAGCAACAGGCTATTCAGTCTATTGAGTCAGCACCGTTATTCAATTAGATCCTGACTGATCTGATAGTTCTCAACTCCGCTTTTCCACCTTTTGCCCATAACATGATTCCCTTACTGATCAAAAATCTGTCTACCTCAGCCTTATACATATTTAATAACTCACCTTCAACAGCCCTCTGTAGTAAACAATTCCATAAATTTATTGTCCTCTCAGAGAAGAAATTCCTCTGCATCTGTTTCTTAAATGGGCAGCCCTTTTCTTCTGAGATTATGACCTCTGATCCTAGGCTCTCCCATAAGGGAAAACAACCATTCTACATCCACCCTGCCAATGTCCCCTAAGAATCTTATATGTCTCAATATGGTCAGCTCTCATACTTCCAAACTCCAGCAAATACAAGCACAAACTACTCAATCTCTGCTCATAAGACAGTACGGTCTATAGTCAGACCAGTCTATTGAGCCTTCTTTGGGCTGTCTCTAATGCTAGTATATCTTTCCTTAGATAAGGGCCCCAAAACTGCTTCTAGAATTTTAATTGTGGTCTGAACTGTACCTCATACAGTTTTATCGAGACTTGCTCATTCTTATTCTGCATTACCTTTGAAATAAAGGTCAACATTCCATTTGCCTTCCCCATTACCTGCTGAATTTCCACTTTCACGGTTATATTAAAGGGCTTCAAACTCTATCTGTGCTGTAGCTTTCTGCAGTCTTTCTCCACTTAAATAATATCCCACTCCTCTAGTATTCCTGCCAAAGGGCATAATCTCACATTTTGCCAACAATATATTCCATCTGCTATGTTTTTGGCCACTTGCTTAACCTAGCTATATCTCTGTGCAGATTCTAAGTTATTCTAACCACTTGCTCACCTCCCTATTTTGGTGTCATTTGAAAATTTGGTTATAATACATTCACTTTCATCATCCAATGACCACCCATCCCAAATCTCTGTTTTCTATTAAAAACCAATCTTCTATCCATTGTATAATCTATCAAAAACATGAGCTCTCGTTTATTAAATAGCTTAACATGTGGTACCTTTATCTGTTCTGCTTTTTGCCTTCTCAAAGAATTCTAATAAATTTGTCAGGCATCAATTCCCCTTCATGAACCCATGCTGACTTTGCTTGATCGTATTATGTATTTACTAATGCTCTAATACTAACTCCTTTCTTATAGAACTCTAACATTTTCCTAATAACAGACCTTGAAGGAAACTGGCTATAGTTACCTGCTTTCTGCCTTCTTCCTTTTCTCAAATAAAAGTATTAAGATGCATCCACTGGTACTTCTGAAGTCACTTTGTTTAATACCTTAGGATGTGTCACATTGGGTCCAGGGGACATAATCGGTCTTTAGAACTATTAGCTTTTTTTAAAAATTCACTTGTGAAACGTGGGCGTCAATGGCTGGTCAGTATTTAATGGCTGGTCCTAGTTGCCCTTGAGAAGGTGCTGATGAGCTGCCTTTTTGAACTGCTACAGTCCAAATGCTGTACATTAACCCACTATGCTCTTAGAAAGGGAATTCCAGGATTTGATCCAGTGACAGTGAAGGAACAGAGATATATTTCCAAGTCAGGATGGTGACTGATTGGTGAGCTGAAATGACCGACCTCCAACAAGCATGGTCATCTTCCTATGTGCCAGGTGTGCCTCCAACTAATGGGACAGCTTGCCCTCTACTACCCATTGATTCCAGTTTTGCTAGGGCTCCTTTATGCCACACTTGTTTGAATGTGGTCTTGATGTCGAGGGCTGTCACACTCACTTACCTTCTGGAATTCAGCTCTTTTCTCCATGTTTGAACCGAGGCTGTAATGAGGTCAGGAGCTTAATGGTCTTGTAGAACCTAAACTAGGCGTCACTGAGCATGGTATTACTGAACTACTGCTGCTGGATAGCACTGATAATGACATCTTCTACCACTTTACTGATGGTTGAGGGTAGATTAAGGAATGCCATAACTGGCTGGGCTGAATTTATCCTGCTTTTTGTGTACTGGACATATCTAGGCAATTTTCCATACTGTTGATGTCAGTGTTTTAATGTACTGGAAGTACTTGACTAGGGGCATGGCAAGTTCTAGCACACAAGTTATTAGTGGTATTAGTGAAATGTTGTCAGAGCGCATAGATTTTGCAGTATCCAGTGCTTCGAACTGTTTCTTGAAATCAAGTATAGTGAACCTAATTAGCTGGAGGCTGATATCTGACATGATGGCGACCATCGCTGGAGGCCCAAACACAAACTGAAAACCTTACTTTTACTTCAAAGGCTATAAATATTCATCAATCCCACTCACTAATTGGTTTCTTTCCCTGCACTCACAACATGTCATGATTTATGATGACAATCCATTAGTGATTTTACTGCAGATAAGCCTCTCAATCTATGCCCTTTATCCTCTCCCACACATATCTCACTCTGGAAAGTTTACTTATTGCAGTAAAGCTTAGTTAAAGCACTGTGTACCTCCTTATACAAAATTCCCACTTTGAACTAAATTTCCAACTGTTATGACATGGAGGCAGACAGCCAAATCAAATTAGCCTTCCTACCTCGGTATTTACAACATAATAAAGTTAAAACCTTCAAAGACCCTCAAAATTGATCCCAATGATTCCTAACCAGGCTTTTTGAATGACCAATACCATATCTGAATACTCAAATCTAGACACTAGGTTTGTAGCTTAAACAAAAGACTTAAATATTTATTAATAATGCAGTAACTTCAGCAGAACACAATTAAACATAGAAATCTCATTAATGTCTAACAATTTACATGCAATAACATTTTGTTTTTGGTCCAACTGACACAAAAGTCAGAGACAAACAAACACATGGTTAAAGGGTTTAACAAAAAAACAGATCTGGCTGGATTACGTTGGCGGTTTTCAGGATGTGTTGCATGAAGTTTTTTGTAGTTGATTTTCTGAAGATGTCAATCACGGCCACATTTTCAGTTCATCTGAGAAAGTTGCAGCAATGCTTATACCTTATTTGCTATTCTCTAATTTCCAATGCCAGTTAATAACCTACTGCAGGTTATGTACGGAGATTTCAAATCTTCATGCTGGAGCATCAGTAACCAAACTCCTTGTCTCAAAAACACAGTCCAAAAAAAGTTTACATTTCAGGTCGGGACCCTTCTAAAGCTGATGTTTCGGGTGTGGAACTTTCCCAAAACATCAGCTTTCCTGCTCCTCTGATGCTGCCTGGCCTACTGTGTTCCTCCAGCTCCACACCTTGTTATCTCAAACTCCAGCATTGGCCATTCCCACTATCTTCAAAAAGTATTTAAACTCTCTCACCCCTCCCTCTGCTTGACCTGTGATGTTCTCTCCCAGACTTGACAGCACTAATTCCCTGCTACTGACACCACTAATGGCTAACCATCTGCTTTATGGTTAGACATACTGCTCTCCCTGGTGTCAAAGTGTCTTTGGAGCATTTTAATCAAGAACCAATCTGTAATTAATTTTCAGTCCTAGGCCCAAGTAAACAACAACTTGTTTGTCCAACCCAGGTCTGACCCATCTCCTGCACTTCCATCCTTACTCCTTTAAGATCAAGCATGATCTTATTGAATGGCGGAGCAGGCTCTAAGGGCCAGACGGCCTACTGCTGCTCCTAGTTCTTATGTTCTCTTCCCTCCCACACAGCACATGGTTCCCCTGCAACACTTCACCTGCACTTCCCAGAATCTAGTCTACTGCATTGGCTGCTCACAATGTGGTCTCCTCTACACTGGGGAAACGAAGTGTAGACTTGGCAACCGCTTCGCAGAACATCTATGTTCTGCTTGCAAAAAAGACCCTGAACTACCTGTTGCCTGCCAATTCAACACACCACGCTGCTCCCCGGCCAACATCTCTGTCTCTGGCTTGCTGCAGTGTTCGAGTGAAGCCCAACGCAAGCTGGAGGAACAACACCTCATTTTCCGCTTGGGGACCCTACAGCCCTCTGGACTCAATAAGTGAGTTCAATAATTTTAGGGCCTAAACTCTTCCATGATCCAGCCCCCTTCCCCACATACCAGGCCTTATTACCATATAGCCTGCCATTACACACATTGTTAGTCACTGACAGTCCCTATTAACAACTATTCACCCTCCCAGCCTGATCGTTAGCAACTCCTTTGTCTGTCCAACTGTCTTTCTCTCTCTTTGGGCTCTAACCTAAGATTTAGTCCCTACCCAAACCATCTTCCTATTTTCTGCATATAAATTGATGTTTTCCCAGCTAGCATCAGTTCTGAGGAATGTTCACTGGATCTGAAACGTTAACTCTGTTTTCTATTTCACAGATGCTACCAGACCTGCTGAGCTTTTCCAGCAACTTTGTGTTCCTGATTTACAGCATCCACAATTCTTTTAGTTTGTATTTAGTTTGTTTGTCCCTTTTTTTTCAAACACAAACTGCTGCTCACAGCTGAAAGGTCATTTTCAGCTCACAGTTCACAGTTCCAAACCAAAATTGAATAAAGAATTAAAAAAATGAAAAAACAGCGAGGATCCCAACGCAACACTTTACTCACTCAGCATTCATCTCATTCTGCTGAAGGACAGTGCAATCAGCATGCCCTTACTTAAGGGCCATTTCTTGATTATCAAGAGATATATCTTCATTCCTACTGTCTAAATTTTTTAGGTATTGCTTTTAAGTAGTAACAATACCTTCTGCATAAGAGGTATTTGAAATTACGTGCAAAAATATACTTAATATTTATTAATTCTCTATTAAATATACACACATAACACCCATAAGGGAAGCATCAACTTCCTATATACTGAAGTATTTGAAGTTGTACAAGATAACAGGCATTGCTTAATTAAAGTCTTTTTCTCAAAAGACACAAAAGTACTTTTACATATGAAAAGACATCACCCAAAAGACATCTTCTGTAGACCGATGAGTTGACAATTTATACATTTCTCTGCACGTGCAAAAAAGCTGAAACATTTTATCCAAGATAATAAAATGTGAGGCTGGATGAACACAGCAGGCCAAGCAGCATCTCAGGAGCACAAAAGCTGACGTTTCGGGCCTAGACCCTTCATCAGAGAGGGGGATGGGGGGAGGGAACTGGAATAAATAGGGAGAGAGGGGGAGGCGGACCGAAGATGGAGAGTAAAGAAGATAGGTGGAGAAGGTGTGGGTGGGGAGGTAGGGAGGGGATAGGTCAGTCCAGGGAAGACGGACAGGTCAAGGAGGTGGGATGAGGTTAGTAGGTAGCTGGGGGTGCGGCTTGGGGTGGGAGGAAGGGATGGGTGAGAGGAAGAACCGGTTAGGGAGGCACAGACAGGTTGGACTGGTTTTGGGATGTAGTGGGTGGGGGGGAAGAGCTGGGCTGGTTGTGTGGTGCAGTGGGGGGAGGGGATGAACTGGGCTGGTTTAGGGATGCAGTGGGGGAGGGGGAGATTTTGAAACTGGTGAAGTCCACATTGATACCATATGGCTGCAGGGTTCCCAGGCGGAATATGAGTTGCTGTTCCTGCAACCTTCGGGTGGCATCATTGTGGCAGTGCAGGAGGCCCATGATGGACATGTCATCAAGAGAATGGGAGGGGGAGTGGAAATGGTTTGCGACTGGGAGGTGCAGTTGTTTGTTGCGAACTGAGCGGAGGTGTTCTGCAAAGCGGTCCCCAAGCCTCCGCTTGGTTTCCCCAATGTAGAGAAAGCCGCACCGGGTACAGTGGATGCAGTATACCACATTGGCAGATGTGCAGGTGAACCTCTGCTTAATGTGGAATGTCATCTTGGGGCCTGGGATGGGGGTGAGGGAGGAGGTGTGGGGACAAGTGTAGCATTTCCTGCGGTTGCAGGGGAAGGTGCCGGGTGTGGTGGGGTTGGAGGGCAGTGTGGAGCGAACAAGGGAGTCACGGAGAGAGTGGTCTCTCCGGAAAGCAGACAGGGGTGGGGATGGAAAAATGTCTTGGGTGGTGGGGTCGGATTGTAAATGGCGGAAGTGTCGGAGGATAATGCGTTGTATCCGGAGGTTGGTAGGGTGGTGTGTGAGAACGAGGGGGATCCTCTTGGGGCGGTTGTGGCGGGGGCGGGGTGTGAGGGATGTGTCGCGGGAAATGCGGGAGACGCGGTCAAGGGCGTTCTCAATCACCGTGGGGGGGAAGTTGCGGTCCTTAAAGAACTTGGACATCTGGGATGTGCGGGAGTGGAATGTCTTATCGTGGGAGCAGATGCGGCGGAGGCGGAGGAATTGGGAATAGGGGATGGAATTTTTGCAGGAGGGTGGGTGGGAGGAGGTGTATTCTAGGTAGCTGTGGGAGTCGGTGGGCTTGAAATGGACATCAGTTACAAGCTGGTTGCCTGAGATGGAGACTGAGAGGTCCAGGAAGGTGAGGGATGTGCTGGAGATGGCCCAGGTGAACTGAAGGTTGGGGTGGAAGGTGTTGGTGAAGTGGATGAACTGTTCGAGCTCCTCTGGGGAGCAAGAGGCGGCGGTGGATGCAGTATACCACATTGGCAGATGTGCAGGTGAACCTCTGCTTAATGTGGAATGTCATCTTGGGGCCTGGGATGGGGGTGAGGGAGGAGGTGTGGGGACAAGTGTAGCATTTCCTGCGGTTGCAGGGGAAGGTGCCGGGTGTGGTGGGGTTGGAGGGCAGTGTGGAGCGAACAAGGGAGTCACGGAGAGAGTGGTCTCTCCGGAAACATTTTATCCAGGCAGCTGTAAGGTTATTTACAGCATCTGGATCGCAATTTCAAACTTAAATTTAAAATTGTAAGTGTTCATTATTGTAGGAACCAACAAGACTTTTTTTTAAGTATACTAACTTATAAGTTAAATATTCTACACTCTTGTGAGGAGTTCATTACCACAGTGACTTGAAGTTTTCATGGCTCTCAGTTTGAGGAGGACTTTTTTTCGACAGGTCTAAAACTCTGTCTGTTTCCCTTACAGACTCTCCTCATTCCTATCTTTGCAACCTCCCGATTCTGTACACCATTCTTGTAGCGTCCTTCTCCTCCGATATTTCACGTGTAGCCCCTTCATTCACTCAGCCCACCCTTCACACCTGTTGAAACTTCCATCTACCATTCATATCTTTTGCAGCCTCCTACTATCGTTCATACCTCTTCCACCCCCCACTCCCACTCATCCTCCTGCAACTTCTTTCTCTACATTCATACCTGTTGCTGCCTTCTTCTTCCTCCCCAACAATTTTTGCAGCTTTTATCACCCCCTCTCACAACTCTTATAGTCTCCTTCTGCCACCCAATCATCTTGCACCTTCCTCCAACTCTCTCTTGTGACCACCGTATTTTACCCCATCACCTCCTGTGAAAGTTTCCACCTCACAACCCTGCCATTCACTGGATAATAGCCTTCTTTGAACTCAACAGACAGAACTCCTGAAACCACAAAAGGCCCTACCTACCTTAGGAAAAGGCTCCATATCCCAGTTAATTGTAGTTCTTGGTGCTTACACACAGCTCCCATCCCCTACACTGCTGAAAGCTCACCCTCACCCTTCAGATATTTGCTCCTGGCACAGTGCTCAACTTTCCTAGATTGGTCAAAGGCAATTCCCAGAATCCTATCCCTCCATGCTGCCGGCTCCTGGCAAAAGGTCCTTCCCCAGCAACACCCTCAATGCCAACACTGACTTTCATACCTGCTTGCTGCTCCTCCAATCACAGGCTGTTTCTGTCCCATTTTTGTTTCTAATTGGCCCACTGGTGACTGTTTTCTTCCCTTTTGTGCCCAGGGTGACTTTTTACATGCAGGTACATTCTTGCAGGCAGTTTGGAAACTTTTTAGGGGAGGATCTGTCTGCCAGGAATTCGAGATTTTCATTTTAAGCAACGGTTTGAAATAACTGACTTAGCACATGTGTAACTAATTGAATTGGACATTAGCCTCATAAGGAGATATAGAATCTCATGTGCACAAAAAAATTGGAATCCTTCAACTGATAATGCAGCAGTAGCTCAATAAAGTGCAGATTTAATTGTCAGTGGAAATTGTTAGGAAATTCCTCTTCAAAACAAAGAAAATAATAAATACATGGAAGGAAATATGCAGAGCAATAATGAGGCATATTATTATCTATTAGGATTTATAATCATTGGGCTCTTGACTCTGGATAAATTTTCAGTTGTCTTCTACTACAGACATCTGTGTGTATGCCTAAACTAGAATAACACCTCATTTACAAAGTTAACACCTGTTAATCACAATATATTACAACAGCTGTTCTCAAACAGCACAGATTGTTGTTATCAATAAACTCATTGATTAATCTATGCTCTGAAAAGCTTTAAAAATTGATCAGTTCATCTTGGTTGTGATTGGTAATATATAATGATAAATCAATCTCTACCTTCAAGATAAAGTTCGCCTCTGACAACAGTGATTTGAATTTAAACAGAGGATGTAATTTTCTGTTTTCAGTGGGGCTCCTGTTGGGCATCGAAGGTACGGATATCACCAACGACACAGCTGTTGCTCAGTTAGCGTTGACGCTCTGGCCTTTTCTTTATATCATCACAAATATTTCCTACTGCAATCACAAAATTATCTCAGAACACTTAGTGAAAAGTCATAGCCAGTGGGCAAAATTCAACATGATCAAACTTCTTGTTGAGAATTAAATTATTTCTATCACAGTTTTAAGGCTCTTGATATCGGTGAAGAGGAATTTGAAACAATTTTGGCCAGGTTTCCAAAAAAAAGAGCTCTATATTTTTGAGAAGAGATTCTATTCGGGTCTCCTTCAGAAATACAGAGGCCAAATTTCATTCTGAAAGTTCTTTCACAGCATAAAAATGTCAGAGGAAGGGAAGCCATGCTCCCTTTTCACTGCACCGACTGTTGTGTTTTGAAACATAATCTCACTGAGATTCTGACAGCCACTTGAGAGTATTGTCAAAGGTTAGGTACATAAGATAAGGGTGGGGGTTGTTGTGGTGCAGTGAGTGTCTATCTCTGAACCAGGAGGGCCAAGTTTAAGTCTCACCTGTTACAGACTTATGTAATAACCTGATAAGTGAAGTAGAAAGCATCGAAATAAGTGTGATGGGAGGGTGCCACATGGGTAGGGGGCCAGCTAATTAGGATGTAAGCTGGGGTGGGGACTAGGTGGTCAGCTGGGTAGCATGCCAGCTGGGGAAATGGTAGGGTGCCAGTTAGAGTGCCAGCGTTTAAGCATCAGATAAGTGTTTAGTTAAGGTTGGAGAGGGCTGGGGAAATCAGGTTCAGCAGGTGGGGTGGATGGGTTTCAAATCAGAGGGATATGAGTATAGTAAAGTTTGGGATCAAGATTATTAGTCATGATGTTGACTAGAATGAATTATCTTTACTCCACGCCTAATACAGTGGCAAAGGTTAGTTAGGTCATTTGCACGGATGGCTAGTTTGAAGTGTAGAGTGATGCTAGCGGCATTGGTTCAATTCTCGCACTGGCTAAGGTTACCATGAAGAAATTTCCTTCACAACCTCTTCCCTTGCCTGAGCTGTGGTGACCCGCAGGTTAATCTACAAGCGGGCCTTTTGCTCTAATGAGAGAGCATGTATTTTTAAATACAGTTGCATAGATGATTTGGGATTCCTGAGGCATAAAATAATTTTAGAAATTGATCATGCCTCAAATGTGCAGATGAGTTGTCCTTTACCATTTCATAATTCCTGACTCAAATTTGTGTATATAATTCAATTGCAACATTTTTAACTTCAGTTAAAAACATTCATGCAATGAATTTTTAATTCATTTTTGTTTTGAAAGTTCTTGCACCTATAGTTTTACAGTTTTTATGACTATTAGTCTGCATTAAGTTTGGTTGTTATGAGGAACTATCATCAGTAAAATTATGACAATTGTCTGATTTAAACGTTATAGTAAAATAGGGCGGCCCAGTCCACAGTCTGTCTAGATACTTCTCAAAAAAAATTACACACACAAGAGTATGCAAACACTCACTAAGCAATCGCATTTTAAAACAACAATCAATATTATGTTGGTCCAAAAGATCAAGTATAGCAGTATTGGTGCAAGCCTCTCAAAAATAATGGATAAGAAAGAATGCACAGCTGGAGTTTTGAACATTTAGAATTTTTTGATCATTGTGTTCTTGATATCTACGGCCCCCTAAATGAGCAAATATTTGCTCTACTGGAAGGGGTGTATAGATTACTAGGAAACTAAATGAAGTAGGAAGGACAGAATAATAGTTTTTTGAAGATCTTGAAATCTCAAAGGTGGAGGGTTTGAATCTCACAGAAATGTTGTCAACTGAAAGAGGCAAGAGGAATGAAATTTAAACCAGTTAATTAAAAGTACTTTAAAACACATTACTTCAAATGGTGAATCTCTAAAAACTGAATAAAAGTGAGGGACAAAAAAAAACCTTCATTGCAACTCATGCTCACACTACAACAATTATCAGCAATCTGAAATGCTCAGTGTTTTGTACCCCCAACCCTCCTCAGAACATTACTCCAAACGTTTCATATGGATTAATTATAAAAAACTAATATCTATTTTAAATGTTCTTTTCAGTAATATCCTATATCCATCAGTATTCCTTAATTTAATTTCCATCATCTACTGATCACATTGTCTGTACATTTTTAATGATGTACAGCTTGAGATCCCTTTGAAGTCGAGTGATATACTGAGCAATTCTCACAATCACTCTCATTTAAGTGTGCTATTGCTCCCTTCCTCTGCCCTGAATGATTTTTGTTTCTGTTGGGTTCTTAAATTCAGCATAAAAATTGCCAAATAATCTATCCCTTAATGTCACTAAAATGTACTGTCTGGTCCTTACCTCACTGTTGTTTTTCGGACTTTGTGGTATGCAAACTGGCTGCCTCTTTTTTCTAAAGTGACATTACCAGAGAGAAAAGAAAAGTCCATTGGCTATAATGTCATTTGTGGGATTCTGAGGTCATTGCAGTTGCTACTTAAGTCACTCTTTCATTCCTCAGCTAGTGTGATTATACACTTCACCATTTTGTTAAAAGTGTAATTGTTTTGTTATTTTCTTTGGATTTTGAAATTGATAATGTTATTTTTACTCTCAGGTCAATGTTGTATTTTATTAATTCTCTCATTCACCTGCTGTACATTTTTCTCCACCAAAGTGCAGTACTTGATGTTCATCAGGAACAAACAATTTTAAATGTTCCTAATTGTAAAGCCAATTTAAATCCTCAAATAACAAAGTATGGAGCTGGATGATCACAGCAGGCCAAGCAGCATCTTAGGAGCACAAAAGCTGACGTTTCGGGCCTAGACCCTTCGTCCCGAAACGTCAGCTTTTGTGCTCCTAAGATGCTGCTTGGCCTGCTGTGATCATCCAGCTCCACACTTTGTTATCTCGGATTCTCCAGCATCCGCAGTTCCCATTATCTCTTAAATCCTCAATTACTTTTTCCTCTGTCCAAAGAACAATACAGCACAGGATCAGGTCCTTTTGTCCTCCAAGCCTGTGTTGCCACGTTTTGCCTTTCTCTTACAGGATTGGTATCCCTTTATTCCCTTCTTATTCATGTATTTGACAAGATGCTTCTTGAATACTAATGTGTCTGCTCCATCATCTCCTCTGACAATGCATTACAGGCACTCAGCATCCTTTGTGTGAAAACCTTGCCTCGCACATCTCTTTTAGGCTTCCCCTACCCTGCCCCTCGCACCTTAAATCAGTGTCCCCAAGTAACTAACCACTCCATCCTGGGAAAATGCCTCATACTTTCCACTCTATCCATGCCATTCACAATCTTAAAAGCTTCTATAGGTCACACCTCAACCTCCTGCATTCTCGTGAAAACAAAATCAGGCTATCCAACCTCTTACCATAGCTAAAATCCCCCACACCAGACAACATCCTGGTAAACCTTTTTCTGTGCCTTCTCCAAAATATCTACATCCTTCTTGTAGTGTGTTGACCAGAACTGTATGCAATATTCCAAGTTTAAAGTTCAATAAAGCTATAGCATAACTTGTCTATCCTTATCCTCATTCCCCTTCCAATGAAGACAAGCATGCAATAAGCTTTTTTACTACCTTATCTAGCTGCACTGCCGCGTTCAGTGATCTGTAGATTTGCACACCCAGATCCCTCTGCATATAAATACTCCGAAGGGTTCTGCCATTCCTGTATAATTTCCACTTGTACTTGACCTTCCAAAATGCATCACCTCACATTTGTCCATATTAAACCGCAGCTGCCATTTTTCTACCCACTCCTCCAAGTGATCAACATCATGCTGTGTATTTTGATAATCCTCCTCACTATCTGCAACTCTACCAATCTTTGTATGATTTGCAAATGTACTAATTAGACCAGCTATGTTTTCCACCAAATCATTTATGTAGATCACAAACAGCAGAGGTCTCAGCACTGATCCCTGTGGGCTGCACTTGTTATAGCCCTCCATTCTGAAAAGCATCCTTCCACTGCTACCCTCCATCTCCTATGACTATGCCAATTCTGTATCCACCTTGCCAGCCAAAACTGATACCATGTGACTTCACCTTTTGCACCAGTTTGCCATGAGAGACCTTATCAAGGGCTTTACTGAAGTCCATGTAGACAACATCAACCACTTTTCCCTCAGCAATCATCTTCATCACCTCCACAAAAAACTTAACCAAGTTAGTTAGTCACAACCTCCCCCACACAAAACCATTGTCTCTGTCACTAATAAGTCCATTTGCCTCAAAATGTGTTTAGATCTTGTCCTTGAGATTCTTTTCCAATAATTTTCTTAACACCGACATGAGGCACACAGGTCTGTAATTTCCAAGATTATCCCTGCTACCCTTCTTAAACAATAGGCCAATGTTGGCTATTCTCCAGATCTTTGGGACCTCACTTGCAGCCAAAGAGGATACAAAGATTTCTGTCAATGCTATAGCAATTTGTTCTCTTGCCTCACTCAATATTCTGAAATAGATCCCATCAGGATCCACACACATATCTATCTTAAAAATTTTAAAATGCACAACACCTTCTCCTTTTTAATAGTGACTTGGTTTAGAAACTCAACTCTCCCTTCCCCGACATCATTCTCAACCAATTCCTTCTCTTTGTTGAATACTGACACAAAGTATTCATTTAGGGCCTCACCTACCTCTTCTGGCTCCACACATAGATTCCTTTCTTTGTGCTCGAGTCAGCCAACTCGCTCCCTGCCTACCCATTTAGTTTTTATATATGTATAAAAACCCTTGGGGGATTCTCCTTAATTCTGCTTGCTAATGACTTTTCATGACCCCTTTCAGCCCATCAATTCCTGGTTTAAGTTCTTTCTTACTTTTGTTTTATACTTCAAGGTCTTCATAGTTCCCATCCTCCTAGACCTTACCTATGCTTCCTTTTAATATGTCCCAGGTCATTACATCTCTGGTTATCCAAGGTTCAAGTAACTTGCCATACCTATCCTTCATTTTCCTAACCTCTGCTTTTCTTCCTTTTTCAGTGAGGCAACAATCCCATTATAAGACAGACTATTTATTTCATTTAACTGCTGTGAATTTTCCTGATGCCCCTCATTCATTGGGATCAAGGATTCGTTTGGCAAGGTCAAAAGGATGTTTTTATTAAAATTACAAATCATAGGGGAATTTTCACTGCATGCACACCTTATCTTTGGTCCCTGTGACAGTCATCTCATCCTTGCAATTAGTCAATGAACTCTGAATGGAATCTTCCAGGGACCTGAAAGACATAGGCTATGGCAATATTTGTGGCAGACTGCACGAAAAGTTCGATGAAGCCTATCTCGATATCAGGAGCAGGTAGCTGCACCTTTTATATATCTGCCAAACGGTGACGCAAGAGGGATTATATCTTGTGAAATGCCTTACTAATGCCAAAATTCATTTAATTCAATCAATATTCACATTCCTGTCTTACCAAATGCTAGACATCAAAAATTTGCAAGATATAAATCAAATAATTTGGTGATTTCAGCTTGCTGCTTACTGCAAAGATCCTTCATGTTGCTCAGCACTAAACAGTATTATGGAGCTTCATCCATGGGTACCAGTTGCATGGACTATTTGCCCAAGGATACTGGCATCTGACATTTGCCAATCCCTTGTAACCATCATGCCACCACTCCAATCTGCTGGCAGGACATTTGGGACACAGAGACATGCACCATAGGGCACACCAGCAGTTAGCTACGATAGCATGCTGCAAGGTCGCATTACACACAGGGACAGGCATCCAGCTCACAGGCTGGACCAGAGAGGAGGAGAAGAACAAACAGTTCCCATTCCTGGACATCATGACAGAGTACAAGACAAATGGGGTACTCCCAACAAAAGTACACAGAAAAGACACAAACATGGACCAGCTACTGAACATCAACAGTAACCATCCCAACACACACAAACAAAGCTACATGCGAACACTATTTAAACGGGTAACAACACCCTGTAGCAACACAGAACTACGCCAAGAGGATGAGGAAAAGTACCTCTTCCAGGTTTTCAAGGATAACGGATATTCAAAAAACTGGGTCAGAAGATGCCTACACAAACAATATCAGGAAGATTCTACACACCCCGACACACTCATCACACTACCCTACCTCAGAAACACATCAGAACTAGCCACAAGATTCCTACAACCACTGGGCATCCGAGTGGCACACAAGCCTACATCAACCCTACGACAACTGCTCACACAAACTAAAGACCCACACCCCGCCATAGATAGGCCCAATGTCACCTATAAGATCCCCTACAGAGATGGTGAGAAACACTACATCAGGCAAACAGGAAGGAAACTAACAAGGGTACATGACCACCAACTAGCTACAGAAAGACACGACCAATCATCTTAATCCATATGGGTAAGGAGGACCACCAATTTGACTGGGACAATACCAAAATCCTGGGACAAGCTAAGCAGAGACAGGCATGGGAATTCCTAGAAGCCTGGTACTCCACGAAGAAAGTCATAAATAAACACATAGAACTCAACTCCATATACACTCCACTACGAAGAAAAACCAGAAGTGAGGCAAACCAGCTCAACGTACTCCTGAATTTAAAATCAGGCGGGAAAACACACCGCGCGCTTCATCTGCACTGATGATGTTACCCAGCAGGGTAATGAAAGGTCTGCAAAACAACAAACAAGCTTGGCAAGCCAACCAACCTCAACAGGTTAGACCAGGTCACATCTCAGTTCTGCTCATTTGCTCTCTTAGCATGTGGTTGCCTAACATCTATCTGCATGCTTGTAGCATCTGTGCCACATCTTGTCATGCCATACTATATCTGTTAGATGAGTTGGTGCTTAGCCAGAGCCAAAGGTTATCAGTATTGCCATATTAATGTGCTCTTTTGCACAGGCACACAAAAAGCTGTTTCAATATATGTTAGAAGGGGCCTGTCCAGTAGAGGAGAGGCATTTTGCCATACATCAGAGACTGCATCAATCTACAATCTACAGCATGTGTCATCGGTCTGCATGGCAAAATCTGCTGCACATTTATTCAACCAAATGGCCATGTCAGAAATTGGGTGGAGCCACTTTCTGCCAGGTGGTCCTGGTACTGTCAGTCACGGACACAACTACACAGAGTCCAGGGACGTCGTCATGGTCAGTCATCTGCTTGGGCCACGTAGAGTCAAGGATATGTCCAACTAAAGGCTGGAGAGCGGGTTATGGTCAGCCCTGTAGGGTTATCACACTTAGTCAGTGGAATCACATTCATCACTGAGTAACTGCAATCACAGCAGTCGATGGTCTGATCATTGTTCATCAGTCAGTCAGAGATCTAAACTAATTACATTCCAGGGGATCAGACTATTGTGCACTGAGGGGCTGCGTGGAAGGACTGTCAGGGCAGCAGAAGGAATACTGATGGGAAGAGTGGAACATCTGGTTACAGGGTGAAAGCAGAGACATGTGTCAGCGTGGTAACAAGAATGTTAACAGGAAACTCAAGGTATATGGTGGATAGGTGGAACAGCATTGGACAACATGGTAGGCGAAGCAAGGGACAGTTACTGACATTGACTATAGCATTATCTCCACAGGCATAGCATAGAGGACCTGGATGAACATCATTAAGGTGGAATGTCAGAGTTCAAGAACAGGGAGAACAGTTGGTGACAAAGTTCAACTTCGTGGGTACATTCATGGGTGACAGATAGCAGTGGACAGTAAGGGTAGTGCAAAGTAAAAAGGGGTCATGGCGACTTTGGAGGCACCCAGTGACCAGCAAGAACTTGGTGCTGATGGTGTCTGCTGTGAACTGCGATCCCCACCATCACATGCTGTTCTCCAGATGTGGTGAAAACCTGGAAAATCGCTGGTAGCACATCCAGGGTGGGTGGAGTCAGTGTCAGTGTGATGAATGAAAGCACAGGATCCAAGTCTGCTAGATGGTATACTGAAGATGCAGATACATGAAATTTTATTTACAAACTATGGTTATATTTCATTCGCAATCACTTCTTCACTGATTTGCAATGCATGCAGAATGAACATGCTTAAGATTTAAATGTTGATCAAAGATGAATTTAACCACTCAGTTGGTGCTTGCAAATCTAACAGAGGCATGTCGATGATGCAGAAGCTTGTGGCAATGATTTATCAAGAGGCAAATGCTGGCTAAAATAATCTCTCACTACTTTTGAAACTTGTGTATCCAAGGATGCTGTGGAAGATTGGAACATCACTTCATCATACATCATGTAAGCTAATATGCATGACAATTGACTCTCTAGAATGCAATGCAAACTTGAATGATGGTTCTGCATCTGTAATGGAAAGTGGGTCAGACCACAGCAGGCACTCCCTTTTGACGTAATGTGTCAATCATTTAGCTGGCATAAGACCTTCAACAAGTTGGTGCATCTACTGTAACTAGGGCCTTGGTCCCACACATGACAGTGTTTTGAAATTGCACTTCTGCTGCTTGGACTTGTCTAGAGATTTCCTCAGTATAGTTTAGATAGCATGAGCTTCATCATCTTAGAATACTGTGTTCTACATAACTGGAGCAAGCAAACAGATGATTCAGATGCAAACTGAGGAACTGGCGGAGCAGCAGCAGTCTTCTGAAATGGAGGACAAAGACATTGGGGAGGAAGAGGAGGGTCTCCTTGTACAGAGGGAGCTAAAGTATGTCAGGCACTGTAAGTCAAATGGGACCTGACTGACAACCAGTTGTATGAGAACTGGGTGCAGCAGACAATTATGGACTGTTGACTCATTGTTGGCCATGGCGCCAGCATTTAATTTGCATTGTGAGGCAAAGTGCAGCCTATATTCGGACTGTAGGAGAATACTGTCACCTTGCAGTTGTTTTCACTTTCATTAGCTATAAATCGAAGCTCATGTTTAGAACTGTCTAATTGCTTTCCTGTACAGGATGTTCTGCTACTGGTAATGACAGGCTGTGGGTGTCCAGTGCACATTGAGAACTCAGTAGCAGCAACACAGAGAGGGTGTTTAGTTGGGATGTAGCTAAGGACAGGTAAATTGCGTGGTCTGGTGGTTAAATAGCAATCAGGGTGAGAGAAAGGGGTTATATAGAGCCATAGAGTCAGAAAACATGAAAACAGACCCTTCAGTCAAACTAGTCTGCGCCACACATAATCCTAAACTAAATTGGTCCCACCTGCTTGCTCCGGGCCCATAGCCGTCATAACCTTTCCTGTTCAGGTATCTATCCAGATGTCTTTGAAATGTTGGAATTGTACCAGCGTCCACCACTTACTCAGGAGGTTTATTCCACATGCAAACCACCCTACCTGTAAAAAAAAATTGCCTCTTATGACTCAAATCTCTCTCCTCTCACTTTAAAAATGCACCCCCCCAGTCTTAGAATATCCCATCTTAGGGAAAAGACAAATACCATTAACCCTATCTATACCTCTCATTATTTTATAAACTTCAAGTCAGCTCTCAACCTCCTATGCTCCAGTAAGAAAAAGTCCCAGCCTGTCCAGCCTTTCGTTATAACTCAAACCTTCCGTGCATAGCAACATCCTCAAATGTCTTCTGAATCCTCTCCAGCTTGATAATATCCTTCCTGTAACTAGACAACCAGAACTGGACACCGTATTCCAGAAGAGATCTCACCAATATCCTGTATAACCTCAACATGACTTCCCGACTCCTACACTATAAGGGCTGTGTAATGAAGGCAAGCATGCCAAACGCCTTTTTAACCACCCCGTATGTGACGCAAACTTCAAAGAATTAGGTACCTGAACCCCTGGGTCCCTCTGTTCTACAACACTACCCAAGGCCCTACCATTAATTGTATAAGCCCTACCATTGTTTGTTATATCAAAATGCAATACCTTGCATTCATTCAGATTGAACTCCATCTGCCAATTTTCAGCCCATTGACCCATTTGATCAAGATCCCTCTGTAATCTCAGAAAACCTTCTTCACTTTCTACTATGCCACCAATGTTGGTATCCTCCACAAATTTACTAACCATGCCTTCTACACTCTATTCTAAGTCACTTATATAAATGACAAACAAAAGAGGACCTAGAACTGATCTCTGTGGAACAACACTGTCACAAGCATCCAGTCTGAAAAGTAACAATCCACCATTACTTTCTGTCTCTAGTTGTTAAGCCAATTATGAATCGAATTAGCAAGGTCACCCTGAATCGCATGTGACATAACTTTACTAATTAGTTTACCATGTAGAACTTTGTCAAAGGCTTTACTAAAATCCAAACAAAGATTACTGCTCTGCCATCAATCTTTTTGGTAACTTCTTCAAAGAACTCAAACAAGTTTCTAAGATACAATTTTCTTTGAACAAAACCATGCTGATTAGCCCTAATCAATTTTTGCATCTCTAAATGTCCATAAATATTATCTTTTATAATTACTTTCAATAATTTGCCCACAACAGACGGCAGGCTCACAGATCTATAGTTTCTTAGCTTCTCTTACAACCTTTCTTAAACAAAGGTACAACATTAGCCACTGTCCAGTCATCAGTACCTCACTTGCAGTTACAGATAAGACAAATATTTCTGCAAGTGGTCATGCAATTTCCTCCTTTACTTCCTACAATGTTCTGGAATACATTAGATCAGGTCCCAGAAATTTATCCACTTTCATATTCTCGAAGACCTCCCGAACTCGTTCTTCTGTAATGTCAACAGTGATGTTTCCAAAACATCAAAGTTCATTTCTCTGCATTCTTCAGATGCTGTTTGTTTTACCACAGTTAAAACTGATGTGAAATATTCATTTAGTTTCTATCCCATCTCCTGGCATTCAACACGAAGATGATCTCCTTGATCTTTAAGAGGCTCTACTCTCTCTCTCTAGTTATCCTCTCGTTCTCTAATCCTTACCCTTATCTGTCAATGCTATCTTATTTCCTCTCTTTGCCTTCCTGATTTCTCTCAAGAATGTCCTATACTCTATATTGATTAAGAGATTCAATTGAACCAAGTTGTCCTTATCTAAAATAAGATTCTCTTTTATTCTTGACTAGAGCCTCAAAATCATTATTCATCCATTGCTCCTTAATCTTACCAACCTTCTCTTGACTCGAACAGGAACAAAATACCTCTGAATTCACGTCATCACACTCTTGAATGCCTCCCACTGGCCAGATATCCTTTTACCTGCAAACAATCTACTCCAATCAACTTTTGAAAGTACTTGTCTCATGTCATTAAAATTTGGCTTACTCCAATTTAAAACTTTAACTTTTATGGAAGTTTTATCCTTTTCTATAACCATTTTGAAACTAATAGAATTATATATTTAAAGTTGTATCAGTCATGTGGGTATGTGGCTTTGTGACTGCTATGCCATGAGGTTGCCAGTGAGAGGCAATGTTGATTGCACAGCAGCCTTTTAAAGATGGTGAGACTGCAAGGAATTCCAATCTTTCTGTATAGATCCACTGAGTGGTGAGCTATTCTGTGCACGGTGCCTGATAAGATGGGGATAGCGGGATGCCATTGGAGTAGGGTAGGTAGTTAATCTGGTGAGTTTGTTGAGATATTGTGAGAAAGGACATGAGGTCCCAGAGCAAAGAAAACCCTCCAAACAAAATGCAATGCAACTGGCACATAGCCAAAATGGTATAAAATTTAGCTTTGTATTTTACAACCAAAATATCAGAGCATGAAATAATAGGCATTGCGTTGTCCTTACCATAACAATCTTTGCCGCATTAAATGTCTTTTTTGTAGCAATTTGATGCTAGCAAGGGGCAAGACAGTCTGGAAGCCAACAGGACATAGGAGCACCATACTTCAGCAAGAAAAAAGGAACACTGCATGACACAGTTGGTCAGGCAGTGGGAGACAGCAAATTTGACTTGATCCGTAAGCATCTCTCAGAAGCTCAGTTAAGATTTCCTGTGAAAGTCTCGATATCTGCAATCTCTATTTTCAGAGAAGCAAAAGGAGGCTTGCAATACTTCCCATCTTAAAGGGCTAATTTAAATCATGTGATTTGTTTCTTACTTTTCTGTGAATAATCTAAGCATGTGTCATCTTTAGAACTTTGTAAAATTTGTACAAAATACCTCTTGAGGGAGTGAATGCTTTCATTGATTTAATTTGGGGTGATGTATGAATAAATCTCGATCTTTTCTTCTGATTTAAACTTGCCAGAAAGCTTATTTTATGTTTAAAGTCACAACATTTAAATGGCTTTAGCACATTTCTTCAAAAAATGCACCTTATTGTGGTTAGCAAGGCGTAGAGCTGGATGAACACAACAGGCCAAGCAGCACCAGAGCAGCAGGAGAGCTGACATTTCAGGTTGAGACCCTTCTTCAGAAATGGGGGAGGGGAAGGGGATTCTGAAATTAAGTGGGAGAGAGAGGGAGGTGGACAGAAGATGGATAGAGGAGAAGATAGGTGGAGAGGAGACAGACAGGTCAAAGAGATGGGGTTGGAGCCAGTAAAGATGAATGTAGGTGGGGAGTTAGGGAGGGGATAGGTCGGTCCAGGGAGGACGGACAGGTCAAGGAGGCGGGATGAGGTTTAGCGGGTAAGAGATGGGCACTAAAAGCAATATCCTTCTCCCTGCGGCTCCTGAAATACACACTCACTGCAATGTGCTGGCATCTCCAGTTGCCACAATTAAGCCTACCCCAGCTCAGAGTCTCCCTCTCCCAGACCTGCAAAGGATCTCTCCTGTTTTTTATTCTTTGTAGGATCTACAACCTAAACTCACAATTCTACTCAGCTTTAATGAACACTAAAAACACACCTCCCAGTCATGAACCATTTCAAATCCCCCACCTACTCCTTGGACGACATGTCAATCTTGGGCCTCCTGCATTGCCACAATGATGCTACCTGAAAGCTGCAGGAACAGTATCTCATATTTTGCTTGGGAACGCTGCAGCCCCAGGGTTTCAATGGGGACTTCACGATGCTTCAAAATCTCCCCTCCCCGACCGCATCCCAAAACCAGCCCAGCTTGTCCCCGCCTCCCTGACTATTCCTCCCACTTCAAGCCCTACCCCCATCTCCTATCCACCAACCTCATCCCATCTCCTTGACCTGTCCGTTTTCCCTGGGCCGGCCTACCCCTCCCTAATTCCCCACCTACATTCACCTTCACTGGCTCCAACGCAGCTTCTTTGGCCTGTCTGTCTCCTCTCCACCTATCTTCTCCTTTATCCATCTTCTCTCTGCCTCCCCCTCTCTCCCTATTTATTTCAGAATCCCCTTCCCCTCCCCCATTTCTGAAGAAGGGTCTTGACCCAAAATGTCAGCTTTCCTGTTCCTCTGATGTTGTTTGGCCTGCTGTGTTCATTCAGCTTTACGCCTTGATATCTCAGACTCTCCAGCATCGGCAGTTCTTACTATCTCTGTAACCTTACTGTGGTTGACTGACATGCAAGGAAAAAGTTGAAAAGTTATCCTATCACCTGTTTCTCATGCATAAAGACTCAATAAAGTGAAAAATATACTGTTTAAATTATAGAGTTATAGATTAGCAATTCAACTTGTCTGTTTTTAAGCAATGGCAAGAGTAGTTTGATAACAATCAATAATTATTTTCGTGATAATGGTGTGTAAATTCTTTTAACCTGAACTAGACAGTTAGGCAGAATTGGGAAATTTTTAAATCAAATTTTCACTTTTCTGGCAACCAAGGGATTATTGTAGCTGTATGTTCAGCGCACTACTCTCGTGAGTTGCGATAACATTGACTGCAATAAGATAATTACATTCAGCATAAGACTGTCCTTGTCAGAAACACGAATGATTTTTTAAAGTTGTGTGGTTGTAGCATTTAACTCAGCAAAACAGTCTTTGATATTTGTCACAAAATCTCTCAAATGTATTTTTATCAGTAATAGTCTCTTCAGACTTGTTCGCTGTGTAAGCACTGAAATTCTGTATAGCTATGACCCAGTTCAGTGTCTCTTTGTCTGGCATTGAATATTTCAGTTGAGACACACACAATTTCTTTGGAAAAATAACTGACACCGGTCCATATGCCCATCTCATCTTTTTGTTATGAAAATGATACTACACGCTAACACCCTACATATTCCAATGTCACAGATCCAGCAGTCAGTTTAAGTGGCTTCTTATAATTCGAGGTTGCTAAAACTGGTGCAGTTGTCAGTGTAGCTTACAATATGTCAAACATACTCTGACATTCTTCAGTCCATTCAACTCTTGCCTTTCTGCAATAAATTTGTCGAAGGAAGGACTACAGGAGTTCAAAGACACAAAATTTGCCTAATAATCAAAAGCTCATCTGCTGATTACAGATTTGGCTGCCTAGAAATATTCAGTGAAAAAGGAAGAATCACAAGCAGGTCAGTCCTCAACAAAACAAAAGGAAGGGTGGAAATATTGAGATCATGCACCTACTTGCAGAAACAAAAGAAACAGTTTCAGTTCTAAAAATCTACGTTCAGAATTTATCTAAAACATTCTAATGGTACACAAGACAATACATTTCAAAATGATCTACTGTGTAACGTTCTCTGAGATGTTCCAAACTGAAAAAGGGACTGTATAAATGCAGAGATAACAAGAACTGCAGATGCCGAAGTCCAAGGTAACAAAGTGTGGAGCTGGAGGAATACAGCAGGTCTGTCAGTATCAGAGGAACAGGAAAGCTGATGTTTTGGGTCGGGATGTATGTTCTTCTGATGCTACCTGACCTGCTGTGTTCCCACTGTATAAATGCAAATCTGTTTAATTGCCTAATGTTTACCTTCCATCAAATCTCTATGCCTTTAATTAGAACATGAGCTGAATTGTTCCATAAATTCTTGCAATATAGTACTTATTCATTGAATTATCTAGTTTGATATTTTCAGAAAAATTAACAATTTTACCAGCAACTATCTTGTGAACAATACAAACAATGAGAAGGGAGAATCTCAACCTGAGATTTCCCATCTTTGAGTGGCAAGAGGGAAAATCTCTAACCAATGGTGTTCCACAAGGATCAGTGTTAGGACTCGCATACATACACACACACACACACACACACACACACACACACACACACACACATATATAAATAAATAAATAATCTGGATGAAAACATAGGGAGTCTGATTAGTAAGTTTGCAGATGACATGGAAATTTGGTGGAGTTGTGGATAATAATAAAGGCTTATCAAAAGATACAGCATGGTTGGACACAGAAATGGCAAATGGAGTTTAATCCGGACAAGTGTGAAGTAATGCATTTTGGGAGGTCAAATGAAGGAGAAAGTGTACGGTAAATGGCAGGATCATCAGGAGCATTTATATGTAGGGGGATCTTGAGATGCAAGTCTATAGTTCCCTGAAAGTTGCAATACAAGTGAATAAAATGGTAAAGAAGCTGTACATTATGCTTGCCTTCATTGGTCGGGGCTCTGAGTGTAAAAATTGGCAAGTCATGTTACAACTGTGTAAAATTTTAGTTAGGCTACGTTTGAAGTATTGTATGTAGTTGTGGTCACTGCATTTTAGGAAAGATGTGGAGGTCTTGGAGAGGGTGAAAAGGAAGTTTGCCAGGATGTACCTGGCTTGAAGAAGTTGGACAAATTTAGATTGTTTTTGGTAGAGCATCAGAGAATGAGGGGTGACCTGATAGAATAATATAAAATTTATGACAGGCATGAATAGGGAGGAAAGTTAGAAGGTGAGAGGGGAAAGATTTGAAGGAGGTGTGCAAAACAAGCTTTTTAACAAAGGTTGGTGGTGCTGGGAATGTGCTGTACAGTAGAGGAACAGGCCCTTTGACCACCATGTCTGTGCCAACCACCAAGTCATTCTAATGTAACCCCATCTGCCTGCACAAGGTCCGTAAGCCTCTATTCGCTTAAGCCTCTATTCGCTGCTTGCTCAATGTGTCTGTCTTCTAAATGTCTCTTCAAACTTGCAACGGTATCTGCTTCAATCACCTCTGCAGACAGACATATGATCTGGATACAAAGGTCAAAGTGCAAAAACACATGAACTGTCAGGTTAATTGGAACTTTTAACAGGCTGTCAATCAACTGTCAAAGCTTAACACAAGTAACTGACAAAAGGGCCCATCAAAAGTGTCAAGAGGAGACAATCTGTGAAGAGTACCTGTCAAGGAAATCAACAGAAGCTATCAAGAGGACCTCTCGAAAGTTTCAAGAAGACAATTATGAAACATTTAAAATTCTTGCCCTGTAACTATTTGAACAAAAATGTTTGGCCTGTTAAAAATCATAGCTTGCTTTTTCACTTTGGTTGTTGACATAAACCCGCTGACTTGCATTACTGGACTGCTGCTGTGTAACTAATTTTATATGATCTATTATCAACGACTGTGTGTGCCATTCTAAGTAGCATTTTAATTTGAAGCTGGAGTCTGAATTCCAATGACTGCTGTTATAAGGAATTGCACAATAGAATAAAATGTTTACTGTTATAAGCAATTATATAGAGAAAAGAATGAAAATGTTTAATGAAATTTTCTACTTCAACCTACTTTTTTTGTTGGCTTGTCCAGTACAAAACAAAACTGGATGTAAATCAGACTATTTCATCACAATAAGGACTGCAGTACAGTTTTCAGAGCTCAGAGAAGCATAGACCAAATACATAAGTCGCTGTTAAGACAATCCATAACAGAAAGGATCATTAGAGTGAATTTCAAGGCTAGATTGGCAAAAATGAAGGGTTTTAACCCCTTGTGAAGTATAATAAGTGTTGATAACTTACTGTGTCACTAACGTCTGAGGAGAGTTGTTCAGAAATCGATAGAATCTGTTTTGATTATATTTGATATCTTAATATATGCTATGGTATGTTCAACCATAGTTTATTATGTTAACCTTGGGCATTAGAAAGAAGACAAAAATGTACAGTAGATTGTACAAATGTTCTAACTTGCATAGGAAAGTACTGTTGTTTATTCAAAAGCGTAGTATCTTGTGGCTTTATTTTCTTAGTAGGTCCTCTGGATCTCACCTTCTATCCATTTTAAAAATAAACTTTATTGAGCCACAATAAGAATGTAACAAAGTTGGTGGACTGGCCAAGGATCAAAACTTTTTTGCCCCCAGTGCAATGAAGCTTGTAATACATAATTAGAATTAGACTTCATCTCATCCTTGCCTGGGCCCTGAGGTTTGCTGACGGCAGATTATGAAATTTGTCATGAGAGGCTAAACAGATAACTACAACTAAAGGGACAAAGATGTGACTCAGAGACAGTAGGAACTTCAGATGCTGGAGAATCTGAGATAACAAGGTGTAGAGCTGGATGAACACAGCAGGCCAAGCAGCATCAGAGGAGCAGGAAAGCTGATGTTTCCGGCCTAGATCCTTCTTCAGAAATCTGGGAGGGGAAGGGGATTCTGAAATAATTAGGGAGAGAGGGGGAGGTGGATAGAAGATGGATAAAGGAGAAGACAGGTGGAAACGAGGGAGATGATAGGTAAGTCCAGGGAGGACTGTCAGGTCAAGGGGGCGGGATGCAGCTAGTAGGTAGGAGATGGGAGTGGAGCTTGAGGTGGGAGGAGGGAATAGGTGGGAGGAAGGGCAGGTTAGGGAGATGATGGCAAGCTGGGATGGTTTTGGGATGCGGTAAAAGGAGGGGAGATTTTGAAACTTGTGAAGTCCACATTGAAACCATTGGGCTGCAGGGTTCCCAAGCAAAATACGAGGTGCTGTTCCCGCAACCTTCGGGTAGCGTCATTGTGGTACTGCAGGAAGCCCAGGGTGGACATGTTGTCTGAGGAATGGGAGGGGGAGTTGAAATGGTTCGCGACTGGGAAGTGCAGTTGTTTTGTGTGAACCGAGCATAGATATTCTGCAAAACAGTTCCCAAGCCGCCGTTTTCTTTCCCCGATGCAGAGGAGGCCACATTGGGAACAACAGATACAATATACAACATTAGCAGATGTGCAGGTGAACATCTGCTTGATGTGGAAGGTCTTCTTGGGGCCTGGGATGGGGCTATGGGGGGAGGTGTAGCACTTCCTGCAGCTGCAGGGAAAAGTGCCAGGTGTGGTGGGGCTGGAGGGGAGTGTGGAGTGGACAAGGGAGTCACGGAGAGAGTTGTCACTCTGGAAAGCAGATAAGGGTGGGGAGGGAAAACTCTTTGGTGGTGGGGTCAGATTGCAGATGGCGAAAGTGTTGGAGGATGATGTGTTGGATCCTTAGGTTGGTGAGGTGGTACGTGAGGACAAGGGGGACTCTGTTTTAGTTGCCATTGCAGGCAAGGGGTGTGAGGGAATCCCCCCTCACCCCCATCCCAGGGCCGAACAAGACCTTCCACATCAAGCAGATGTTCACCTGCACATCCGTAAATGTGGTATACTGCATCCTCTGTTCCAGATGTGGCCGCCTCTACATTGGGGAAACCAAGCAGCGACATGGGGACCGCTTTGTGGAACACCTACAGTCGGTTCGGACTAAACAACTCCACCTCCAAGCTGCGAACCATTTCAACTCCCCCGCCCATTCCGCAGACATGCCCATCCTGGGCCTCCTGCAGTGCTACAACGATGTCACCCAAAGAATGCAGGAACAGTACCTCATATTCCGCTTGGGAACCCTGCAGCCCAATGGTATCAATGTGGACTTCACAAGCTTCAAAATCTCCCCTCCCCTTACCACATCCCAAAACTAGCCGATCTTGTCCCCAATTCCCTAACCTGTCCTTCCTCTCGCCTATCCCCACTTCCCACCTCAAGTCCCACCCCCATCTCTTACCCACTAACCTCATCGGGCCCCCTTGACCTGTCAGACCTCCCTGGACTGACCCATCCCCTCCCTAACTCCCCATCTACACTCATCTTTACTGGCTCCACCCCCACCTCTCTGACCTGTCTGACTCGTCTACACCTATCTTCTCCTTTATCCGTCTTCCATACACCTCCCCGTCTCTCCCTATTTATTTCAGAACCCCCTTTTCCCCTCCCCATTTCTGAACAAAGGTCTCAGCCCAAATCATCAGCTTTCCTGCTCCTCCGATGCTGCCTGGACTGCTGTGTTCATCTGGCTCCACAAGATGTGGCTCACACCTGTTTAGAGAAAAGTCAAAGTTTTAACAAATGAAAACGGTAGAAAATATACAGTTGTTCCTTCATATAAAGTGCATTTAGAACATGATCTAATCACTGGAACTGTGACAGTCGGACAGATGTTCAGAAATTACTGAAGAATGGAGTTGAGTTAATTCTTGGCAACAACTGATCTACAGACAGTGGACGATTGGTCATCAGATGATGTCAGCACTCAGGTATTCTAAAGGACATAGTAGGATATATAGGAACACGGAAAACACAACCACTGAGAGGCTGGCATTTTTATTAGTCAACTTTACAGATATTATTAGATTTTATTCCTGTTCAAATATGTCAGTAACTCAATTTCCTGAAGATATTTCATGAAGACAATTACAACTAAAGTTCTGGTGAAAAGAATAGCTACTTTACTCAATATGAGTTGGCAATTCCTAATTTCAAGCTTCCATGGTCATGTTGAAAAATTTTCAAGAACTAAGTAAGTAACTTATGTTTAATAGTGTAGTAGTCTACAGCATATTACCCACAAACTCAGGGAGGTTTAGAGGGATACCATCAGATTCAAGAGAATATGTAGAGCATAATGTCATGAATATCCCCATGTTTCGAACAAAAGTCCTCATTTTCAATTATTTGTTGCTTGGGACTCGCTAAATGAACAAATAGGTTCCATTCGTTTAAACTAATCTGTAGTCATAGTGTAAGAAAACCACTAAAACTGATGAAGGAAATATTACATCTCCTTCTACCTCACCCTCACTTTCCTAGGCATCTTGTACAATTCTAACCACTTGATGTACTTGCTCCTGTTTTTCTTTCTATAATAGTCTTGTTTTAACACACTAACATGAAAGAACTGATGTTTCTTTCTGTTGTCTGGAGTGTTGATCAGATCTTCACTTTACTGATCTTTTTAATTACCATGTACAGGCTGTTGAATCTTATTTTCAAAAGGTTCCTCTTGCAAAACTAATGACACCTTGTCTCCTGTTTGAAATGTTCTGATGTCTGCATGTTTATCTGTCTATTCTTTGATCTTCATGAATTTTTTCAAATGCTCTTATGCCGTTTTATATGTTCCTGTGAGTCTGTACTGAAACATGAATACATAAGTCAACTATACAATTAGTCAAAACTGAAAGAACTGCAGATACTATAAATCAGGAAAAAAACCAGAAGTTGTTGGAAAAGCTCAGCAGGTCGGGCAGCATCCGTGAAGAAAGAATCAGAGTTAACGTTTCTGATCCGGTGAGTTCTGAAGAATGGTCACCGGACCTAAAAAGTTAACTCTGATTCTTTCTTCATAGATGCTGCCAGACCTGTTGAGCTTTTCTAGTAACTTCTGTTTTTGTATCTAATTAGTCAATACTAAAGTACTGGAACTGTATAATGACACCGTATTCTCATAATCAGAAGGACAAAAAGAAGATATGCTAAGATAACTACAGATTTCCTTAAATTCCAAATGAGTTAAACAAAGGTGCGCAAACTTAGCTGGACACAATGTGGATGTAGGGGAACCAATATCAATAAAACACCATTCCAATAGATCAAGATTAGAAAAATTCAGATGAAAAGAGATGTTCAATACATCACTTGATTGAACCTAGTCAAAGTAGTCAGAATTCCCCAGTGTTATTATTTCCTAAACCTGATTGGAATCTATACAGAAGACAGTCAACTTTTGAGGAGGTAACAACAGAATATAATTGGGTGGCACGGTTGGCATTGCTGCCTCACAGCGCCAGGGACTTGGGTTCGATTCCAGCCTTGGGTGACTGTGTGGAGTTTCTCCCCATGTCTGTGTGGGTTTCCTCCAGATGCTCCGGTTTCCTCCCATAGTCCAAAGATGTGCAGGTTAGGTGGATTGGCCATATTAAATTGCCCGTAATGTTCAGGGAGGTGTAATTTAGGTGGGTGATAGGGGGATGGGTCTGGGTGGGATGCTCTGAGGTTCGGTGTGGACTTGTTGGACTGAAGGGACTGTTTCTACACTGCAGGATTTCTATGATTCTAATAAACAGGAAACAGTGGATGTAACATATTTGGATTTTCAGAAGGAATTAGATAACACGTGAACCACATGAAAGCTGTACGCTCACAAATGGGCAGGAGCAAAATGTGCCCAGAACCTCAGAAAAGCTGGAAAGGCTCTCGGCACCCATGGCTTCTCCACCTCCATCTAGCATCAAAGGACATGGCGGATGTCACAGCCTCAACGTCTTTACCACCTGTCGAAGAGGATGAATTCTTCCAAGGCAATCTGGCTGCAAGAGGTAGGTTACAGTTTAGTTCACACCACCTGTACTCGAGGCTGAATTGGAGAACAGGGCCCGATGCAAAAACGCTCCGGAAGAGGGTACAAGATAAAGAACAGGCCTATGCCTTCAGACTTAGAGGTGAAGGCATGTACTGATTGTAATAAGGTCAGCCAGGTGGACCCATAGAATATGAGTTCCCTGAATGGGGCCATTAACCTGGTCCGATCAGTGTGCCCTGGCTGACAGATATAAACACAAGTGTCAAAGGTTCTCTTTACTGTAAGAGCTGGTCTGGCTTCCTCAAGAGCCGATGTCAAGTTCTATGCACATGTAAACAATTGGTGACTTGGGTGACAGGGTACTGGCTGCTGTGGAGCTATTTCAAGAGGGACTGTACTTTGAAGAGAGGTGGGGTAGGTTGGATAAACGAAGAATGAGAGGTGACTTTATTGAAACATAGACGGTTCTTAGGAGGCTTGACGGGGTACATGGAACATAGAACATTACAACGCAGCACAGGCCCTTCAGTCCAAGATGTTGCGTCGACCTGTGGATGACACAACAAGACCTGTTTCCCATTGTGAGCCTGCCTAGGATGAGAGGGTGTAATCGCACAATAAAATACTACACATTTAAGACAGAGGTGAGATGGAATTTCAACCTTCAGAGGGTAATGAATCTGTGGAACTCTTCATCACAGAGGGCTGTCAAAGTCGGTTGTTAGCAGATTCAATTCCTCTGCTAGAAGTTTGTATCAATATGATTTACCAAGGAGTTATTGGCAGATATAACTGACATTAAGAGCGAAGCAGATATTAGATTTAATTACACCAAATGGATTGTATCAATTTTGAGATATTACTGATAACCAAGTGTGGGGCTGGATGAACACAGCAGGCTAAGCAGCATCTTAGGAGCACAAAAGCTGACGTTTCAGACCTAGACCCTTCATCAGAAAGGGTCTAGGCCTGAAACGTCAGATTTTGAGCTCCTAAGATGCTGCTTGGCCTGCTGTGTTCATCCAGCCCCACACTTTGTTATCTTGGATTCTCCAGAATCTGCAGTTCCCATTATCTCTTCGAGATATTACTGTCTGGGTTAAAAAATACACCAGCTACCTTACAAAGACTTATGAATCAAATTGTGACTAGTGTACCTAATTATGTGGTATACTTGGGTGATGCATTCATACACTGCAACAGCTGAGGAGAACGTGTAACATAACTGGAAGCTGCATTTAAACAATTGCAGTTTGGAACTGAGGAACAGGAATAGGTTATTCAACCTTCAAGCCTGTTCCACCATTTGATGAGACCATGGTTGATCTTTCATGAGTTCATAATCTTTTGGCTGTCTTTGGCCGATAACCCTCGCTTAACAAAAATGTATCTACCTCAGATTTACAATTAACAACTGATCTAGCATCTGCGATAATGGGAGCTGCAGATGCTGGAGAATCCAAGGCAATAAAGTGTGAAGCTGGATGAACACAGCAGGCCAGGCAGCATCTCAGGAGCACAAAAGCTGACGTTTCGGGCCTAGACCCTTCATCAGAGAGGGGGATGGGATGAGGGTTCTGGAATAAATAGGGAGAGAGGGGGAGGTGGACCGAAGATGGAGAGAAGATAGATGGAGAGGAGAGTATAGGTGGGGAGGTAGGGAGGGGATAGGTCAGTCCAGGGAAGACAGACAGGTCAAGGAGGTGGGATGTGGTTAGTAGGTAGGAAATGGAGGTGCGGCTTGGGGTGGGAGGAAGGGATGGGTGAGAGGAAGAACAGGTTAGGGAGGCAGAGACAGGCTGGGCTGGTTTTGGGATGCGGTGGGGGAAGGGGAGATTTTGAAGCTAGTGAAGTCCACATTGATACCATTGGGCTGCAGGATTCCCAAGCGGAATATGAGTTGCTGTTCCTGCAACCTTCGGGTGGCATCATTGTGGCACTGCAGGAGGCCCATGATGGACATGTCATCTAAAGAATGGGAGGGGGAGTTGAATTTGTTTGCGACTGGGAGGTGCAGTTGTTTATTGCGAACCGAGCGGAGGCGTTCTGCAAAGCGGTCCCCAAACCTCCGCTTGGTTTCCCCAATGTACAGGAAGCCACACCGGGTACAATGGATACAGTATACCACATTGGCAAATGTGCAGGTGAACCTCTGCTTAATATGGAAAGTCATCTTTGGGCCTGGGATAGGGGTGAGGGAGGAGGTCTGGCGGCAAGTGTAGCATTTCCTGCGGTTGCAGGGGAAGGTGCTGGGTGCGGTGGGGATGGAGGGCAGTGTGGAGCGAACAAGGGAGTCACGGAGAGAGTGGTCTCTCCGGAAAGCAGACAAGGGTGGGGATGGAAAAATGTCTTGAGTGGTGGGGTCGGACTGTAGATGGCGGAAGTGTCGGAGGATGATGCGTTGTATCCAGAGGTTGGTGGGGTGGTGTGTGAGAACGAGGGGAATCCTCTTTGGGCGGTTGTGGCGGGGGCAGGGTGTGAGGGGTGTGTTGTGGGAAATGCGGGAGACGCAGTCAAGGGCGTTCTCGACCACTGTGGGGGGAAAGCTGTGGTCCTTGGAGAACTTGGACATCTGGGATGTGCGGGAGTGGAATGCCATTCTTTAGGTGACATGTCCATCATGGGCCTCCTGCAGTGCCACAATGATGCCACCTGAAGGTTGCAGGAACAGCAACTCCTATTCCGCTTGGGAACCCTATAGCCCAATGGTATCAATGTGGACTTCACCAGCTTCAAAACCTCCCCTTCCCCCACCGCATCACACAACCAGCCCAGTTTGCCCCCTCCACCCACTGCATCCAAAAACCAGCCCAGCCTGTCTCTGCCTCGCTTACCTGTTCTTCTTCTCACCCATCCCTTCCTCCCATCCCAAGTCGCACCTCCATTTCCTACCTACTAAGCTCATCCTACCTCCTTGACCTGTCCGTCTTCCCTGGATTGACCTATCCCCCCCTACCTCCCCACCTATACTCTCCTCTCCACCTATCTTCTTTTCTCTCCATTTTCAGTCTGCCTCCCCCTCTCTCCCTCTTTATTCCAGAACCCTCACCCCATCCCCCTCTCTGATGAAGGGTCTAGGCCCGAAACGTCAGCTTTTGTGCTCCTGAGATGTTCATCCAGCTTCACACTTTATGATCTAGCATCTGCCACAGTTTGTGGAAGAGAGTTCCAAACATCTTACCACCTTTAATCATTGAAGTGCTCCTAACATCTCTCCTGAGTGACCTGGCCCCAATTCTCAGATGAAGACTCCAAGCTCCCAACCAGTGGAAATACTTTATCTTTATCTTTATCTACCTTATCTTTTCTTTTCAGACTTTGGTCAGATCACCCTTCAAAAGTGAATAGACCCAGTTTACATAATCTCTCCTCATAACTTAACCCTGAAGTCTAGATATCATTCTTGTAAGCCTTTGTTGTACAAGCCCAATATATCCTTCCTAAGGTGTGATGCCCAGTTCCTCACAGTATTCCAAATGGGGTCTAACCAGAATTTTGTACAACTGCAACATAACTTCTGCATCCTTGTGCTCCAGTCCTCTAGATATAAAAGCTAGCATTCCATCAGTTTTCTTGATTATTTTCTGCACCAGTTCATGACATTTTAAAGGTCTATCTGACTTTAGCTGATTTAGAAATAAATTTCGCAAACAGTGAACTCAGAAAAGTAAAGGTAGCTTTATTAAGATACATCAGAGGTCAAGTGAAAGCATTGTCAACGACAGCAAAAGTAAAGATTTTAACGGAATTCTTGGCACCTAAAACTAGATGAGAAATCATGAGGTTACTGGGGATGTATAACTTCTACCAAAAGTTTGTGACAAACATTAGTGCTATAGCTGCACCTATAAACAGATTTTTACAAAAACAGGCCAAAGGAGTATGGTCAAAAAGTGCTGGTTTGGAAGAAAGTGAAGGCAATCCCAAAAAATAAACTGGTTTCAGCTACCCCTGACAACAGCAAATCATTTAAAATGCGATTGATGCAAGAGACTTACAAGTGGATGTGGCTTTATTGCAAATGATCAATCAGGTATTGAGAAACATGTAGGCACTTTTGTAAGTCTGTAGTAAAATAAATATTCCACAGTGGATCGTTATTAGTTCTTTGAACCATAACATGACCACAAAATATGCTAATATGCACTGACCATAATCTCTAGGTCATTTCTACAGACATTTTAAACTCATAATGCTGGGCTGTTTTATTGCAGTCTGCTAATTCAAGATTATAGCATAAGAATTGTTTATATTTCTGGGAAAGAAATTCTAAAGTAAAGCTTAATTGATAATCAGTTCAGTTACTTCATGCAGGAATACATTTGCTTTCAATAAATTAGTTATTTTTCAGTCAATTACCAAAAACCAGTAGGCATTTCTTTTTTTCTGGATAGCAATATAAACAAAGCATCAAACTGACCAAATTTGAAATTCAATAAACCATTTACACTTTTGGTACGGCCCGTGGAATACTGGGCCTTAACTATTAGTGCACTTCTCCTGTCACAGAGCTAAACCTGGAATTCTCCCAACCCTGCATACCTAAGTTGTAGATTAGAAATTGGACCAGGCAACCTGGTAAGTGCTGACAGGACTGCTGGTTCTGTGGCTGATGGGATGTAAACTACCTCAAGGCTCCAGCAGCATGTCCAAAATGAATATGGATGAATGAGACATAAAACTTACCTTCAACCCTCAACCACCTCATTCCCAAATTTTCCCCCTGCCTGATTCATAACAATCCACATGAGCTAATGCCCTTTTCCCATCTTACAATGGCTCTCATGCACCCATACCATCCTATACCTCTCTAAGAATCCCTGTCCCATTCATACACCAATGCCAATTTTGTGCTAACACACAATTCCACCCACCATCCATTCCACATTCATCTAGTATGCCAACTCACATAGTATCCACAAGTACCCATTCACACTGGAGAAAAAATTGAAGTTCTACTAGTTATAGTTCTATACTGTAGGCCAGGTTCTATTGAGAAAAGCATTCATTCATAAAAACACATTTTGAACTTATCTTGAAATGTTCAACATTCCTTTGACAGCTTGAGAGTTCCAAGAGGTTTATGTAACTTTTAGACTTGATCTTCTTTATTACTAATTAACCTAAGGATTTCTGATTCCACATCCCTTTTCTCCCAGAATACCTGACACCACCTTCTTCCAAGTGATGCCCTGCCCCAGAACCATATTCACAGGAGTAGCTTCCCTCTTCAAAGGGTACCCTAACTATTCAAATTAATTCAAAGTTCATAGCTACTTTCTGCTGGTCTAATGTACACATTCTGGTTACATGTTACAGGCTGCCAAAATCCTGCTTCAATAGGGACAGTTGATGACTTAAATTGCCATCACCCTTCACAAAACACGCATATGCAAACCCGGCCTGATTCCACTCTCATGAAAGGTGGGATGTGTCATGTTTCGCTGTGTGTCTTATGATTTCAAGCTAGTTCTGCCACAAGCTTTTTTCAAGTGGAAGAAGAGACCCAGTGTGATCATCAGCAACACAAAACGAAAATACTGTGCACATAAAAAATAGGTCTGGCAGCATCTGTGGTGAAAAACAGAACTAAGGTTTCAGGTCAATGGCCTTTCATCAGTGTTGGAAAGCTCAGTGATTCCCATTATGTATGTCCAGGAATTTCTGGTACCACGCTTATAAATCTTCTCCACATACTATTCAGTACCCCTCAACGGTTTTTTATGAATAATTTAATTAGTTAAGCTATAAATTAACTTGTACTTTTATAATCTTAAGAGATAAAAATCTTAAAACTCATTAATCATCTACCTCCTCAATTAATTAACGTCTGCAGACTTCAGCTTTCAGGTCTTCTTGTCTTTGTTCCGTCGATCAGCTCTCTCTTCATTTTGAGAAATATTAGACCAGTACGTTTTTTTCTCATGGCACAATATCCCCTTGGTCTCCAAATTCCCTGCATTAAAGGCTCTGTAGAAGGATTACTCATCCAAGCCAGGCTTTGTGATATGATCTTCATACTATAAGATTGACTTCAAAACATCGCATACATGATGGCCCTCATTTCACATAATGAAGTTTGCTTAATTTTGTCAGCACTTCATAAGTATTCATCTCATTTGAAGGTTTGAACTTTGGAAGAACAGTGGATTGCATTGCCATCATTGAAAGAACTCTCTAAGTCCTGTAATCTAACATTACTGGGGACAAAAATGTTACTTAAGAACATGGATAACACAGTGTGGAGCTGGAGGAACACAGCAGGCCAGGCAGCAACAGAGGCTCAGGAGAGTTGACGTTTCTCATTCAGAAGGGGACCCGACCAGAAATGTCAACTTTCCTGGTTCTCTGATGCTGCCTGGCCTGCTGTGTTCCTCCAGCTCCACACTGTTATCTCTGACTCCAGCATCGGCAGTTCTTACTAACTCTGAGTTAAGAGCATGGATCTTCTTGTTAACCACACAAAAACAAACTATAAACGTAAACTTCTTAATCTATATTTCTACCATTAAAAGTAACAATTAAAAGGAGAACTGATAGAAATGTCAAAAGTTATGAACAGGAACTGGAGATTGATTAGAAATTTTTCCTTTGCAAGGTATAGATATTTTCTAAACATTTTTCTACTGTTCAGAGACATTAATATACACTACTGGAGCAGTTGAGACCTGAAACTAGGTCTTTTGGCCAGAGGTGAGGGCCTTTGGAAGATGTAGGCCACACCCACAACTGCATTGGAGTCAATTTTGATTATGGTCCTCTACCAGTTCATCCGACAATAATGATAAACTATTAAGAGTATAGAAGCTCTCCAGCATAAACCTGTACTTTGAATCATACAGTGTAGCTACATCTTCTGCCCCAGCAGCACAAAATTATTCAAAAATATCAAACCAAAACTTGGGCCATATTATTAAAATTCATTCCTGGATGAAGCTATTGTCATTTACTGATAATACCCAAATGCCCTTGAGGATATGTAGGTTTTGTCGCATTATTGAAGCATTCAGCCTGTGCAGCGAAGGCGCGCTGACAATTTTACTAAGCATGGAGTTCCATGATTTCGGCTGTGTCAAATAATGCTGCTTTCTTTTTTGTTTTCATATTTACCTAGTGTTGGACTTGGAAAAGAACCTGCACTTTCTAGCCTTTATTTTCTTGGAGGTGGTGGTCAATGTTGATACCTGCTGTTGAATAAGTCTTGGCAAGTTGCCTCAGTGCATCTTGTGGATGGTAGGCTGCAGACATGCTGTAACTGTGGTAGAAGAAATTGTTAGTGTAGATCAAGTATGGTGTTGAAGTTTGTGAATACTGTTGGAGTTACACTCATCCAGCCCAGTAAGGCATATACCACCACAGAGCTGACATGTGTCTTATGAGTTGTGCGAGGGCTTTGGCAAATGAAATGGTAAGTGGCTCACCACAGGATTCCTACTTTCTTTAAAAATAGGTCTTATAGCTGCACCATACAGTCAATGGTAAATGTGTTCAGTAACTGACCACCATGGGAGACACACAGCAAAAATCAAACTTATGGTATATCAAATCAGGGTACACACTAGGATCTGACTTGTCTACTCCTATCATCAGCTGGGATCACAGTAAACTGAAAACTGCAATGATCAAAGAATTTCCCACCCCTGATTTGATGAAGGAAGCAAAGTGAAGTAAATGAAGATGGTTAGACCTAGCTTGCTGGCTGAAGAACCCTGCGACGATTTTTTGAAGCTGGGATGATTGACTTCCAGTGATTACAATCGCCACCTGTGTTTTGGGTATGAAATCAAGGAGTGAAAAGTTTGCTTCAAGGTTTCCCATTGCTTTTAAATCTCACCAGGTTGTGTAAGAGAACAGCTGGTTAAATCCAGCCTTAATGTCAACAGCAGTTGCTCCATACCTGGAATTCAGTGCCTTCATCCATATTTGGATCATGCAAAAAGGACACAAGTAGGCACTACTTTTTACCTTGTTGAGTAGACACAGATCTGATAGCTGTACTGGAATTAGAGATACAGACGTCCAATTAACAACTAAATTGCAATTAAAATCCAGGGAGATTATGTAGCAACATTTATTACTGTTGAAAGAAGAACACAATTTTGTAGAATCTTCTTGTCTTGCATTCAAATTACCATTCTTGAGAATTGTCTTGATAAGGGGAAACCCAACATTTATATTGTGTCAGAAGACAGTACTGATTGGTTAGAAAATAGACACTGATTAGTTGAGGCATTTCCAAATAGAATGCATTGGTTAATGAGGAATGTAACTCCTAGATTTTGTTTACAGTTTAAACTAGGCAGATTGGTTAAATCATTCCTTTGAAAAATAAGCAAACAAACGACTGTCACAAATTATGTTGAGTTGAAACAAGTGCAGTGTGTGCACGTTATTCCTGTCTGCAAAGAACACCTTCAGAGTATTAATATTTACAGCTTCCACTTCATGTAAGTGGAACCACACTGTGAGCCCCATTTACAATCCTAAATTACTTGTCACCAGTATTCATCACAGACAGGATTATTCACCAAATATTGTCCAATTGTAGAATCACGCCTAATTTGCATGAGCAAATATCTGAAAAGATATGTACTTTTAATTTGTTAAAGGTGCTATATAAATACAAGAAACCAGGCACTTTATAGGAACAGGAATAATGGAGGTGATGGCCACATTGTATTATTACTGGAACTATTAATCCAGAGATCCAAGTAATGTTCTGGGCATCAGAATTTGAATTCCGCTAGGACAGATGTTTGAGTTTGAATTTGAATTTAAAAAATATCTGGAATTAAGAATCTAATGGTGACCAATGTCAATTGCAGTAAAAACCCATCCAATTCACGGATGTACTTTAGGAAAGGAAATCTGCCATGCTTACTTGGCCTGGCCTACATGTGACCCCAGACCCACAATGTGGTTGACCTTACTTGCTCTCTGGGCAACTTAGGATGGACAATAAATTCTGACCTAACCAGCGATACCCAGTGTATGAATAAAAAATAAAGCACTATAATCTAAGCCACAGAAGTCACAAATGCAGATATTGATAAACAGGCATTTTTCAAGGCGTGTGTTAAAGGGAGGAGTCAATGTTGACAGACAGAATATTTGAAGGAGATAATCTCAAAGTTTAAGGCCCAATCAACTAATACACAATCATAATTGTAGAATAATTAAAATAAGATGCTTAAAAGGTCAGAGGTTTGAAAAACAAAAATGATGATTTTAAAATCATGCCATTACTTAACTGGATGCTAGCGTCGGTGAACAAATAAACAAAGTAAATGTGGGTGATAAAGTGTGAACAAATTTCTTACAATCCAGAACACAGGCAGTAGAATTTTAGAAATTTCTGAAGTTTCCAAAGGGTAGAATTCATGATGCTGACAATGGTTGCATTAGGAAAGTCTAGAATTAACAATGGTATGAGAGTTTCATCAGCAAAGGAGATAAATTAGCTGACTTTTTCAAAATATCATTAAATTCCCCATTTGTATCTTATTTTTGTATTGAGGAAGTCAGCGATATAATTTGTTGGAACAGTAACACAGCATCTTTGAGCGGAAGAACAGACAAAGGGGCCAGAAGTCAGTTGCAGATGAAGCAGCACGAACTAGAACAGGGAAAATAACTGAGAAAGTTTGAGCTAGAACTCCAGAGACAGAAGTTGGCAATCGAAGAAAGAGATAAAGAAAGATAACTTCAAAGAGACAAAGAAATCAAGAAGCATGAACTTGATAGAAGTTATATAGTTTAAGAGAAATTGGTCCAGTCAACAGAAATGACATAACAAATAAAAGCGATTTGAGAAAACTATTAAATTTTCAGTGCTAAACGAGAAGGATTGCAAAAATAAATTATTTGAAGTGGTGTGGTAAACTAGTGAGAGAAATGAGAACACAATGAATCTTCAGTAAAGACAGCTCTGGGGAAGAAAACGGGTATTTAGAAGGATAATAATTACCATGAAGTAGGTTTTCTTAAAACTTCTCAGAAAGGGGTATGTGGATCAGGAGAGTTAAGAAATTCTTCCTTGTATACTACCACTGTGAGCTGGATTATTGGAAGTCAAAGAGGTTTTATCTTTAATGGGCGAAGTGTTCCCTTACTCCTTTAACAACACAGCCAAACAAGTTGAAATTTTGAGATAAATTTTATACTAGGTAATGATTTTGCAGGTATGAAAATCTTGGCATTTCTGACAGATCTAACAGACATAGTTGATGAGATATAAAGAGACTTTGCACGAGCTATATCCTGACCTATCACCTACTTGTGTAGTAGCTTTCACTCAAGATAGAAAGGCAAGACATTAAAAACAACTAAGCCAAGACCAAGATAAGATAATTTCAGAACATTGGTCACAGGAAGTAAAAAGCTTGAATGAAGACTTGAAGCATCCTGATGATAAACCTATGGAGCAAATTCATCAAAGACAGCCTTTCAATGAAAATCTAGAACCAGAGAAATATGTGTCATGGAAAGATGCCATATAACCTAATGTCTCTTTATTGGCTGAATTAAACTAGTGCTCATTCTCCTCTTACTTTCCAGCACTAGGTTACAGATGCAGATCTAGGTTCATTTTTAAGGAAATTGTGAGTTTCTGCCTCAGTACCACACTGAACAGCAAATTCAAGACAACCACCACCCTGTGGGTAAAGAGGTTTCTTCTGATGTTCCCTGTAATCCTTCTACTGATCATCTTGAATCTGTGGTCCTAGTACATGATCTCTTTACTAGGGGAAACCAGTCTTCCCTGGCCACTCTATCCTAGCCCCTCATTACATTGTACACCTCAATTAAGTCACCCCCAGCCGCCTCCATTCTACAGAAAAAGGACCCTAGTCTGCACAATCTTTCGTCATCCATGTAATTTCAAGCCATGAAAACATTCTTGTAAATCTTCCCATCTACAGTGATTACGTCCTTCCTGTAACATTCTGATGAAACCTTTACACAAAACTGTCGATGAAACTTAATTAGTGTATTATATATATTTTTACATTCATTGCGGAAGCAAGTATAATCAATAGACTATTAATCCAGAAAGGCAGCAAATGTTCTGGCAATCGGGGTTTGAATCATGACATGCTGGATGGTGGAGCTTGAACTCAATGAGAATAAGTCTGGATGACCACTGTTGAATTGTTGGAAAAACCAATCTGATTCACAATTGTTCTTCAGGGATGAAATCTACCATTCACACTTTCTCTGGCCTACATGTGAGTTCAGAACTCAGCAATGTGGTTGATTCTCGACTGCCCTGTGAAATGGCCTAGCACGCCACTCAGTTGTACTGCAGCGATTCAAAAAGGCAACTCAACATCACCTTTTCAAGATAACGAGGGACAGGCAATAAATGCTGGTCAGCCAGCTATGCCTACAACTTATGAGTGATAAGAAAAATTCCCCCTGCTCTCAACTCTGGAATCAACCGAGTGGATCTCTACTGCACTCCCTCCAGTGCTAGTATATCCCTTCTCAAGTAAGGAGACAAAAACTGCAATCAGTACTCCAGGTGTGGGCTCACCAGGATGCTATACAGCTGCTGCACAGCCTCCCTGTTTTTAATCTCCATCCCTCTAGCAAAGACAGACAAAATTCCGTTTGCCTTTTTAATCACCTGCTGCACCTGTAATCCAACCTTCAGCAATTCATGCACAAGGAAACCCAAGTCCCTCTGCACAGCAACGTGCTGCAATTTTTTACGATTTAAAACATAGTCCATTTTCTGTTATTCCTACAAAAATGGATGACATCAACATTGTACTCCATCTGCCAGACCTTTGCCCACTCACTTAGACTATCTAAATCCCTCTGCAGACTTTCAGTGTCTTCTGTACACTTTGCTCTTCCACACACCTTAGTGTCATCTGCAAATTTTGACACACACACTTAGTACCCAACTCCAGATTGTCTATGTAAATTGTAAACAATTGCGGTCCCAACACTGATCCCTGAGACACACCACGAGCCACTGACCGCCAACCAGAAAAATACCCATTTACCTCTACTCTTTGCTTTCTACTCGTCAACCAATCCTCTATCCATGCCAATACATTACCTGTAATACTGTGCAACTTTATCTTACGTAGCAGCCTTTGGTGTGGCACTTTGTCAAATGCCTTCTGGAAGTCCAGATACACCACATCCACAGGTTCCCCATTGTCCACCATGCAAGTAATGTCCTCAAAGAATTCCACCAAATTAGTTAAACATGACCTACCCTTCGTGAGCCCATGCTGGGTGTTCCAAATGGGACAATTTATATCCAGTTTGAATCCTGCCATGGCACAGGGTGAAATCCGAATTCAATAAAAAACTGATATTACGAGTCTAATCATGGCCATGAGTACATTTTTCGATTGTTGGGAAAACCCATGTGGTTCATGAATGTCCTTTAGGGAAGGAAAGTGCCATCCTTACCTGGTCTGATCTACATGTGACTCCAGACCCACACCCAATGTGGTTGACTCTTAAAGTGCTCTCGGGGCAGTAAGGGGTGAACAATAAGTGCTGGGTCGAGACAATGATAACTTCCTCCCATAAATGAATAATAAGAAAATTGTTGGCGGATAGGATCAGGGTAAACCCTAAGACTTTCTATAGGTATATAAGGAATGAAAGAATGACGAGAATAAGATTAGGGCCAATCAAGGATAGTAGTGGGAAGTTGTGTGTGGAGTCAGAGGAGATAGGGGAAGCACTAAATGCGGCAGTATTCACTCTAGAAAACAACAATGTTGTCGAGGAGAATACTGAGATACAGGCTACTACACTAGGTGGGATTGAGGTTCACAAGGAAGAGGATAGCAAATGTGGTTCCCCTGTTCAAGAATGGGAGTAGAGACAACCCTGGTAATTATAGACCAGTGAGCCTTACTTCAGTTGTTGGTAAAGTGTTGGAAAAGGTTATAAGAGATAGGATTTATAATCATCCAGAAAAGAGTAATTTGATTAGGGATCGCCAGCACGGTTTTGTGAAGGGTAGGTCATGCCTCACAAACCTTATTGAGTTCTTTGACAAGATGACCAAACAGGCAGATGAGAGTAAACCGGTTGATGTGGTGTATATGGATTTCAGCCAGGCGTTTGATAAGGTTCCCCACAGTAGGCTATTGTACAAAATGCGGAGGAATGGGATTGTGGGAGATATAGCAGTTTGGATCGGAAATTGGCTTGCTGAAAGAAGGCAGAGGATGGTAGTTGATGGGAAATATTCATCCTGGAGGCCAGTTACTAGTGGTGTACCGCAAGGGTCGGTGTTGGGTCCACTGCTGTTCGTCATTTTTATAAATGACCTGGATGAGGGCGTAGAAAGACGTGTTAGTAAATTTGCAGACGACACTAAGGTCAGTGGAGTTGTGGATAGTGATGAAGGATGTTGTAGGTTACAGAGAGACATAGATAAGCTGCAGAGCTGGGCTGAGAGGTTGGATTAGAACATAGAACGTAGAAGATTACAGCACAGTACAGGCCCTTCGGCCCTCGATGTTGTGCCGACCTGTCATACCAATCTGAAGCCCAACTAACCTACACTATTCCATGTATGTCCATATGCTTGTCCAATGACAACTTAAATGTACTTAAAAGTTGGCGAATCTACTACCATTGCAGGCAAAGCGTTCCATTCCCTTACTACTCTCTGAGTAAAGAAACTACCTCTGACATCTGTCCTATATCTTTCACCCCTCAATTTAAAGCTATGCCCCCTTGTGCTCGCCGTCATTATCCTCGGAAAAAGGCTCTCCCTATCCACCCTATCTAACCCTCTGATTATTTTATACGTCTCAATTAAGTCACCTCTCAACATTCTTCTCTCTAACGAAAACAGCCTCAAGTTCCTCAGCCTTTCCTTGTAAGACCTTCCCTCCATACCAGGCAACATCCTAGTAAATCTCCTCTGCACCCTTTCCAAAGCTTCCACATCCTTCTTATAATGCAGTGATCAGAACTGTATGCAATACTCCAAGTGCAGCCGTACCAGTGTTTTGTATAGCTGCAGCATAACCTCTTGGTTCCGGAACTCGATCCCTCCATTAATAAAAGCTAAAACACTATGCCTTCTTAACAACCCTGTCAACCTGGGTGACAATTTTCAAGGATCTGTGTACATGGACATCGAGATCTCTCTGCTCATCTACACTACCAAGAATCTTACCATTAGCCCAGTACTTTGCATTCTGGTTTCTCCTACCAAAGCGCATCACCTCACACTTGTCTGCATTAAACTCCATTTGCCACCTCTCAGCCCAGCTCTGCAGCTTATCTATGTCTCTCTGTAACCTACAACATCTTGATGTTCTCCTTCACTGTCTCCCACCAGTCGCCCAGAGACTCAAAGAGGGGTTTCACGGTTCTCCAAACGGTGTACTCCCTCTTAAGCTCCTCGACGTTCTCTGGGGTCAACAGAGTCGTGTTGAGCTTCCACGACCCCTTGCCGGCCTGCTGGGCGTCCTGTAAGTGACAGTCGGCCAGCAGGAGGCAGTGGTCGGAGAAGAACACCGGCTCGACGCCGGTGGACCTGACCGAGAATGTCCGTGACACAAACAGGAAGTCTATCCTTGAGCGGATAGACCCATCTGGCCGCGACCAGGTGTACGTCTGCTGCGCTCCGTCTGCAGGGGTGCTGAGGACGTCGAGCAGCTTGGCGTCCTTCACCGTGCCTATCAGGAATCTGGACGTGACATCCAGTTGACTCCCCCCACCCGCTGTCCCCACGCCGGATCTCCCATCTGCATCGATGATGGAGTTGAAGTCTCCGCCTCGGATGACCGGCCTGGGCATAGCCAGCAGGGGTGGAAGCCGCCGCAGGATGGTCAACCACTCACTCCGTACCGCTGGGGCGTACACGTTGATCAGCCTCAGGGGAGAGTTCCTGTAGGTGATGTCAGCCACTAGGAGGCGCCCCTCAACCACCTCCTGAACTTGAGAGATGGTGAAGTTGCGCCCCCGCAGCAGAATAGCCAGGCCCGAGGAGCGACAGTCGTTACCCCCCGACCAGATCGAAGGCCCACAGGTTCAAGCACCCGACCATTTCGTGTAACTGCCGAGGTGCGGTATCCTGCACTCCTGCAGAAACAGGAGGTCTGCCTTGACAGTGGTCAGTAGGCCAACGTGGATACACATCTTGCGGTGGACTTGACGCTGCGCGCATTAATGCTCGCAACTCTTACTCCCATTGTGGGCAGTGACCGCAGTACCGTCCCCAAGTCCAAGGTACAGCCCCTCCATCTGTCCCTTCATGCCAATTGCCTGGGTGAACTGCTGGATGCTCTCCGGCTCACCGCCTGTGCTGCCTTCCGGGTGGCATCCCCCCCGTCGGGGGTACGGAGGCAGGAGAGTCCGGCTCTGGGTCAGGCTGGGGACACGCTGTTTCCTCCTTCCCGTCACCTGGACTTGGGGTGCTGCTTTCCTTCACCCTTGAGATCTTTAGCTTCTGCTTTGGGCTGGCTTCCTCCGAATCCCCCTCGTCAGAAGATCTCTTCTAGCCCCCCTGTAGCTGCCTCTTCCCGCCTGATGGTTGCGGTGCCTGGGCCCGCCGGCACACCTTCCTCCTCGCTTTCCGGACCGTCGTCCAATCCCCTGGGTCACCTGTCGCCTCCTCCATCGACTCCAGGTTGTCGGCGGGGAGCAGAGCCTGCAGGGGTGCTTTGCTGGCCTCGGGCCCATCCTGCGGGGCTGGGCCCTCCTGCACGATCTGGCCCTCCTGCATATTAGGGGGGTCCTTGCAGGGCCCTGGTGCCTTCCTCTCCTTCGGGGAGGGGGGGGGGGCTTGTCCCGCATTGCCCCTGCCAGCGACCTGGGCGTAGGTGGTCCCCCGCCGCAGGCATGTTCTATAGAGGTGGCCCGCTTCCCTGCAAAGGTTGCAGCTTTTTTCTTGTGGACAATCTTTTGCAAGGTGTCCCTCCTCCCTGCAGTTCCTGCAGATGGTGGCTTTGCAGCCGGCCGCCAGGTGACCTGACCCACCACAGGTATGGCAGACTTTAGGTTACCCTGCATCGTTCAGGTAGCCCTTGCTCCCACCAATCGCGAAGCTGGACGGTGGGTGCACGATGTAACCGTCCGCGCTCGTCCTCAGCATCACCTTGACCTGCCTCTTACTGGTCCAGATCCCGAAAGGGTCCATGATGTTAGCTAGGTCCCCTTCTACCTTCACTTACCTTCCAAAGGAGGTCAGGACATCAACTGCTGGCACATGCGGGTTGTACATGTGTACAGTCACCATACGGCTCCTCTGCACTGGCATCACGAACAGTGGGACAGCGGTCGGTACAGAGAGGGGGCCCTCACCTCCTTTCTCTTTGAAAACCTCCAGGAAGCGATCGCAAAGCTTTGCACTCCTGAAGGTTACATCATAGAAACCTCCTCTGGGAAAATCCTGCAGGCAGTAAATGTCTGCAGCAGCAAACCCACAACAGTCCAACAGGACCCTCTTCACGAAGAAGGTGCGGTCCACAGGTGCACCTACATCCACTTTCTTCACGGAAACGCGGATGGTGTTCCGGACCAGAGATAATGGGAACTGCAGATGCTGGAGAATTCCAAGATAATAAAATGTGAGGCTGGATGAACACAGCAGGCCAAGCAGCATCTCAGGAGCACAAAAGCTGACGTTTCGGGCCTAGACCCTTCATCAGAGAGGGGGATGGGGAGAGGGAACTGGAATAAATAGGGAGAGAGGGGGAGGCGGACCGAAGATGGAGAGTAAAGAAGATAGGTGGAGAGAGTATAGGTGGGGAGGTAGGGAGGGGATAGGTCAGTCCAGGGAAGACGGACAGGTCAAGGAGGTGGGATGAGGTTAGTAGGTAGATGGGGGTGCGGCTTGGGGTGGGAGGAAGGGATGGGTGAGAGGAAGAACCGGTTAGGGAGGCAGAGACTGGTTGGACTGGTTTTGGGATGCAGTGGGTGGGGGGGAAGAGCTGGGCTGGTTGTGTGGTGCAGTGGGGGGAGGGGACGAACTGGGCTGGTTTAGGGATACAGTAGGAGAAGGGGAGATTTTGAAACTGGTGAAGTCCACATTGATACCATATGGCTGCAGGGTTCCCAGGCGGAATATGAGTTGCTGTTCCTGCAACCTTCGGGTGGCATCATTGTGGCAGTGCAGGAGGCCCATGATGGACATGTCATCTAGAGAATGGGAGGGGGAGTGGAAATGGTTTGCGACTGGGAGGTGCAGTTGTTTGTTGCGAACTGAGAGGAGGTGTTCTGCAAAGCGGTCCCCAAGCCTCCGCTTGGTTTCCCCAATGTAGAGGTAGCCGCACCGGGTACAGTGGATGCAGTATACCACATTGGCAGATGTGCAGGTGAACCTCTGCTTAATGTGGAATGTCATCTTGGGGCCTGGGATAGAGGTGAGGGAGGAGGTGTGGGGACAAGTGTAGCATTTCCTGCGGTTGCAGGGGAAGGTGCCGGGTGTGGTGGGGTTGGAGGGCAGTGTGGAGCGAACAAGGGAGTCACGGAGAGAGTGGTCTCTCCGGAAAGCAGACAGGGGTGGGGATGGAAAAATGTCTTGGGTGGTGGGGTCGGATTGTAAATAGGGGAAGTGTCGGAGGATGATGCGTTGTATCCGGAGGTTGGTAGGGTGGTGTGTGAGAACGAGGGGGATCCTCTTAGGGCGGTTGTGGCGGGGGCGGGGTGTGAGGGATGTGTTGCGGGAAATACGGGAGACGCGGTCAAGGGCGTTCTCGATCACTGTGGGGGGAAAGTTGCGGTCCTTAAAGAACTTGGACATCTGGGATGTGCGGGAGTGGAATGTCTTATCGTGGGAGCAGATGCGGCCGAGGCGGAGGAATTGGGAATAGGGGATGGAATTTTTGCAGGAGGGTGGGTGGGAGGAGGTGTATTCTAGGTAGCTGTGGGAGTCGGTGGGCTTGAAATGGACATCAGTTACAAGCTGGTTGCCTGAGATGGAGACTGAGAGGTCCAGGAAGGTGAGGGATGTGCTGGAGATGGCCCAGGTGAACTGAAGGTTGGGGTGGAAGGTGTTGGTGAAGTGGATGAACTGTTCGAGCTCCTCTGGGGAGCAAGAGGCGGTGCCGATACAGTCATCAATGTACCGGAGGAAGAGGTGGGGTTCGGGGCCTGTGTAGGTGCGGAAGAGGGACTGTTCCACGTAACCTACAAAGAGGCAGGCATAGCTGGGGCCCATGCGGGTGTCCATGGCCACCCCCTTAGTCTGTAGGAAGTGGGAGTTTCAAAATCTCCCCTTCCCCTACGGCATCCCTAAACCAGCCTAGTTCGTCCCCTCCCCCCACTGCACCACACAACCAGCCCAGCACTTCCCCCTCACCCACTGCATCCCAAAACCAGTCCAACTTGTCTCTGCCTCCCTAACCGGTTCTTCCTCGCACCCATCCCTTCCTCCCACCCCAAGCCGCACCCCCATCTACCTACTAACCTCATCCCACCTCCTTGACCTGTCCGTCTTCCCTGGGCTGACCTATCCCCTCCCTACCTCCCCACCTATACTCTCTCCACCTATCTTCTTTATTCTCCATCTTCGGTCCGCCTCCCCCTCTCTCCCTATTTATTCCAGTTCCCTCTCCCCATCCCCCTCTCTGATGAAGGGTCTAGGCCCGAAATGTCAGCTTTTGTGCTCCTGAGATGCTGCTTGGCCTGCTGTGTTCATCCAGCCTCACATTTTATTATCTTGGTGTTCCGGACCCCCTGATCCGGGGCACGAGCACTCGCTGCAGCCATCGTTGCAGGTTGGCTGCTCCCCTGAACCAGCGTTAGGCTGAAGCCAGCATTCAGATCCACCGGTTGCAAGGGTGCACAGCCAACCCGACATCTTACTTCCACCTCCAACACAGTTGTGCTCTCCTCCTCTCCGTTCCCAAAAGAGTGGGTCTTTATTTTGTTCAGGATGTAAGCTGGTTCACTGAGCTGGAAGGTTTGTTCCCAGATGTTTCGTCACCATTCTAGGTAACATCATCAGTGAGCCTCCGATGAAGCACTGGTGTTATGTCCCGCTTTCTACTTATCTGTTTCGGTTTCCTTGGGTTGGTGATGTCATTTCCTGTGTTGGTGATGTCATTTCCTGTACTTTTTCTCAGGGGATGGTAGATGGGCTCCAAATCAATGTGTTTGTTGATGGAGTTCCAGTTGGAATGCTATGCTTCTAGGAATTCTCGCGCGTGTCTCTGTTTGGCTTATCCTAGGATGGATGTGTTGTCCCAATCAAAGTGGTGTCCTTCCTCATCTGTATGTAAGGATATTAGTGATAGTGGGTCATGTCTTTTTGTGGCTAGTTGATGTCCTGCTGGAGGTCTATGACAGTGCGCATCAGGCAGAAGAAATGTGCAAGTCCATGAGGAAGGGCATCATCACCCTCATGTACAAGAGGAAAGGGGAGAGGAAAGAAATTAAGAATTGGCGTCCCATTTCATTACTGAACGTGAACGACAAAATCCTGGCCAAGGTCATAGCCAACCGGGTCTGGTCTGTCCTGGAATCGGTGATTCACCTTGACCAAATCTGTGCTGTGCCGGGCAAAAAGTTCGCTGAGAGCCTCGCGCTCATCAGGGATACGATCACCTATTTGGAGGACAGGAGGGCGGACACATGCCTCGTCAGCCTGGACCAGGAGAAGGCCTTCGACAGGGTCTCTCATGCTTACATGAGGGACGTCCTCTCCAAATTGGGGTTCGGGGATGGCATCCGCAATTGGATCTGGCTGCTCTACACCAACATCGTTAGCGCAGTCTCGATCAACGGGTGGGAATTGGACAGTTTTCCTGTCAGATCTGGAGTCAGGCAGGGCTGCATGCTCTCTCTTGCCTTGTTCGTGTGCTGTGTGGAGCCCTTCGCCGCATCCATCAGGAAGGACGTGAGCCTGAAGGGTATGACTATCCCAGGCAGCGGAGGGCTTCAGGTCAAGGCCTCCTTGTACATGAACGATGTCGCCGTCTTCTGCACCGATTGTCAGTCGGTGAGTAGGCTGTTGGGCATCTGCGGTCAGTTTGAACTGGCCTCGGGTGCCAAAGTCAATAGGGGTAAGAGCGAGGCCATGTTCTTCGGGAACTGGGACGACCGCTCCTTCAGCCCCTTCACCATCAGGACAAACTACCTGAAGGTGCTGGGTGTTTGGTTTGGTGGAGCTAGGGCGTGCACTCAGACTTGGGAGGAGCGTATCACCAAACTGAAGCAGAAGCTGGGCAGGTGGACGCTCCGGTCCCTCTCCATTGCGGGTAAGAACCTGGTTGTCAGGTGCGAGGGGCTTTCGGTACCATTGTATGTGGCGCAGGCCTGGCCTATTCCCTGGACCTGCGCCGCCTGCGGTCACCCAGGCCACCTTCCACTTCATTTGGGGGTCGAGGATGGACCTGGTCCACAGGGACACCATGTACAAAGACCTGGAAAATGGGGGAAAGGAAGTACCGAACGCCACCCTCACCCTGATGGCTACCTTTGTGTGTGGCGGCATCAAGCTGTGTGTACATTGGTTCCTCTAATAGTGTAGTCAGTGTTTCTTTGGCCAGGTTGATTTGGTGAATGCGAACAGGTCTGTTACGTCAAAGGAGACCATTATCTCATCCTCTTCTATCTTGGTGTCTTTGAAGGTGTTCAGGAATTCTTGGGTGGATGGAATTCGAACCGAAGACACATACACCAGACGCCTCATCAGCAAGGACAACATCATCAAGCTAGTGGACCTATGCCTCACCACCCACTTCACTTTCAATAACAAAACCTACAGACAAAGCAACGGTACACCCATGGGATCTCCGATATCAGGGTTCTTAGCAGAGGCAGTAATGCAGAGACTCGAACTAACAGCTCTGCCAATCATCCAACCCAAACTTTGGGTCTGCTATGTGGATGACACCTTTGTCATCACTCTAAAAAACAAATTCTAGGAAACTTTCAAGACCATCAATAATACCCTTACTGGCATAACATTCACAAAAGAGGAGGAAAACAACAACAAACTGCCATTCCTAAATGTCACAGTAGAGCGAACAGCCAATGGGGAACTTCAAACCAGCATCTACAGGAAAACAACACTTATGGACCAAATACTGAACTACAGGAGCAACCATCCCAACACCCACAAATGAAGCTGCATTAGAACATTATTCCAACGAGCCACCACACACTGCAGCACAGAGGAACTACGCACAGCAGAGGAAAATCACCTATACAGCGTATTCAAAAAGAATGGGTACCCTATGAACACAGTCTGCAGATTCCTCAGCAATAAACCCAAACAAACAGACAAATCGGGCTCAGAAACCATAACCACGCTCCCCTACATCAAAGACATTTCCGAAATGACTGCCAGACTACTCGGACCTCTTGGCATCAGGGTAGCCCACAAACCCACCAACACACTAAAACAGCAGCTAATGAACTTAAAAGACCCTATATAGACAACAAAACAAACGTCATCTACAAAATACCTTGCAAGAACTGTGACAAACACTACATTGGACAAACTGGCAGAAAGCTAGCCACCAGAATACATGAACATCAACTAGCCACAAAACAAAATGACCCACTATCACTCGTATCCTTACATACAGATGAGGAAGGACACCACTTTGATTGGGACAACACATCCATCCTGGGACAGGCCAAACAGAGACACGCACGAGAATTCCTGGAAGCATGGCATTCCAACCAGAACTCCATCAACAAACACATTGGCTCCAAATCAATCTACCATCCCCTGAGAAAAAGAACAGGAAATGACATCACCAAATGCAGGAAATGACATCACCAACCCAAGGAAACCTAAACAGATAAATAGAAAGCAGGACATAACACCAGCGCTTCATCGGAGGCTTACTGATGATGTTACCTAGAATGGTGACCAAACGTCTGAAAACTAACCTTCCAGCTCAGCAAGCAAACTCACATCCAGAACCTCAACCTGAGCTACAAATCTTCTCAAATCCTTCTGTTCTACAACACTACCCAAGGCCTTGCTTTTAATTATATAGGTCTTGCCTTGTTTGTTGTACCAAAAGGCATTTATCCAAATTGAACTCTATTTGCCAGTCTTCCACCCACTAACCGAATTGATCAAGGATTCTTTGCCATCTCAGATAAGTTTCTTCACTGTCCACTATACTAATTTTGGTGTCATTTGCAAACTTATATACCATGTCTTCTATATTCTCATGTAAATCATTCACATAAAAATGATAAGCCAAAGTGGACCCATTACAGATCCCTGTCGAACACTGCTGGTCACATGCCTCCAGTCCAAAAAACAACCCTCAACCATCACTCCCTATCTCTTGCCGTTAAGTCAATTTTGTATCCAATTGGCAAGCCCACCCTGAATCTCATGTAATCTAATTTTTCTAATTAGTTTACCGTGTGGAACGTTGCCAAAAACTTTGCGAAAGATCAAGTAAACAATGTGTAATGCTTTGCTCCCATCAATCTTCTTGATTAGTTCTGAAAAGACTCAATCAAGTTTGAGAGACATGATTTCCCTCGTACAAAACCACATTGACTATCCCTTTACATTTCTTGATGCTCCAAACATATACAAATCCTATCTTTCAGAATCATTTCCAATTTACCCACCATCAAAGTTAGACTCACAGGTCTATAATTCCCAGACTTCTCCTTACATTTCTTCTTGAATAAAGGTCCAAAATTATCCACTCTTCAGTCATCCAGCATATCACCTGTAGTTATAGATGATAAAAATATTTTTGCAAATCACCTGGCAGTCTCCTTCCTAGTTTTCCCACAACGTCTTGGGATACATTTGGTTTAGGTCCCTACTTATTTGCCTGAGTTCCCTAGCCACCATCTTTTCTCCACAGTAAAAACTGATGCAAAATATTCATTTAAGAGCTCTCCCATCTCCTGGGGTTTGCCGCAAAGACTTTAAGGAGTCTCACTCTCTCTTTAACTGTTCTCGTGCTTTTAATGTACTTGTAGAATCTTTTTAGATTATCCTTAACCTATTTGCCAAGGCTACCTTATATCTTCTCTTTGCCGTCCTGATCTCTCTCAAGAATGCCCCAATCTTCTTTACACTGTTCAAGAAATTCATTTGAACCCATTTCTCTGTATTGAATGTATGATTCCTTTTTAATTCTTGACTAGAATCTCACTATCTTTATTGGTCCCTTGTTCTCTAATTCTACCAGCCTTACCTTTCACACTAACAGGAATATAATAACTCTGAACTACTGTTATCATACTTATGAAGGCCTCCCACTTATCGGATGTCACTTTATCTGCAAACAGTCTACTCCAATCAATTTTTGAAAATTCTTGTTTCATATGATTAAAATTTGCTTTATTCCAATAAAAAAGTTTAATTTTTATGGAAAGCTTATCCTTTTCCATGATTATTTAAAACAAATAGTATTATGATCACCAGACCCAAATAGAGTTCCTCGACTATCACATTTGTAACTTGTTTTATCACCCTAGAGAAGGTCAAGTTTTGCTCATTTTCTAGTAGGCAAAAATTTACATATTGATTAAAAAAACTTTTCTTGAACACCTTTAACACAATCTTCAACACTCAATCCTTTAACATTATGGTAGTCCCAGTCAGTGTTTGGAAAATTAAAATCATCTATTATTACAACCTTATTATTCTTTCATATATCAGAGATCTCTCCACATATTTCTTCCTCAACTTTCTGCTATTATACGAGAACATTGGAACATAAGAACTAGGAGCAGGAGTAGGCCATCTGGCCCCTCGAGCCTGCACCGCCATTTAATAAGATCATGGCTAATCTTTTTGAGACTCAGCTCCACTTACCTGCCCACTCACCATAACCCCTAATTCCTTTAATGTTCAAAGATTTATCTAGCCTTGCCTTAAAATCATTCATGAGGTAGCTTCAACCGCTCCACTGGGCAGTGAATTCCACAGATTCACAACCTTTTGGTCAAGAACTTCTTCCTGACCACAGTCCTACATCTGCTTCCCTTTATTCTGAGGTGATGCCTTCTAGTCCTAGTTTCACCTGCTAGCAGAAACAACCTCCCTGCCTCCACCTTATCTATTCCACTCATAATCTTATATGTTTCTATAAGATCTCACCTCATTCTTCTGAATTCCAATGTGTATAATCCCAAACTACTCAGCCTCTCCTCATAATCCAACCCTCTCAACTCTGGAATCAACCGAGTGAATCTCCTCTGCACTCCCTCCAGTGTTAGTATATCTCTGCTCAAGTAAGCAGACCAAAACTGCACAGAGTACTCCAGGTGTGGCCTAACCAGGACCCTATACAGCTGTAGCATAGCCTCCCTGTTTTTAAACTCGATCCCTCCAGCAATGACAGACAGTTTCATTTGCCTATTTAATTACTTGCTGCACCTGCAATCCTACTTTTAGCAATTCATGCATAAGGACACCCAAGTCCCTCTGCACAGCAGCATGCTGCAATTATTTTACCATTTGAAACATAGTCCATTTTGCTGTTATTCCTGCCAAAACGGATGACCTCACATTTATCAACGTTGTACTCCATCTACCAGGCCTTTGCCCCCTCACTTAGACTACCCGTATCCCTCTGCAGATTTTCAGTATCTTCTCCACACTTTGTTCTACAGATCATCTCAGTATCATCTGCAAATTTTGACAAACAACACTTAGATGATTTGGAATTGGGGACTATGTAAATTGTAAACAATTGTAGTCCCGACACTGATCCCTGAGGCATACCACTAGCCACTGACTGCCAACCAGAAAAACACCCATTTACACCTACTCTTTGCTTTCTGCTGGTCAACCAATCCTCATGACCTACCCTTCATGAACCCATGCTGGGTGTTCCCATTGGGGCAATTTATATCCAGATGTCTTGCTAGTTCTTCCTTAATCATAGATTCAAGTGTTTTCCCCACCACCGAAGTTATTTCTGGCCTATAGCTACCTGCTTTTTGTCAACTTCCTTCTTTAAACAGTGGGGTCACACTGGCTGTTTTCCAATATGTAGGAGCCACACCAGAGTCCAGTGAATTTTGGTATATCATTACTAGTGCATTTGCTATTTCCCCCATCACCTCTTTTTGTATCCTGGGATGCATTTCATCAGGGCCAGGAGACTTGTCTACCTTTAGCCCCATTAGCTTGCCCAGCACTGCCTCCTTAGTGATAGTGATAGTTTCTAGGTCCTCACCTGCTATAACCTTCTTGCTATTAGTTTTCAGCACGTTATTTGTATCTTCTACTGTGAAGACTGACACAAAATAACTTTAACGTCTCTGTGGTTTCTTCATTCCCAGTTACTAAATTGGCCTTCTCATCCTCTAAAGGACCAATGCTAATCTTCACCATTCTTTTACAATTTATATATTTATATAAACTTTTATGCCTGTCTTTATATTCTAAGCTAGTTTACTCTCATAATCTTTCTTACTTTTCTTTATAACTTTTTTTTGTAGCTTTCTGTTGGCCTTTAAAGATTTCCCAGTCTACTAGTTTCCCACTACTCTTTGCTTTTTTGTATGTGTGTTTTTTTATATATATTGGGAGGTCTATTATCAATACCATCAAAGTGATCATTCCTTTTTTTCATTTCTAACTTCAACCCATTTATTTTCAATGGACGATTTTTCATAAGTATCTACTCCAGTTACAGTAGTAATGTTTTCTTTAATCAAAAACACCACCCATTTTTCTCTTTTATCTCTCTATCCTTCCTGTAGCAACCACAACTCAGAACATTGAGCTGTCAGTGCTGTGCATCCCTCAGCCAAGTTTCTGTAATAGCTAAAATGTCCCAATCTCATGTTCCCAACCATGCCCAGAGTTCATCAGCCTTACCTGCATGACCCTTGCATTGAAATAAATGCAGTTTAATTCTTCAGAGTTACAGCATTCTGTGACTTACTCTTATCTGTCTTTTCCAGTTGTTCTTTTCAGATTCAAAACCATTTTAATTTATCTTTCTATTTACTCTGCTACTTAGGATCCCTCCACATCCCCCCACCCCTAATATTTTATAGTCTTCTTTCATAGGATGAGCTAATTTTCCTGCTTGGATATTGGTCCCTTTCCGTTACAGGTAAAACCCAACTGAAAACAAAGTGCTGGAGACTTCCTAACTACCTACTCACCCTTCCTGACAGTCACCCATCTATTTAACTGATGCGGCTGTGTAGTCATTTCTCTAAATCTACTAGGCATCTGACTGTGTCTCTTGTATGCTTTTAATGACATTAACCCAGAAAAAAAAGTTTACAATAGCACCTTATATATAAAATAAACTACCTTTCCCTACCAAAAGAATTATTATTAAGCATGCAAAAAATAAGAAATTTTTAAAAAGTCAAAGACATAAATCTTTAATAAAATCAACCATTTAGATGAACAACTGAATTAGAAAATGACTCCTCCTCAGGTGGCCAGCAGACAACTTTAAATCTTCTGATTTAAAAAAAACTCACTTCAGAGCCATCCACGTGTAAGCTTCTCCAAAACCTCTGTAAATACAATTCTGTTTTAACAAGGTCTTGTCTGAGATTTTAAAACATCTCTTTAGTGAGGTTAAAAAACTCATCTATGTATATAATTTTAGAGTAAAAAAATACTGAGTTGTCCACATGTAGGATTCTCCAAAAGGTCTGTTAACAGCGCATTCGGTACACTAGGCTTTATTGGTCAGTGCATTGAGTATAGGAGTTAGGAAGTCATGTTATGGCTGTACAGGACATTGGTTAAACCACTTTTGGAATACTGTGTTCAATCCTAGTCTTCTTATTATAGGAAAGCTATTATTAAACTTGAAAAGGTTCATAAAATATTTACTAGGACATTGCTGGGCTGGAGGTTTTGAGGTATAGGGACAGGCCGAATAGGCCGGAAATATTTCCCCTGGAGTGTCAGAGGCTGAAAGAGGACCTTAAAGAGGTTTATAAAATCATGAGGGGCTACATATGGGGAAGTACTCAAGGTTTTATCCCCCCAAGGTAGGGGAGTCTAAAACTAGAGGTCATAGGTTTAAGGTGAGGAGAAAGAATTAAAAGGCACCCAAGGGCAACATTTTCACGCAGAGCGTGGTGTGTTATAGAATGAACTACCAGAGGAAGTGGTGGAGGCTGGTACAATTCTGACAATTGAAAGGCAACTGGATAGATTATATGAATTGGGAGGGTTTAGAGGGATATGGGCCAACTGCTGGCAAATGAGGCTACAGTAATTTAAGATTTCTGGTCAGCATGGAAAAGTTGGTCTGAAGGGTATGTTTCCATGCTGCACACCTCTACAACTGACTTTTTTTTAAAAAAGCACTTTTTTGTGTTTAGTTTTAGGCTCTTGTGTTTTTGACTGTAAAAGGATCAAAATAAAAAAAACTACTGAAATAGAATAACTGTAAGAAATCTAGAAGTAAATCACGAAGTAAATCTAGAAATAAACCTGAATCTCAGGAGCAATTGAAAAATCCCTGCTACTCTCGCTCTTTCATTTTAGAGCTTCTTGAGAGAAAGTTAAGACCAGATTGGCAATGGGAAATAATTATAGTTCCTTATGATGTTTATGGCCATCTGGGGGGACATTGCTATGAAATCCATGGGATCTCTCGAAGTTGTATTTGCTATTTGATGTGTGCTATAAGGTATTCAACCACAGACTATAAAAAAAACACATCTACCAATTATGCATTCTGGTTATTAGAAAACAAGTCGTACCTGTATTGTAGAATGTCTGATTGTTCTAAAATTAAAAATAATGTCTACTCGGTAATTGTTCAACACTATGGAATCTGTGACTTTATCTCGTATTAAGTACGCTGGTTGTCATATTTTGCCCACTCAAAAAATAACAGGTTGAAACTTAAATCTGGGGGACAAAACTGATATTGAGGAAAAATGTAGTTTTAATGAAGGCACGCATGTGTAGTTCAAAGTTCACCTTAGGGTCAAACATGGTACAACTTAGAGAAACACGGTTTGGTTTCAAACAGTTTCAAGGGAACAAATTAGAGTCAGTGACTAGCAAGTGAAACTTGTGCCAGGGACCAATGATCATGGCCCGAAACTTCTCATCTCGACTGTAATCCCAATTTCCCAACAAGATCAAACAAAGTGTTGCTACTTACCTTTGTAAGTGTTTTCCAGGTGAACTGTCAGATCAGGATTTTACCTACTGAAGCAGCAGAGTCCAGTTCAAAAACTGACATATGCAGCATCAGAATAGGTGTGTCCTTAAAGCACAGCCTCTTTTGCAGCAGCAGATATTTATATATGCTGTCACGTCTCTTTTGGGACTGTGCATGAGTATTGAGCATACTGTTCACCATATCGTGACAAATGTGAATGTTTAATCAAACCATCAAAACATCCAATTTGCCTAACTCTGTGATTTATGTTAAAATAAATACCAGTTTTTTCTCATTAACAAGAAACTGTAACTGACACTTAAACTTAACAGGTAAAGCCAATTAACCCTATTACAACAGTAGCATGTTTGCAAAAACAGTAATTTGTAAGTCTATTAAAATAATTACTTTATGACAGTTCCATCTAGTGTTAATCATCCCGAAACTTTAAAGTTTCAATGGTAGAAACTGCAAGTATTTGACACCTCTGTGTCTTATATAAATAAACACAATCCAGAACAGTTTAAAGATACAGAACTGTTCATCAGGCCTACTGTCATTCTTTTTTTGATATGAGGGGTCATGGGATGTGAGTTTGTGTCAAATATGTAGCAAAGCTTGGCATAAATTGGCATGGAGAGTATGTGGGAATTAAGGGAATATAACTGATTTACTTTTTAAATTGATTTATTGTAATTTGAATGAAGTCCCACATCGACAAATCAAGTTTTTAAAACAGCCCATCTTGACACTTGACAATGCGTGGCTGACTCCAAACAACTTCCAGGAAAGCTGGCTCTAACTGCAGTTGGACACACACACACACACACACACACCCCCCTTGCTGGATGAAAAATTCCAACTTGCAGCTCCTTTCACTATGTACCTCTGGGATGAAAATCTAGCCTCAAATTTACAAAACTGACTTGCATATCTCTATGCATGTAGAATCTGCCTATGGGACATCAATAGTAATAGAAAAGTAGATCAAAATTTCACAAGATTATACAATTTCCTTACCTGTAAAATCCCAAGAATACTTTCACACCCAAAAAGCAGGGAGGAGTATGTAACATTTTACTCTTTCCAAATACAACGAACGGTGATAAATATAAGTTAACATATTGTCAGTTATAACATGCTCTCAACAGAATTCAACTTTCATGCAGATTTTATGGCATTCATTATAAAGGGTAATAAGCACTTTACAGGGCTCTTAAATAATTTTTTGCTGTGTTTGCTTCATTTTTGTGAAGTGGTTTATTATAAAAATGGTAACATTTGCCTTTAACTTATGGGCCAAACAAAAGTTTAGTTTGGGAATCTTGGAGTGCAGGGACAAGTTGGGCAAAAGAGTCAGTTTCTGTGCTGTTTGACTCAAAGAAAGTAACTGCCAGTTGTTAATTTATGACTGCACAACTTAAAACTTAACTGTTTTTAAATTCCCACACATACCCAAGTAGACACAAAGAAAAGCAAACAAGATACAAATCTTATGGGGTGAAGTGAGAAAACAGTATTCAGGAAAACAGTTCTGTATCACCAGCCCAGTTAATAACACTGTACAGGTTTGTCTCTCAATTCTTTAGTTTTTTGATAAAGCCATCAGGTTATCTGCAGAGCAATGATATGTTGTTAGTTGATTGATTGGACCTGGGGTCTCTCCTATGAGTTTTTAAATTATTTATTTTAGTGTCTCTGAAAGTAGTTTACCTGCTCCTTCGAATTGGAATGAACAACTTTACAGAGATAGAGACAGCTAGCTTCTGGAGACTCTTCCTCACTTCAGTTTGCTTTTTCCTCAGACGATCAATGCTAAGTTACAGCTGGACCAATCACTGAGTTGTTACAACGCTGAGCTCTCCTGAACCGACAACAGATGACACCAGAAATTGTTTGCAATCAAATGACCCCGAGAAGTAATATTGTCGATGAAATCTATGTTGGTGGTTTTTTCCAAGTTTCAAACAACTCCTTGCATAGTCTCCCTTTTTAAAAGTAATATCCGCTTTAGTCATTTTCAGTCCAAAGTCCAGAAATAAGATGTGATCTCTTATGGTATTTAAAGGTCCAAACCATTTTTACAGCTAATGAGAGAGGGTATACGCATGGCAGTAGGCTGGCAAGTGGGCAAGAGATTCCGGTTGTAGATGGACAGTACGTGGTTGGGGGTTGTAGGGTAACAGGTAGGAGGCTGAGGATTTAAGGTAAGTTGGGTGTTTTGGAAAATGAAAAATATTGAGGAGTATTAGAGCAAGTTGGCTTGTGAGTGGCAGTCATGTCAGGGGTTTGTGGGAGTCAGCAGTGGGTTTCAGACATACAAGTTGGTGGGATGCGTAAGGGATTCAGGTCCATGGTGAGACTAGGTGGTTGGGGTGTAGACTGTTGGGATTGTGGTGCTGGAAAATGGCTGCCTGTTATCCATACGGGGATAGGGTGGCATCAATGGTAGGTTTGTCTGGGCAAGGGTTCCAGTTTTATGTGTAGTCAGGTGTTGGAGCAGGTTTTAAATAACTAACTTTTCTTGGCTAACTTTTGGAGGAGGTAAATTTGAATTTCCCGAAGTCTCAGGTTTTAACTCAGAGTTGGGGACATCTTGCAAATGGATCCAAACACTAGATAATTGACAATCAGAACTTTCAAATTCCCTCACAATTTCCATGGAGACATCTGCATTGAAACCTCTACATGATGTCAATGCTCAACTCCAGTGTATGCTTCCGCAAGGACAACCTTCCAAGTGGAAAATATGGGGCAAGAGTTTCAGACTTACCAAAATTTAAATGAAGCAATTTTTTTCTTATCTAGCACTGAATATTGATCAAGTGATCAGACAATTTAATGGCAGTAAAGAAGCAGACAGTGGATATTAGAGTTAGGGTTAGGGTTCGGATTAGATGGGGGAAAAAAAGTTGTTCAATGATCAAGAATAACTAATGTGCAGATGCTGTAACTTTAAAAGGTTATTTTGTCCTGAGTTTTTCTGAAGAGAAGTTGTAAAGGCAGAGGTAAAAAACGGCTACTGGAGATGGCCTAAGTAAACAACTTAGGAGGTCTTGAGATTTTGTTTTAAAAGGTTGGAGCATTGGAAGCATCTTGAATGGGAGTGGCCAGTTCTCACAGACCAGGTTTTCTAGTTTCTTTTAGCTTTAGCAGTCAGAAGCTGTTTGGGGTCCTAGAACCATTCATGCTTCAGTGAATGACTCTCAGTTCTTACTTTCTCTGAAGAAGTTACCTTTTTGCAAAGAGGTATGTTTGTGGAATGTTACTATATTGGAACAGTTAATTAGTAATAGGTACTGTATCTATTATTCAGTTAAGGTTTCCAATAGATATATTATTGTAAATTCCTCTCTCTTTTGTTTGTACTTTAACTATAGTGTTTAAATAACTCGTATTTTGCTTAATGTCAAGTAGTTTGACTGGTTGCATCACATCTGGAACTTGCACTTCATATATACCTTTAAAATAAGAGAAGGTTAGGGGCTAGGCTACCAACTTAAAACATTTTGAAGGGGTCTGATCTGGTCCATAACACTCAGGAAAAATTAATGACAGAAGTTAATTCATGTCATAATAGAACTAATTATTGCTCTCAAGACAAAAAAAACCTTTATTATCAGTAAAATAGTAGGAAAATTCTTTGGGAAAAATGAGTGGAAAGAAAATGCATTTGAGTTTGTCTGTGCATATTGGTTTGAATAACATATAAGTTGTAATACTTAGTGAACCCAAACACATTGCTGGCAGATCTGTGAATTGTAAATTGAAGTAGATGGTCAGTCACTCAGAAATTCATTTTTTTGTATAATATTATACTTTTTTTGCAAGTGAAATCTTTTTGGTGAATTTTATGACCGAAAACCAAAGCCAGTGGTGTGAATGTCAAAAATGAATGAAAAGTGAGATTGAAGATAGCTAGGTGAAATCGAGTTACTAGCTGTGAAAGTTTTGTCATTTTTTCTAAGAAAGGGCTGCATGCAACAAAAACATCTGTGTCGTAAAATTTGTTTCTACCACGCAAGGCAGATTCCATCATATAATCTATTCCATTCATTTGAGTTTCTAAGGTAAACCTGCAAGCTCTTCTCCTGAAACTAAAATGTCAAACTAAAATCTATTTGCTGTTATAAAGATACACGAACATTGTATCATGTCTTCCTCAGTGCGCTTGGGCAGGCACAGAATTTTTTTTTATCCCAACCATTTCGGCCTCTGCCATTAAAGACACAAATGGGGATCTGACTCTGCTTTCAAACTAACTTTGAACTGTACCCATCAATATTCTCAACTTGCTGGTTATTTGAATGGCTTCAAAGAAGCCTGTCCCAAAGCCTTTGTGGTATCTAAGGCATTTAGAGCAGTAAGAAAAGAAAGTATTTTAGTCCTTAGCTTTTAAACGTTACTTGGCTATTACTTGGAGTTTTCATACTTCTATTCTACGCCTTACGTATTATAATAAATTGATATTTTACTTAAAATGTCATAATGATGTATAGCATGTTGTGACACTGTTGTCTCACTGCAACCATATCAGATTGCTAAAATATATAAAGACCTAGTTTTACCCAGATTAGATAACATATCATGGAGCAGGATTCAAAATTGGGCCTTTTCTGGTTGCTACTATTCTGCTCCTTTTTTGTACTCAAAAATATTCAGTAAAGTTCACTTCTCAAAATTAAATGAACTACGATGATCGTATGTAAATAAACATTTAATTCAATGGTTATGACTGGTTGTAAGCAATAAGTAGGGGAAGAGATTCGGTTTAATATGTATAATTTTGGTTGATGTCAAATGTCAAAGATTTGCAGGTTAGGTGAGTTGGCCGTGCTAAATTGTCCCAATGTCTAGGGATGTGCAGGCCAGATGGATTAGCCAAATAAATATGGGGTTTTGGGGATAGGGTAGGGGGCTAGGTCCAGATGGGATGCTCTTCAAAGGATTGATGCAGGCATGATGGGCCAAATAGTCTCTTTCCACATACAGAGATTCAGTGACTCTAAGAAATATTTGACAACACTAACTTGAAGATAATGCACTCCTATTGTTGGATCTTTCACACCATAGTGGAATTTTCTACATAGTTGCATGTTCATCATTTGGTCTGACAGTTGACTAAGAACTACAAACCATACTTTCATCTGTTACGGGCGTTGCATACTTGACATGGCGATATGGAACATTTGCAATATAAATCAAATTGCCAACATTTTCTGCTAGACAACAGCGGGTCTAAGCCTAACATCAATGTTACAAATTCACCCAGTACAGATGGATTTTGAAAATTTCATAGAGCTTTACAAAGAAGAGCAGAAACATTTTTCAGGGTTCAAGACATATTCTTCAATTCTTCACCAAAAGCGCATGAACAAATTATTTGTTTTATTGTTGTTCATGGAACACAGTTAATGTAGAAAACAGCTGATTGATATAAGGTTCCTAAGTAATATATTGTATATAGAGGGTTACGCGTTCTGGTACAAGACACTATATAGCTATCCACTGACTTTCATAATCTTAATGACATGGCTCTGAAATTAGGATTGAAGTTGACAAGAAACTCAGATTTCTGCAGCATCATTACTGTATTACTTCATATCCTGATTGAATATAAATAGCCCGAACAGCAACATAAAATCTTTTCCATTTAGTTTTTGAAGTCGGTTAGCTATAAAACAGGGCCAAAAATAGGAACACAGCTGTCAAATCTTTTTGGTTATAAATATTTTGAAGTATGTAAACAAATCATAATATCAAGGAAACAAGGTATATATCACCTTAGCACCAGGAAGAGAAGAGAATGCAAATTTTACAAATAACTTAAAAATTAGTTTGCAAGTTTTATACTTCCAAGTGGCATTTCTTAACAAAATATGTATTTTTCAGATTCGTCCAGTAGTATGCAGTAACACATTACATTAATTAAGTCTGCAGTTAACTACTCTCAAAGGCGATTAGGTGAGACAGGTGCCAGAGCATTAGACAGGTTAATAAAAGAGAATTTGGTTTCCATTTTATTCGCTTTTTTAATGATGCTACACCAGCTTAATTTCTGCTGCTGTGTTTTAATTGTTTAGAGACAGGTTTAGCACATATTATATTCTCTTCTTCTCTAAAGAGTGGTTCCCCAAATCAAATATAATGAGTAATCCATGATGGTTATATTCCATTACTACAGCAAGAGACAGTAGTACTCAAAAAGGGAAAAAAAAACCCCTAGCAATTCAGGGTAATGGGAGGACAAAATTCTTTGTAGGTCTCATTTTCATAACCTACTATGCAGGAAGAAAAGGATATCAGTCAACACTAATGTTGTTCATCAACTGACTTCCACACAACTGCAATTTCCAATTAAACAAAACAGGTAAAACCAATTAAGCCTATTACAATAATTTGTTTGGAAAAAACTCATTTATAACTTTATTAAAATAATTATTTTACTACAGTTCCATCATTGTGTTAATCATTATGACACTTTAAATTTCAACAGTAGAAACTGCAAGTACTTGATACCTCTTCATCTTGAATAAATAAACACAACCCAGCACAGTTTTAAGATAAAGATCTGTTAATCAGACCTAGTGTTCATTTTTTTTCATATGAGGAGTCATGGGATACGGATTTGTGTCAGACATGTAGCAAGGCTTGGTATGAATGGACATGGAGAGTGTACGGGAATTAAGGGAATATAAGGGACATTATTTTAAATTGATTTAATATAACTTGAACAAAGCCCAATATCAGGAACTCAAGTTTTTTTTTAAAAGCTCATCTTGGCACTTGACAACCTTAATTGTCTCTCAACACTTTCCAGGGATGCCGGCTCCAACCCTAATATGGAGGTGCCGGTGTTGGATTGGGGTGGACAAGGTCAGAAATCACACAACGCCAGTTTATAGTTCAACAGCTTTATTTGAAAATGCAGGTTTTCAGAGCATAGCCCATTCATCAGGTGAAGTGAGAAATAAGCACACAGAACATAAAATTTGTAAGTAAAAGATCAAAGGGTGACACAACTGATGAGGTTGTATTAAACAAACCAGAGATGCTGATAAATCTTTAATCAGAGATAAGGTTTTAACTGATTAATATGTGTACGTAAATCCCAAATTTCTCTCAAGTCACTGCCCTGAGAAAACTGAATGTTTATGTGTAAAGAAGAGGTGACATTTTAGATCAGACAATGCATGTTAGGTGTGAGGCCTTGTTTAGAATCTGTTTGTGTTTTCAATTGGAATCAGACTGATTTTATTTCTAAAGTAGGAATTTATAAAACATGACATTGAATGACTACCTATAAATTGTGTGCTTTCTGAACAAAATACAACGTAGCTGCAAATACAAATTCACCCTATAGATTTATATGCATGTTGTGTGTGTATGTGCATGTATTGGAGGGGTGGGGGTGGTGGAGATAGTGTGTATGCATACCTACACTCATCCACCCCACTGGAAGAAAAGTTCCTATTTACAGCCGTTTTTCTCCTGAAGCAGGCACATCAAGTTGAGAAATTTTCCAACTCCCACTATCTGCCTCTGGGATGAAAATCCAGCCTTAAATTTACAAAGCTGGCACGTTTATCTCTAAGTGTGAAGAACCCGTCTGTGGGACATCAGTAGTACCCATAAAAGCAGATCAAAATTTCACAAAGCTGTACGACTTCTCACCAATAACATCACAAGATCACTTTCACACTCAAAATGCAATAAGGAGTATTGTAACATTTTACTATTTCCAAGTACAATGAACAGTGCTAAATATAAATCAGCATAATATTAGTTATAACATGTTCTCAACAAAATTCAAACTTCGTGCTGATTTTACAGCATTCGCTGTAAAGGGTATTAACTACTTCACAGAGCTCTTAAATAATTTATTGCTGTTTTTGCTGCTTTTTTGGAAGTGGTTTGATATAAAGATGGTAACATTTGCCTTCTAATTATGGGCCAAACATAGCAGTAGGGCTAGTTTAGTCTGGGAAACTTGGTTGGCATGGACAAGTTAGACAAAAGGGTCTGTTTCCATACTGCATGACTCTATAAATGTAAACCCCACTGCAAAGGGATTATATACTTGCCACATTCAGATACTTATGTGGACTGCTTTGCCACCAATTAACTGTGTCCAATTAATCTTTTCTATATGGTACATTTATTTTAAATGCAAATGTTGCTAAGAAATTAACTTTTCAAATCTCTCTCCTACCCTTTGAGGTGAATTAGTGGTTGGTTTCCAACATGCAGACATCCCTTTGATACTTTAGACAGTTGAGCTGTTTGGGAGGTACGTATCACAAAAATAAGTTCAACTAAATATTCCACTAAGTAAGACATCACTAACATTTTCCAGTAGTAGTGAATGGATTATTAAAAGGAATGGATAAGAATTTAACATGAAAATCAGAATCTGCCTGGGTTGAATTCAAGCCCTCAATTATAAGATATTATGTCACTTCTTCAGGAGGCTCTGGAAATTCGACATGTCCGTTAAGACTCTTACCAATTTTTATTGATGCACCAAAGAAAACATTCTATCTGGCTGCATCGCGGCTTGGTATGGCAACTCTCTGCTCAGAACCATAAGAAACTACAGAATTTCAAACATAACCCAGTCCATCATGCAAACCAACCTTCCATCCACTGACTCCATCTATACTTCTCACTGCCTCAGAAAGGAAGCCAAGACAGTCAAAGACCCAACCCAACCCCATTATAATCTCTTCCAATCTCTTCCATTAGGCGGAAGGTATGGAAGCTTAAACACATGGACCAACAGATTCAAAATCTGCTTCTTCCCCTCTGTTAATAGATTTCTGAATGGATCTTTCAAATTTCACATTTAATGTTGACCTCTCGCTTTGTGTGACTTCTCTGCCAACCATAACATTGTATTCCTTGCTCTGATCTAATATCCTTATGCACTTTGTATGGCAATGATCCACCTGTACTACATGCAAAACAGTACTTCTCACTGTTCCAAGGTGCATATGATAATGATAAATAAAAGTAAAATTAGGTTAAGTTTAGTAGAGATATTGAGCATCATTTGTACACTGGTATATGAGCTATAGTTGAGAGAGAACGAGAAAGAGTCTGAGCGAGAGAAGAGAAGAAAAAGTGAGGCCAGTAAAAGTAGAAGATGGAGAAAAAGTATGAGGAACATGATGGGAGAGAAGAAAAGGAAACAAAATTACTGTGCTTTCTGATGGAGAAATCCAAGCCAATCCTCAAATTCGAGACATTCCAGCCAACCTGGGCAAGATTAAAATAAAAATCAATCATCAAATACAGATACACATACAACTAAATGCATTATTGGATTTAGAATGTTAAGTGAAACATATCATGTGATAGCTACGTGATGAAATGGAGAGAACCATCCTGGAATACAGTAGTCTCTGAAAAATAAAAGAATTGAAGATTGAGTAAGAAATGGTATTGTCCCATCAATGTTAACCATGTGATACATTGCAGAGTTGAAAGATCTATATCGGCTATTTAAAAAGAAACAGAATGTGCGGAAAAGCTCAGTTCTGGCAGTGTCAATGGAGAGAGAAACCAAATTGATACTTTTAATTCCATTATAATTTCTTCATAATCTGCCTTGAGTCCATTTTCAGACAATGGATAGCAAAAAATGAATCAAAGAAACGTGGATGCTGGAAAACAGAAACAAAAACAGAAATTGCCAGAAAAATTCAGCAGGTCAGCAGTAATGGAAAGAAAGCAGAGTTTACATTCAAGATCCAGTAGCCCTTTGTCAGAATAGGATAGCACATGATTTAAAAAGTTACTTCATACATTATCACTTAAAATAGGTACATTTGGGTTAAAGTATAAATGCAATTCATCCTCTGAAGGTACAGTAGATCAGAACTGGCCTTGAATTTGTGCATATTTTGGTACCCTGTGGCTAAACTACTCGCAAGAAAGTAGATGCATGTCCTTGCTAATATCTTGTTGTATGTTCCAAAACGTTTTGAAAGTTAACTGGTCTCTGGTCTCCAAGGCTTTCTTAGGACCGATCAATCAACATGTCACTGGGAGAAGATTCTACACCAGATTAAGTCTGATCTTTGCAGACCTGGGACGGGTGTGGGGATGGCAATGCCAAACACAAGATTCCGCTAAGCGAGAGACAGTCTACTTAAGGGAATGAAGTTTGGTTACGAAACCGGGGGAATGGCCTTGCATGAGTAAAAGACATGGTTGAGTCCAATGATGTACAAAGTTCCGACAGGAGGAGTCATCCTGAGCAAGCACGTGGACTACATGAAAGCTACAAGCTTGCAAACAGAGAAGGAGCAAAACATAGCCGGGCCCTCAGAACATCTAGCAAGGCTGTCCAAACCCACGGAGTCTCTCTCTCTGCTTAGCATGAAGAAACCTTTGAGGACGAGATGGACATGGCAGATGTGACAGCTTAAATGCTGTTACCGCATGAAGAGCAACGATGAGTTTTAGCCAATACACTTCGGATGCAAAGGGTGGGCTACGGTATGGTTCATGCCACCAATATCTGAGACAGAGTCGGAGGAACCAGGCCTAATGCTAAAATCCAGGAGAAGCTACGGGAGAAGGAATAGGCCTAAGACCCATGACTTAGAGAGGAAGGGCTGTAGTATTTGTAACAAGGTCAGCCAGTTGGGCATCATAGAATATGAGGGCCTTGATTGATGCTGTTAACCTTCTAACCAATTGGGGGCCCTGGCTGACAGATATAAACAGGAGAGTCAGAGGTTCTGCTCACACTAAGAACTTGCTCTGTGCTAGCTGGATAGTGTCATGTACCATGTATGTGTAAATAAACAGTGACTTGGTGATGAGATACTGGCCTTCATGGAGTTATTTCAGTAATTAAACCACTACAGCAGATTGTGAAAGCAAAATAGCTCAGGATTAATTGTGATGTCCATTTATAAAAAAAACAACTCACAGATCCCAGATATCACATCAAATTTCCCTGAAAGAGATTATAGTATTCCAATTGTGGAAAGTTTAAATGAAATCCATGCAGAAAATTTGCAGGATTTAAATATTTCAGGAAGTAATTTCTAAGCATGAAAGAAGTAAAGAAATGAGCAAGTGTCATTGAGTCAGAAAATTCCTTCAGCTTAGACATAGACAAAAATGTGGTTGAAGACACGGTATGCAAACATGATATTTTCTTTGAGGCTCTTCATTAATATTAGTGTGAACACATGGACTTAATTCAATGTCTAAATGAGATGAACATTTGTTTTCAATTCAGGTTTTTCTCATTCCTAATAAGGAAATTCGTTCACATTCACTGTAGTGTAAAACTTCCCTTGCTTCTCTAATCTTAATTCACTGAAGGGTATTAAATATTTCATTATTATACAAACAAATAGGTGCTTTTTATCTTATCTGATGGATATCCACCATTTCCAAAATACCTCAGCATTTTCCAATGCTGCAAAGAGCACCAATTATTTCTTACATAGTTTCTCTTGCCGAACTACATATAAGTGGCAGATAACAAAAAGAGAAGTATGACTTTTATTGCAACAATCAAGGAAGATTTGAAGGACAAACTTGAAGATGGGAGATTGACATGCCTTGGGAACATGGGACAAGATTTGCCAAACACTTCAGTGAGATATTACTTTAGTCAAACAAGAATATATTATACTACATAAATTTGATACAAAGGTAGGGAGTTTATTCTTCAGTCATACAGGGCAATGGAGTACAGTGCAGTATTGTTCCAGTATTTATTCAAGGGAGAACGTAAATGTGCTGGAGACACTTCAGAGAAGTTTTGCCAGACCAATAATTAGGATTGACATGTTTTTTCATCTGGAAATGTTGCAAAGGCTAGGCTTGTATCTGCTTGAACTCAGAACAGTAAGAGGCAAATTGAATGAAATGCATAGGATCCTGAGGGGTTTTGAGAAGGTAGATGCAGAGGATGGTTCTCTTATGGGGAGAATCTAGAACGAGAGGGTTACTGTTCAAAAATAAGTGGTTGTCCATTTAAAACAGAGGTGAGGTGAACTATTTTTCTAACAGAGGTTTGTGAGTGGAAGATGTCATTGAATATTTTTAAGGCAGAGTAAAACTCCTCTGAAGCACTTCTGGCACACTTACATTGTCCCTAGAATTAGGTGACCAATACAGCACTGCACTCCATTTAAGGCAAAAATGTATAGATTGTTGGTAAACAAGTGGTTGAAAGGTTATCGGTGGCAGGTATGAATTGGATTTGGGATTACAATCAAATCAGCCAATGATCTTATTTAATAGTAGAGCAGATTCAAGGAGCTCAATGGCTCTTGTTTGCATGTTCATGCTGCAAGAAATGCAGCTATTCAGTTGTGATTTGCACTACATTATAAAGGTTTTCCTCTTGATACAAAAAGATTTTCCATGATGTTTGTCACATAAGATTTATGGCTTAATGCTATGTAATGCACGGTTTATCTTCTTTATCAAACAGTAAGAACATGAAATTCATGACCATGAGGTGTAGTCAAGTCATAAAGTGCACTGACACAGAAGTTAGGGAAGCACGAGGGAAATGGTGATAATACATTCAGGTGGGCAAAAATGGGAGAAGGTTGAAGTGCAGTATAAACCTCCGTATGGACTGGCCAGGTTGAATGGCCTACTTCTGTGCTACGTAATGTGTACTTGTAATTGAATGCAGCAATCAGCATTTTTACTGTGTAAGTAATAATGAGTGCGGCCTCAAACGCTACAATTGTGTGAATATTTGCATTGGACCCAGATATCAGTGATCTTGGTTACATGCAAAAATCAGTTCACCTCTATTGTTAATTCGCCAGGATACACAGAAAGATGGTAACACAAGGTATTGCAGGCAGATAGGAAGTAGATATGATGTTAAAAAATACAAAGCATACACGTTCCCACTGCAACTGCTGTGGCTTTCAAGAGGTTATTTTGTCCTGGGGTTTTTTTGAAGGCAGGTTGTACAGCAAATGCTCCGAGCTGGATTATATGGATCACTTGAGTAAGCAGCTTGTGAGGCCTTGGGTTTTTTTAAAAGTTTGAACAATCAAAGCAGCCTGGATGTGACCAGCTCTCTCAGATGCGGCTTTCTAATGTTTTGTTCCAGTTTTTAGATTTAACTTTGAGCAATAAGGTTTTGGGGTCTCAAAAGAGTTGGAGTTTCAGTGAATGTCTCCTAGCTGCTATTCACTCTAAATTTTCTCATGGATTTTTTTTCCTTTTGGATTGGAGAACCGTATGTGAAAACCTGTGTCTGACTTCGCCTTTTTGCCAAAGGTCTGTTATAGGATGTTACTATACTGGAACAGTTAATTAGTAATACAATATGTATTATTTAGTTAAGTTTCCAATAGAATTAAGTTTTCTAAATTTCTGTTTCTTTGGTTGTGTTTTAACTAACTGTATTTTAACAGTGTTTTAATAAATTGCGTTCTGCTTGAGGATGAGTAGTTTGACTAGTCGCACTGCGTCAGAACAGACACTTTACATTTGCCCTTTAAACAAGAAAAAAAAAGTTAGGGTCTAGGCTACTTTCTCAAAATCTGGCCCATAACATCACCAATTCTCACCCAAAAGTGTTGAGTGGATGTTTCTTCCTGGGTTACTCCCCAGATTCCCACTATCACAAGCACAAATATTCAGTCAATTCAATTTACTTTATATCTCATCAAGAAATGAATGTGCAGACTACACTGGACACATTAAAAGGATGGGAATCACAACAATATCTCAACCATGTAACACTACTTCAGAGAATGACATAATTCAGTCTGTCACATCCATGTCACTTTTTCAAAACAGCTGCCAGATTTAATCCCAGAGTCCACTTTTGGCCACATAACCCTGCAAATTAGTTCTCTTCAAGTACATGTCCAACTATCTTTAGATAGTTAATGTAGAATCTGGGTCTCACATACTTTCAGGTATGCATTCTAAACCTCAACAAGTAGTGCTTTCCCACCCTTTATAATCCAGTGTGAAGATTTTTAAAAATATTTCCTCTTTAATGCTTTTACCAATCACTTTATTATCTGTAATTACTGGTCTCTAATCTAAAGAGGAGATAAAGTTCCTCTTATCCTTACATATTCTGCCAAAATCCTGCATTAGCGCCAACTGTGATAGCTTTGCCACCTATGTTTTTCTTTTGTAATGCCTACTTCCCTCTCATTCCAGAAGGAAAAGAGCCCCTAGTACAGCACAGAGTCAAGCTCCTCAAACATTATATGGACAGAATCCTGACTATGACTGTCTGAGACCCTCGATTTGAATGATGCCTACTGACAAACTTAATAAGACCACTGCTTTGTGTCTGCACTAAACGGCAAGGCAGAAGTAATAATAAACTAGATGCTTCTGTCTAAGGGGCAAAGTACAGAAAGGCAAGGCAATGAGTGGCAGAGATGCACCAAGCATCCGGGTAGGCTCAGGTGAATGAGTGCCAAAGCAGCACGTGAAGAGCCCAGAAACGCAGTCTGGTTCACTCCACAAGTGTAGAGTGTCCTTGTTGCAGCATTTCAAATGATAATTGTCGGTATATTCTTAAGTGCAGCAAAATATCTTGTAAGTGGATCCGGTACTCATGGATTAGCTCTATGATGTTTCTAGAAAATCCTAAATTACTAATAAGCTTATGTAAAGTTGGGAATATTGTGCACAGACTCATAGGTATAGCTCAGAGTACAACTACTTTATGAAGAAACAAAGAAAAACATTGAAGCATATACTATAATCCTAAGAGAACATGTCCAATGTAGGATGAACAGCAATTACATAAAGACTTGCAAAATGTTCTCTTGTTATAATCACATTTCTTGTTCCATTAGCTCAATAACTTATTCTAATTTTGTATGACATACCAATGGAAAGATTACATCATCAGACCCCACCTGAATTTCACTCATCACTGCAAATCAGTCTTTACAAACATCTTGGACTGCCTATAATTTCTGTTTTAAAGAAGTATGGAAGGTACTTACTGCTGGTACAATGCATGTTAAAAAAAATACAGGGAGCTGTAATTTATGAATGTCTGACTTATGAACGCTCCTACTTAAAAAAGCGACCTCGTACCGTGGTACAATTTTAAACAGCCAACATACAAACTTTTCCTCGTATTTACAAATGTCTATTTTACATTGTCCTCCATTATGTTGTGATTTGCATTCAAATTGACTTGGAAACTGACCCGTTTATATCCCATGAACTGCCTGTACGTTTTTAAAGAAATGACAAGAAATTCTTCATGTCTAAAGATTTATTCATTTGAACTTTACTAAATTACATCTGGAGATGTTTAGCATAGTGAAGCTCATGTCAGGCAAATTCATTCTTCTCTTCAGTAATTTCAAACAAGGTAGTTGTGGCAATCAAATGTTCTTTAGGTTTATGCCTAACAAAATTCAGAATTTCATGGGATTCAAGTTGAACATCACTTAATTACAGTAATTTTTTAAAAACAAAATGGTATGTAGAAATAGGCATCTTAGTGTTAGACTATAGTTTACAATTCCAAATTAGATTTCACCTGTTAAGTTACTGAAATGGAGCTGATTGTATGGTTTACTTCAACATCTTTAATCAGATACATGTTGGGCTCCTGCCATAATGACATTTACTAATAGGAGCCAGTGTGTATTTCCTGGCTTTCAATTCCTGCACTTAACTGTCCACAATGAATGTCCCAAATTTTGGTCATGTGGCTCAAGTCACATTATATTTTCCCATAATGACTCAAACTGTGATGTACTGCTTAAGCAAATTTACAAGTCCTCAGCACAATTCTGGATAGGTTTTTTCAGCCCCTACCCAATATTTATTAAAGCAGCCTAATTAGTTCTGCCTCTCCAACAGCCAGCCATTGATATATTTATTACAAGTCCTTTACAGATAATAGCATTTGCTGACATGGCTCAAAAGTTTCGATTACCAATTACAGAGAGTATCTGATTTACAAACATCTGACCTACAAACAACACTCATACTTAGGAATGCAATCCCATACAGGTATATTAATATTAATTTTAAGGGTCCAAAATGCAAACATTCCTTATACTTACAAATGGCTATTTTATGTTGTCCTGCATTGTGCTCCAAACTGCATACAAATCGACTTGCAAATGAACTCAAGAAAGTAACAAAGCTGGGCAACATCTTCACCTGTAAGATCACAAAATCACTTTCACTGAAAATGCAAGCAAGAGTGCTGTGCCATTTTACTATTTTCAAATACAACAAACAGTGCTAAATATAAGTCAACATATTGTCAGTTACAACATGTTCTCAATAGAATTCAGACATCATGCAGATTTTACAGCATTCACTTTCAAGGGTAATATGTACTTTACAGGACTCTTAAATAATTTATTACTGATTTTGCTTCACTTTTAGGAAATGGCTTGTTATAAAGGTATTAACATTTGCCTTCAAATTATGAGCCAAATGAAGGCAAATTGGACTAGTTTAGCTTCGGAAACTTGGTCGGCATGGATGAGTTGGACTGAAGGGTCTGTTTCTGTGCTGTATGATTCCGTGACTCCAAACTCATTTGTGACCTGATACTAGTAATGTCCAATCTCCAACTACCTCCATACATGTGCTGAAACATATCTCTTATACTTCAGAATTACTTAAACTCCTGCCATTTCGAAATTACTCTGGTTAATGCACCATTAAAATTTACTCCAGTCACTGCAATGTTAAAGACAGTCCCACATGTACAACATATGAATCAAAATTGTTGGTAAACCAATCCATTGTTGTCTTACCGAGGTATTCATCACGAGATTCATATCCCACCAGTTCATATCAGATATATTCTAAAATCCCTTCATTTTACAGGAATCAACAGTTTCATTTATATTTGACATCTCCTTTTCCATGTCACTTAATTAATAATCACAATTTCTTTTCACATATTATTGTTAAATAAATATTAATAAAAAGGAAAACTAATTTGAAGTCTATAATGTACTAGTCAACTCACTGTTACCTTGTGTGTACAATTCTACGGGGAAGATACTTATGTAATAGTAACATCAAGAGTCCCCTAGTCCTGGCGGCGGTTATCAGTATCTGCCCTTGAGTCGGGAGCCTGGGCCTGGGGCCGCTGCTGAGTCCGACATCAGGGAGAGGCTGCAGGAATTGCGACTTTATCTCCCTGAAGCACCAGCGGACAGTGACAAGGAGGAGGAAGAGGGAGCAACGCCAAGCAGTCGGCAGTCTATATCCATGGACCCAGAACATGTGGAATTGGTGAAGAGGACCATGGCTGCAATCAAGATCCCAAGCCTGGGAGTCCCATCATGGGCCCAAGAATTCTCTAATGAACAATGGTAGTCTGTCATTCAACAAATAATAGAAACCAGGCGCTCAACATTGGCAGTAAACGAGGGGGGTCAGCAATGACCCTGTTCTATTCTGCAGAATTCATATGATGACAAACCTGTAATTGTAATGCTGCCAGGCCTGAGTTTCTCCAGAAATCTGTTCCATTGCTACACCTGTTCTGGGAGTGTTTGATGGGGGAGATGTAGTGGAAGTTTTGCTTCAGTGTAAAATAGGTATCAAGCCCATGTGTATCTTTCCAGCATTACCAGCCTTGCAGTCTTGTGTAAACAAAGAACGTAAAACATTTATTACATTTTTAATAAAATGCTGTTGAGACTATTTCTTAAAAAAAAGAGGGGCGGCACGTGGCTCAGTGGTTTGCACTGCAGCCTCACAGCACCAGGGACCCGGGTTCGATTCCAGCCTCAGGCGACTGTCTGTGTGGAGTTTGCACATTCTCCCAGTGTCTGCGTGGGTTTCCTCCGGCAACTCTGGTTTTTTCCCACTGTCCAAAAATGTGCAGGCTAGGTGGATTGGCCATGCTAAATTGCCCATAGTATTCAGGGGTATATGGGTTATAGGGGGATGGGTCTGAGTGGGATATATCAAGGGGCGGTGTGACTTGTTGGGCCGAAGGGCCTGTTTCTACACTGTAGGGAATCTGAATCTGATCTGAAATCATGAGACAAGTAACCTAGCTCGATCAAATTTCACTGCAACTGAAATTCGGAAACATAAGATATACAAAATAGGAGCAAAAATATACTAGTCAAGGCCCTTAAACCTGATCTGTCATTCTGTAAGATCGTGGCTGATCTGCCCCAGTCCTCAAATCCTCTTTCGTGCCAGCCTAATTTCCTTGATATTTCAAAAATTGATCTATCTGCCATTTAAATACTTGCAGTGATCTAGCCTGCACATTCTCTGCTTTCCAAGAGAAGAAATTAATTTGCAACTCAGTTTGGAATGAGTATTATCTAATGGCAGTTCTGTAACCATGTCCCCTAGCTTGAAAGTCCCCCATAAGTGGAAACATCTCTCAAATCTACACTTTCAAGTTGCCTCATAATCTTACATTTTTGAAATTATTTTGTTTTTGTTTTTAAATCTAGACTGTAAAGCTAGGTTTGGAAATGGTGAGCAGAATCAACTAATGTTGTCAAAAACCTTCATCTGGTTCACTAATGGCTTTAAGCAAGGAAATCTGCCGTTCTTATCTGGCCAGGCCTACATGAGTCTTCAGATCCACACAATGTGGCCAATTCCCAACTGCCCTCTGAAGTGGCCTAGCAAACCTGTTCTAGGAAAAAGTACAAATGGGCAACAAGTCCTTGCCAGCACCTCTAACATTCCATGAAAGAATTTTTAAAAAGTCTGCCATAAGCAATTTCCCTGCAGACCACAAATTAAAAACTGGAACCCTGGATTTTCTTTCCTCCTGAGATGGGGATCAATTAGCTAAGCATTAATTAATAATTGAACATAGTCCCCTTGCAGCTCTCTGTTAATTATATAGCCAGTAATTAATAATGCAAGGCTGGAGCCTTTTAGATTCACCAGCACACAAAATAAGGGCAAATGGAGGTGTTAACTTTTTGAGTAAGGCATCAATCATGAGTAATAATGGAAACTTGCATTCCATACGCTGAACAGTCCTGCCTGGATATTTAGAAACAAAAGGATGTCATTTTGAGCATATGCTAAAAATTGTTCTGGTGACAAAATTAACTTCCAGTATATGATTACTAAAACATGATGCATCCTATTATTACAGTAGCAAGGCTCCAGTAAATTAAGTCTAAATGTACGTTACTATTCACATCAGATGACAGTATCCTAAGACTGGTTCTGTCCAAAAGAAGGGTAAAAATGCTTTAAATGACAACATTTACAAAGGTACTCAAAATAATGGGGTAAGAGCTGGATGTTTAAAAGCTGTGGCAAAAAAAATACATAGAAAAACATGAACAATAGCAGGACAGAAACTAGGATTCAGCAACATGTTACACACATCCTGACTCCCCAAATCTCATCCACCAGCTAGAAGAAAAATAAGGAGTGTGATAGAATTAAAATTTGCAGATCTGGCAACATTGTTGAAGAGAAATCCTTCATTCCTTCCCAAAGTTCACAAACAGGACTACCGAGGCAGAGCCATTATTTCACACAGAACTTATTTGTTCCGATCTTGATTCAGTCTTTTTCACCCTGGTCCAGACCTTGCCCACTTACATCTGCGATTCTTCGGATGTATTTCACCACTTTCAGAATTTCCAATTTGAGGTCTCAAGTTGCCTCCTCTTTACTGTGGACATGCAATCCCTTTACACATCCATCCCCCACCAGGATGGTGTCAGGGCTCTCTGCTTTCTCCTGAAGAAAGGCTTGAACTGTCTCCATCCACCACCAGCCTCCTCCATCTGGCCAAGCTCATCATCATCTTGAACAACTTTTCTTTTAATGCTTCTCATTTTCTTCAAGTCAGAGGGTGGTCATGGGTACACACATGGGCCCCAGTTATGCCTGTCTCTTATTGAGGTACACACCACATTTCTTCTTCCAGTCTATTCTGGCCCCATCCATAACTCTTTCTCTGGTATATCGATGAAATCACGAGTGCTGTCTCCCTGTCTCATCTGGAATTGGAACCGTTTATTGATTTTGTTTCCAATTTCCACCCTGCTCTCATCTTCACTATCTCTGGCACCTCCCTTCACTTCCTAATTATCTCAGTTTCCATTTTTGGAGACAGATTGGCCACCAATTTCCACTATAAACTCACCAACTTCCACAGTTACCTGGACTATACATCTTTGCACCCCACTTCCTGTAAGGGCTCTATTCCATTCTCCCAGTTCCTCCATCTCTGATGAGGCCAATTTTGACAAGGGAGCCTCTAAAATGTCCACCTTCTTCCTCAACCAAGGATTCTCCAGCACAGTTGTCAATAGAGCTCGCAGCTGGGTCTAAATCTATCTCTTGCACTTCAGCCCCCAATCCCTCTCTTCCTTCCTGCAACAGTGATAGGGTCCCCCTGGTCCTTCCCGACCATCCAACCAGCATCCACATTCAGAGGATCATTAGCCACCACTTATGCCACCTCCAGCGAGATGCCATCACCAGACACATATTCCATTCCTATCCCTTTTCAGCCTTTTGCAGGGACCGTTCCCTCCAGGACACCCTAGTCCACCTTGCTTTCTCTCAACAACGCCCTCCTCCGCAATAAAGCCTTAGAGCGCCTTCCACCACAACCGCAGATGGTGTAATACCTGTCCATTCACTTCCTCCCTCCTTGGTATCCAAGGACCCAGTCAGACCTTCCAGGCGAAGCAGCACTCTACCTACACTTCACACAATCTAGTCGACTGCATTCACTGCTCACAATGTGGTCTCCTCTACATTGCAGAAATGAAGCAATCTGTTTGCAAAAAAGACTCTGAACTGCTGTTGTCTGCCACTTTAATATACCACCCTGTTGTCTGGCCAACATCTCTGCCTCAGACTTGCTGCAATGCTCCAGCAAAGCTCATTGCAAGCTGGAAGAAGAGCACCTCATTTTCACCTTGGGACCCTACAGCCTTTAGGGTTCAACACCACGTTCAATACCTTTGGGGCTTGAGCCCTCCTGTATCCTTACCCCAAACCCCACAACCAGGCCTAATCACATAATCTGCCATTACACACCACCTACTGTTGACCACTAACAGTCCCCATTAACAGCTATTCAGTCCCCAGACAGATTGTTATCCACTCCTTTGTGTCTAAATCCTCTTCTGTCTCTTTTTGGGCTCTATCTCCACCTATTGGTTACTCCCTACCTCATACCCCGACCCTGTCTTCTGCATATAAACTGAAATTTTCCTTGATAGTTCTGGAGAGGGAACACTTGACCCAAAATGTTAACTTTGGTTTCTCTCCACAGATGCTGCCATACCTGCTGAGCGTTCCCAGCAATTTTTATTCTTGTTTCTGATTTACAGCATTCACAGTTCTTTCCATTATTATTTAATGTGACAGAATACTTCCCACTTGCCCAGCTGGATGTGCTTCCAAACAACACAGAAAGGCTTGACACTACTGAGAAAAAAGCAGCCCATTTGATTGGTATCATATCCAGAAACATTGTCAGTGGTAGGAGCAGTCACTCAGTGGCGGCAGCATGTGCCATCTACAAAATACACTGCAGAAATTTAAAGGTTTGTAAGACAATACCTTCCAAATCCACAACCGTGACCATTAAGATGGGAAGGGCAGAAGATACATGGGAAAAACACTATCAGTAAGTTTGGCCCCAGGCCATTCATCATCCTGACTTGGAAATATACCATTGACCTACCAACTGTGAAGGAACTAAGTCCTGAATTTCCCTCCTTTACAACGGACGATTCACCACTACCTTCTCAAAGGTAATTAGGTATGGGCAATAAACGATGGCCCAACCAGCAATGGCATGAATAAATATTAACAAAAGTAAACCTGTCAACTTGAGCAGTGTTCAAGAGGAATCTCAAAAATATACTGAAACTCAGCGGGTCTAACAGCATCTGTAGACAGAAAAACAGAGTTAACATTTTGACTCTGATATGAACGGAAAAACTCATATCAGATATATTAATTCTCCATCCTTCTCCATAGATGCTATATCAGCACATTTTTATTCCAAATTTCCAGCATCTGCCAGGTTATTTTTATTTACTTGGAATCAGCCTAGTTAAATCATCAAATCAAACACAGTCGTAAGTAAGTAATAAAAATATGCTCATTTATGTAGTCATTTTTCAAAATATTTGATGTATCTTCACATAATTACTAAGCATTTAAGTAAATGGTGTAGTCATGTTTTGGTAAAAATGCCCCACAAACTTAATAGTGACAAATTTATTTAGAGGAAGGAACATTGGCTACGGCACCAAGAAACCCTTTTTTCTTAAAATATTATATATACCTATCATGACAACAGAATTGATCATATCTGGGTACAGTGGCTCAACGTTATGCCAGTGGACCAAAAATTAGAGGCTTAAATTTCAGATACAAATCTGATAATTCAGAGGTTAACATTGGAAAATGACAAGGAAAGCTGACAGATTGCAATAAAATTGTTTCACGCACATCCTTCAAAGGAAGCAGAATGAATGCAGAGATAACCTGCTTAGAATCAGCATTCTGCAGTTTTCTTCCATTTATAGGCCAAGTATTATAAAAATAAGACACCAAATAGCTGTTCTAGAATAGCTTAATTACAAATATAGATAGATCTGTTGAAGTGTATGGAAGAAGGGCTTCAATGGTCTTCAGCCCTATCAAGACCGCTGCTCTGCAGCAGTATGGCCAAGAACAAAGAAAATTACAGCACAGGAACAGGCCTTTTGGCCCTCCAAGCCTGCAATGATCAAGATCCTCTGTCGAACCTGTCATCTATTTTCTCACGGTCTGTGTCCATTTGCCCATCCATGTACAGATATATCTTAAAAGACGCTAACGTGTCTGCATTTACCACCTCCGCTGGCAACACGTTCCAGGCGCCCACCACCCTCTGTGTAAAGAACTTTCCACGCATATCTCCCTTAAACATTCCTCCTCTCACTTTGAACTCATGACCCCTAGTAATTGAGTCTCCCACTCTGGGAAAAAGCTTTTTGCTATCCACCCTGTCTATACCCATCATGATTTTGTAGACCTCAATCAGGTTCCCCCTCAATCTCCGTCTTTCGAACAAAAATAATCCTAATCTACTCAACCTCTCTTCATAGCTAGCACCTTCCATGCCAAGCAACATCCTGGTGAACCTCATCTGCACCCACTCCAAAGCATCCACATCCTTTTGGTAATGTGGCGACCAGAACTGTACACAATACTCCAAATGTGGCCGAACCAAAGTCCTATACAACTGAAACATGACCTGCCAACTCTTGTACTCAATACCCCGTCGAAGGAAAGCATGCCATATGCCTTCTTGACCACCCTATTGACCTGCGTTGTCACCTTCAGGGAACAATGGACCTGAACACCCGGATCTCTCTGTTCATCAATTTTCCTTGGGACTTTTCCATTTACTGTATAGTTCGCCCTTGAATTTGATTGTCCGGAATGCATCACCTCGCATTTGCCCGGATTGAACTCCATCTGCCATTTATCTGCCCAACTCTCCAGTCTATCTATATTCTGCTGTAATCTCTGACAGTCCCCTTCACTATCTGCTACTCCACCAAACTTAGTGTCACCTGCAAACTTGATCAGACCACCTACACCTTCCTCCACATCATTTACATATATCACAAACAACAGTGGTCCCAGCACAGATCCCTGTGGAACACCACTGGTTACAGGTCTCCAATTTGAGAAACTCCCTTCTACTGCTACTCTCTGTCTCCAGTTGTCTAGACAGTTTTTTTATCCATCTAGCTAGCACACCCTGGACCCCATGTGACTTCACTTTCTCCATCAGCCTGCCATGGGGAACCTTATCAAACGCCTTACTGAAGTCCATGTATATGACATCTACAGCCTTTCCCTCATCAATCAACTTTGTCACGTCCTCAAAGAATTCTATTGAGTTGGTAAGACATGACCTTCCCTGCACAAAACCATGTTGGCTATCACTGATAAGCCCATTTTCTTCCAAATGGGAATAGATCCTATCCCTCAATATCTTCTCCAGTAGCTTCCCTACCACTGACGTCAGGCTCACCAGTCGATAACTACCTGGATTATCCTTGCTGCCCTTCTTAAGCAAGGGGACAACATTAGCAAGTCTCCAGTCCTCCGGGACCTCACCCATGTCTACGAATGCTGCAAAGATATCTGTTAAGGCCCCGGCTATTTCCTCTCTCGCTTCCCTCAGAAACCTGGGATAGATCCCAAACGGACCTGGGGACTTGTCCACCTTAGTGTCTTTTAGGATATCCAACACTTCCTCCTTCCATATGTTAACTTGACCTAGAGTAAGCAAACATCTATCCTTAACCTCAACATCTGTCATGTCCCTCTCCTTGGAGAATACCAATGCAAAGTACTCATTAAGAATGTCATCCATTTTCTCTGACTCAGCGCATAACTTTCCTTCTTTGTCCTTAAGTGGGCCAATCCTTTCTCTAGTTACCCTTTTGCTCTTTATATATGAATAAAAGGCTTTGGGATTTGCCTTGACCATGTTTGCCAGCAATATCTCATGTCCTCTCTTAGCCCTCTTAATCCCTCGTTTCAGATTCGCTCTACATTCCCGATATTTTTGCAAAGCTTTGTCTGTCTTCAGTCGCCTAGACCTCATGTATGCTTCCTTTCTCCTTTTGGCTAGTCTCACAATTTCACCTGCCATCCATGGTTCCTTAATCTTACCATTTCTATTCCTTATTTTCACAGGAACATGTCTCTCCTGCATGCTAATCAACCTGTCTTTAAAAGCCTCCCACACATCAAATGTGGATTTACCTTCAAACAGTTTCTCCCAATCTACAATCCTCAGGTACTGCCTAATCTTGGTATAGTCAGCCTTTCCCCTGTTTAGTACTCTTCCTTTTGGGCCACTCCTATCCTTGTCCATGAGTATTGTAAAACTTATGGAATTGTGGTCGCTATTTCCAAAGTAGTCCCCTACTATAATATCAACCAGCTGTCTGGGTTCATTCCCCAACACCAGGTCCAGTATGGCCCCTTCCCGAGTTGGACTACATACATACTGCTCTACAAAACCCTCCTGGACACACCTTACAAATTCTGCTCCGTCTTGACCCCTAACACTGAGTGAATCCCAGTCAATGTTGGGAAAATTAAAATCTCCCATCACCACCACCCTGTTTCTCCTACACCTTTCCATTATCTGTTTACACATTTGTACCTCTACCTCATGCTCGCTGTTGGGAGACCTGTAGTACAGCCCCAACATTGTTACTGCATCCTTCCTATTTCTGAGTTCTACCCATATTGCCTCACTGCTTGAGTCCTCCATGGGGCCCTCCTTCAGTATGGCTGTGATATCATCTTTGACCAGTACTGCAACTCCTCCACCCCTTTTACCTCCCTCTCTATCCTGCCTGAAGTATCGATATCCTGGGACAACTAGTTGCCAATCATGCCCTTCCCTCAGCCAAGTCTCAGTAATAGCAATAACATCAAACTTCCAGGTACCGATCCAAGCCCTAAGCTCATCGGCCTTATCTAGTACACTTCTCGCAATAAATCAAATGCACCTCAGACCACCTGTCCCTTTGTGTTCATCATCTGCTCCCTGACTACTATTCCCTTTCATCACACTGACTCCATTATCTAGTTCCCTACAGGCTTTCATTACTACCTCTTTTCTGTCCAATATTTGGTTCCCATCCCCCTGCCACATTAGTTTAAACCCTCCAGTATTGAAAGTCAGATACAAATTCAAAACTAATTATGAATGTGAACTAATGATCTGCTTTTTAACAAAGAATCTTTTTCCATAACATCAATTGTTTTCCCATTGGGATTATGTGAAGTGTAGTAGAACAGAATGCTATATAGAGGGTTTGCATGCTGGAAACAAAGCCCTAAAATCACCTGATTTTCAGACCCAGGCTGTTGAAACACAGACCAAGTTTCTCTACCTAACAAGTATAGCTATTTGTTACAGGTCATTAGATTCTTGCTATAAGTAAACAATTATAGTAAGTAAACTCCACAAACTGAAACTCTACACTCCTTATTAAATTCCCCTTGCACACATTACAGCCAGACAAACATAAGTACTTCGATAGTGTTGTAGAGCAGAGGCACCCAGGAGTTCAAGTACATAATTCTTTGAACTTTGTGTCACATATGGGGTGGTAAATAAAGGTGTTTGACATGCTTGCCTTAATTGTTCAGTCCTTTAAATATGGGAGTTGGGAAGCCATGTTGAGATTGTACAGGGCATTGCTGAGGTCTCTTTTGGATTACCATTTCCATATTGAGTCTCCCAGTTATAGTAAGGATAATATTAAACTGCAGAGGATTCAGAAGAGATTTACTAGGATGTTGCTGGGTATGGAAGGTTTGAGCCGTATAGGTAGGGTTAATGGTTGGTGTCTTTTCCCTTTAAAGACTAGGTGGAATTTAAAGACTTGGTGGCACATCTTTAAGGAGAGAAAGTAGACAGCATGGTGGCTCAGTGGTTAGCACTGCTGTCTCACAGTGCGAGGGTTCAATTCCAGCCTCGGGTAACTGTCTGTGTTGAGTTTACACGTTCTCTCCATGCCTGCATGGGTTTCTTCCAGGTGCACTGGTTTCCTCCCACAGTCCAAAGTTGTGCTGGTTAAGTGGACTAGTTGTGCTGAATTGCCCATAGTGTCCAGGGATGTGTAGGTTAGGTGGATTAGCCATTGGAAATGCAGGATTACAGGAATAGGTTAGGGGGCATGAGTGTGGGTGGGATGCTCTTCGGAGAATTGGTGTGGACTTGTTGGGCCAAATGGCCTGTTTCCGCAGTGTGGCGTTTGTAAGATTTAAAAAGACACAAGGCGCATCTTTTTTTTTAAAAACACAGAGAGAGGTTCACGCATGGAATAAACTTCCCGAAGAAGTGGTGGATGGAAGAAGTGGTACAATTACAACATTTAAAAGACATTTAGATATGTACATGAATAGAAAAAATTTGGAGGGATATGGGCCAAGAGCAAGCAGGTGGGACTAGTTTAGTTTGGGGTTATGTTTGGCATGGAGTAGTTGAACTGAAGGGTCTGTTTCTGTAATGTATGACTCTATCAATCTGAGTGAATAAAACTCTTGACAGAAATGTATCAATATCTCAGACAATGGTTCAAATGTAAAATTGTTCCTTTGAGAATTACTTGTCAAATGTAATATACTCTTCAAATGGATTTTAAACCAAACAAAATGTTTTTGTTCAATTTTTTCGTCCAAATGTTGGGTCAGTTGCTGAATTGGTCATTTTCTAAAATGAACACTATCAATGTGATGTGGGAATGGCTGACTCAGCCAGTATTACTGCCCATCCCAAAGTGTCCTGGGAAAGTGGGTTGAACTGCTTTCTTGAAATGCTGCAGACCTGGGGTGTACAGACAGAGTGTTGTTACAAAAGGAGTTCCAGGATTTTAGCCCAGCAACTGTGAAGGTACTGTTATAGTGATGATATCCAAATACATGCAGGTTAGGTGGATTATCCATAGGGAATGCAGGGTAACAGGGATAGCCTGGGGGGATGGGTCTGAGTGGGATGCTGTTCAGAGGGTCGGTGTAGACTGGCCTCTTTCTTTATTGTGGGTACTAAATGATTGTTCCAAATCACATTCCAATATTGGGCTTGGAGGGCAAACAGGTGATAGTATTCCCACTACCTTATCACCCTTGTCCTCCTAGGCGATAGGGGCCTGGGTTTAGAAGATGGGTTGTTGGTTTTGGTGAGTTACTGTAGCACATAATATAGAAAGCACACCATGCTGCTACTATATATTAGCAACGAAGGGAATGAATGCTGAATGTGATGGACGACTTGCCAAACCAGTAGTTGCTTTGTTCTAGACTATGTCAAACTTCTTGAGTATTGTTAGGCAAGCAGAAGTATACTATGATGCGCTCATCTTGCGCCTTGTAGATGGTGAACAGGCATTGGGAAGGGCAGGAAGTGGGTTTCCACTGCTGAATTCCTAGGTACTGACTTGTCTTGCAGACACAGCTTTTGTATGGCTATCCAGGTCAGTTTACAGTCAATGTCAGCCCATTGAATCCTCCACTATCAACATTCTGTGATAGTGATACCAATGAATGTCAAGGGATATGGTTAGAAACACTCATTGTTTAAATATCAGCTTCCTTTGTGGACAACTGTAGGCATGATTACTGTCCAGTACTTTTCCCAAATAGGCATTATTTATATCAATATCCACTAATTAAGGAAACCACAAGAGATGTGTCAATTGCCCATGTATATTCCATTCCCAAAGGCAGGACAAATTCAATTTGACCAATGGTCACTCAATCTACTCTCAATTATCAGCAAAGTCATGAAAGGTGTCATTGATGATTTGCTACTGGCAGCACTACCAATGATCTTCTGACTGATGTTCAGTTTGAGGGTTCCACCAGGACTATTCATCTCCAAATCTTCTTACAGCACTGGGCTAAACATAGACTAAAGAGGTGAAGTAAAAATTGCTGTTTTTCAACATCATGGCAGTGTTTACGGATAGTGGGGTCAAGGAGCTTGAGGTCAGAATCTGTAACTGGTTTGGGGGAGATTAAGTTGTGTGATATGTATGGGATCTACTGAATTGTTACTCAGTAGTTGGACTTCAGATTTAATTGCCTAACATTTCCTGAGTAACCTTTTGAAGTTTCCAAATTAAAATGGAAATACTCAAAAGTTCTAGGTTAGAGGAATTCAAAGTTTCAGGAATTCCTTCAGCATATGCTACAATGGAGATTTCACATGATCGCTTGCACAACTCCTGTCTACACCAGCATAACAAATATGTCTGGCCAAAGTAAAATTCAAGCCAGTATCTTTCCTGAGATAAGGTGACCAAAACCATACAGTACTTCAGGTAAGACCTAACCAAGGTCCTATATAACTGAAGCAAGATGTCACCTCTCTGCACTCAAATCCCCTTGCAATAAAGGATAACATTCCATCAGCCTTTCTAACAGCTTGCTGCATTTGCATGTTATGTTTCAACAAGGACACCGAAGCTCCCTTGTATCTCAGCACTTTGAAATTTGACCACTTAAGAAATATACTGCACGTCAGTTTCTCACAGCGACTGGAGAACCCCATACTTTTCCACATTATATTCCATCTGCATGTTTCTGCCCATTCAATAAAGTCTGTCCAAATCTCTGAAAACTACTTTACATCTTCTTCACACCTTCATGCGTAGTTTTGTATCATCTTCAAATTTAGAAATATTACATTTGGTCCTTTTAAATCATTGATAAATATCGTGAACAGCTGGAGCCCAAGTACCGATCAGGAATGATTTATTTCTACTTTGTTTCCTGCCTATTCATCAATCAGTAAACCATACCAATACATTACCTCCAATCTCACGTGCTTTAAATTTTCTAACCAACCACCTATGAGGGAATTTATCAAAATCCTTCGAAAATCTAAAGAATACTGGGTCTATTGGTTATCCTTTATTAATTCATTCTTCAAAAAAACCAGTTCAGCAAACACAATTCCATTCACGAGGTCATGTTGACAAGGTCCAATCAGATCATTATGTTTCTAATAGATACCAGCATTTTCCTTATGGCTGATAGCAGGCTTGCAGGTTTGTAGTTCACTCTTTCCTCTTTTGCCCCCTTGAATAATTAGGGTGACTTTTGCTAATCAAGTCAACAGGTACTATTCCGGAATCTAAAGAATTTTGGAAGATAATCACAAATATATTGACTTCTCTATAGCTACCTCCCTCAAAACTTTACAATGTAGACCATCAGATCCTAGGGTTTTATCAGCTTTCAGTCCCATTAATTTCTCTGGTACAATCTTCTTACTGATACTAATTTCCCACTCTAGTCTGGAAGATTTCTGGTATCTTCCTCAGTGAAAACAGAAGCAAAGTCATTATTTGACTTCTGTCATTTCTCTGCTTCCCATTATAAATTCTCCTGACTGAAGTTAGAACGGACTCACATTTGTTTACGCCAAATGTTTCTTTTTACAAATCCACAAAAGCTTTTACAGTCCAATTTTACATAATTTATTCATATTCTAATTCCCTTATTAACTTCTTCATCCTCCTGTTCTGTCTTACATAAACCTCTCAATCCTCAGAAAGAGGCGTTTGGTAAGCTTGCCTTGATTGGTCTGTGAATTGAGTGTAAGAGTTGGGATGTCATTTGTGGCTGTACAGGACATTGTTTTTCTTTATTCGTTCATGAGATGAGGGTGTGGCTGGAGAAGCAGCATTTATTGCCCATAGGGCAGTTCGGAGTCAACGATATTGCTGTGGGTCTGAAGTCACGTGCAGGCAAGACCAGGTAAGGATAGCAGCTTCCTTCCCTAAAGGGGATTAGTGAACTGGATGGGTTTTTCCAACAATCAACAATGAATTCATAGTTATCATTAGATTCTTAATTTCAGATGTTTATTTAATTCAAATTCCATCATCTGCCATGGCAGAATTTGAACCTGGGTCCCCAGAATGTTATCTGAGTCTCTGGATTAACAGTCCAGCGATAATACCAATTATTGCCTCCGCTTGAGGCTGTATTTGGAATACTGCATTCAACTCCAGTCTCCCTGTCATAGGAAGGATGTTGCAAAACTTGATAGGGTTCAGAAAAGATTTACAAGGGTGTTACCAGGGTTGGAGGGTTTAAGCTCTAAGGAGAAGCTGAATAGGCTGGGTCTATTTTGTCTGGAGCGGCGAAGGCTGAGGGATGACCATATAAAATCATGAGGGGCACGGATAGGGTGAATAGACAAGATTTTTTTTTCCTAGGCTGGAGGGGTCTAAAACTAGAGGGCCGAAGTTTAAGGTGAGAAGGCAAAGATTTAAAAGAGACCGAAGGAGCAACTTTTTCAGACAGAGAGTGGTGCATGTGTGGAACAAGCTGCTGGAGGCTGGTACAATTACAACATTTAAAAGGCATCTATATGGGTATATGAAAGGAAGGGTTTAGAGGAATATGGTTTAGAGGTTTAGAGGGCCAAATGCTAGCAAATGGGACTAGATTAATTTAGGATATCTGGTTGGCATGGACGAATTGGACTGAAGCGTCTGCTGAAATGTACAGCTCTATGACTCGATGACTCCAATTACTACTTTGCTTTTGTTCCTGATTTATAGCATCCGCAGTTCTTTTGGTTTTTATTTAGTCTTTAACTCACTGCCACATCTCTTCCAGGCATACCCGCCTTGAAGAAGTTCTGCTCTCTCTCTGATGGGATTTCCATTCCAATCTCTCTTCTTGCCCACCGACTTTAATTTCACTGTCACTGCTGGTGTTTGACCAGGTATTTGCTAAAACTCGTTTCCACAGTCATATCACATTCCTCAGTGACCGGCTCCAGCTCAGACTCACCCCACATAGGTTCCAACTGAAGTTTCATCCCTCATGTTTTGAATCCTCCCAGGATCACAGATATCTCCGTGAT